>NC_059110.1:9203985-9511192 GCF_020740685.1 Jaculus jaculus | reverse complement strand
TTGTGGCCAAGTTACAGAGTTTTAGCTGTATCTTTCATGTAGGATCATGAATACCTCAGTTTTCATATGGATCCAAATCCTCACTGCATCTAGTTATTTCTTACCTTGACTTTTTTTGTTGTTCAAACGTAGCCTCTAGCCAAATCATTATAAATTCACCTTCATTTCGCAATCTCTTTCTGTGTGCGTGTCTTCCAAGAGTCCTCCAAAGTCATCTCTTCCAAGTTGTTATGAATCTTCTGCATCCGTGTTGTGTCAGCTGATGGCTGCAGGAATAAACATATGCATTGGGGTGTTACTAGGTACCATTTGTGGCATCATTTTTAGATCGGTTTTGTGGGGGTCAGAGTGGGCATGTGTGTGTTTGGTCTCCATCAGTGTTGCTTCATTCAATTAGGCAATCTGGTTTTAGAAAAGTGAAACCCATCCTATATTTATGCTCCGGTTGAGAAAAGCCATAGGTGTATTCAAACTACAGACAAACTACAGACAAGTATGGCTTGGTTAGACTGTCACTGCATTTCATTGCTTTGTCACAAGGGCTGCCATTGTTTGTAAGTTCTTTGTTCACTACTAATGATAGCATGAAATCTAATAACTGTGACCAAATTAATTTGTTAAAGATCCAAAGAACCAATTAACCACATGCCCAGGCAATGAACTACCAACCAACTAGTCATTAAATGAGATCCAGAGGAGATGGCAGGATTGCCTGTGCCTCCTGCCTTTCTTCTAGCCTTCCTTTAGTTATTTACTGAGCCCATACTCTATGCTCCTCTATTTGATTACTTTCAGAGCTCAGTAGCATTTTGTTGCATTAGGTGTGCAGTATGTTTGGTAGAATGTGATGGCGGTGTGTGTACATATAGTGTATGCGTGTGCATAGGTGCAGAGGTCAGAGCAGGACACGGAATGTCCTCCCCTATCATCGTTCTACTTTGTTTTACTTTGAGACAGAATCTCTCACTGAACCAGGAGCTGCCAGTTTTGGTCAGACTTGCTGACCACTGAGCACCAGCAATTCTCCCACAGGATCGGGGGCTACGGACTGGTAGCCACGTCCAAATGCACTAACTTTTAAAATACTTCATTTTTATTTGTTTATTTACTTATTTATGAGAGAGAGAGAGAGAGAGAGGGAGAGAGAGAGAGGGAGAATGGTTATGCCAGGGCCTGTAGCCACTGAAAATGAACTGCATGCAGATGAATGTGCCACCATGCGCATCTGGTTTACGTGGGCTCTGGGGAAATCAAACCTGGGTCTTTAGGCTTGGCAGGCAAGTGCCTTAACCTCTAAGCCATCTCTCCAGCCCCTTACTAGCTTTTAAAGTTAGTGGACTGCTCAACGTTTCATCATGATGATCAAATGCCTGAGAAACACAACGTGAAGGAGGGCTGACGCGGGACTGCAGAGCACTCCGTCCCCAGCTGGCCGTTGTTTTCAGACTCGAGGAGACAGCTTGGCAGCACGGGCATGTGGCTGAGGAAGGTTGCTTACCTCATAGCATCCAGGAAGTAAAAGAGAGACCAGTGCTGGGATTAAAGGCATGTGCCACCATTCGGGTCCTTTAATCCCAGCACTCGGGAGGCAGAGGTAGGAGGATCACTGTGAGTTCAAGGCCACCCTGAGACTACATAGTGAATTTCAGCAGGTCAGACTGAGCTAGAGTGGACCCTGACTTGAAAAACCAAAAAAAAAAAAAAAAAAAAAGAGAGACAAAATGGGGCCAGGGAACTGTTATATCTTTATAGGCCATACTCCAGAGATCTACTTCCATCACAATGGGTCCCAGTCTCCTGATTTCTACCACCTCCCAATAGTAACACCGTACTGTGAATTCATCATTTGCATCCCCATTCCTGACCTTGAACACATGGATTAAAGTTAATCAAGAAAAAGGAGATGGCTCAGTGGTTAAAGGTGCTTGCTGGCCAAACCTACGTGACCAGGTTCAACTGTCTAGCTACAGGTGTAAAGCCTGATGCAAAAAGTGGTGCAAGCATCTTGTGTACCCCAACACACACATATGTGCCAATAAGTAGATACATTTTAAATATTTTATTTTAATTAATTTATTTATTGGAGAGAGGGAAAGAGGGAGAGAGAGAGAATGGGCACGCCAGGGCTTCCAGCCACTATAAAAGAACTCCAGGTGCATGTGCCACATAGCGCATCTGGCTTACCTGGGTACTGAGGAATCAAACCGAGGTCTTTTGGCTTTACAGGCAAGCATATTAACCACTAAGCCCATTTTAAAGATGAACTTAATGGAACTCAGCAACCGGTGTTGATGCTGAATGTATTCCCCGGAGAATGACAGGATAGAAATTATTATTCTCATATGCAAGGGGAAGTGAGACACTTGGGGAAAGTCCATGATCACCTGAAATCACGTCACTAGCCAGTGCTCCACTGGCCCAGTCATGCTGACCTCCTCTAAGTGTAGAGTCTGGTTAGAGGCAGGGCCTTTGGAAGGGTAGACCCTAAAATTCTTACCAGGGATTATGGCTCTGGGCAACTGGTTGGTTTTTTTTGTAAACCTTGCTTTCCCAATCTGTAGCATGGGGTTTATAATACCTATCTTTACCTGTTAAGATTAAGCGGGGACCGGGCGTGGTGGCGCGCGCCTTTAATCCAAGCACTAGGGAGGCAGAGGTAGGAGGATGGCCATGAGTTCGACTATCCTGAGACTCCATAGTGAATTCCAGGTCAGCCTGGGCTAGAGTGAGATCCTACCCCCCAAAAAAAAATTAAGTGGGGGAGTGGGGTATAGCCACTGGTAAATTGCTCATACTCCAGTGAATAACCTTTCACCCATGCTTATTCAGGCAATTGTAATTGAACTTAGTACAACACACACACACACACACACACACACACACACACACACACACACACGACATTAAAGTATCAAAGGGATTACTTAGGAAGAATGTGTTTAGTGGAGGTGGTGGTGGGGGAATAGGAAAGATTAATGGAGGGGGAATATGGTCAAAATACATTATATACCTTTATGAAATTGTCAAAAATAAAAGACAAAAGATTAGGGCTGGAGAGATGGCTTAGCAGTTAAGCGCTTGCCTGTGAAGCCTAAGGACCCCGGTTCGAGGCTCGGTTCCCCAGGTCCCACGTTAGCCAGATGCACAAGGGGGCGCACGCGTCTGGAGTTCGTTTGCAGAGGCTGGAAGCCCTGGCGCGCCCATTCTCTCTCTCTCCCTGTATCTGTCTTTCTCTCTGTGTCTGTCGCTCTCAAATAAATAAATAAATAAAAATAAAAAAAAAACAACAAAAGACAAAAGATTAAGTGGATCAAGTTACACTCAGCATGGAATGAGGTGTGGAGCAAATTCTCCATGTTTTCAGAGTTATCTTTGCAGAATCCTCCCAAGGACTCTGTCTGCCCACCCTTTCCTGAGAGTCTTTCCAGGAAGGCAGCATGTAGGTCAATAAGCAGGCATAGCAGTGGCAGGGCTGAGGACTGAAGGCTGAGAGGAAGTGGTACCCTGCAGTCCCTCACGAAAACAGCGACCTGGGCTCAGGTCCCTGGAGCCCCTGTGAGCCGTGTCCTCGATCTTGCCTCTGCAGAGCGGGAGAGGGGGTGCCCCGCTCCACACACCCTGGATTTCATCTCCATTTTTGGAGCTACTATCCTAGAACTGCGAAGACAGTCGAGAAGTTACCAGAAGCAACCAGATGTAACACTAGTTTCTTTTCCAAGCAGGTCGGGACAGCTTATCTCTCTGCCTTTGCTCAGCATGAGGAGCCCTGATGAGAAATGACAGCTTTTCATAGCTGCATTGAGGAGGGAGGGAGGGAGGGGAGTCGATCGCAGGGCTGCCGAGCTATCTCATTGCTTTTCCCGGTTATTAAGAGTCTCATCAAAGCCGCAGTGGTTTCATCCTCATGTCCCCAGAACTGGAATTTGAAAAGATCAGTGAATGTGAGCAAGCCTTTTCTCTCTGAAGCACACGCGCACACACTCAACAGCCTGCTTTGGTCAAGTTTGAACATTAAAAACATCTTTATTTCTAAATATTGAAATTTCATAGTTGCTTAGCACAGGGGCAGAAAGAAGGACCCTAGCTGGGAGGGAGGTGAGGGTCTTGTGTCTGGGGTCTCATGTGAAGCAAGAGGAGACCTGGACTTGGGCTATGTCTCTCAGTTCTACATTGGTACTTTCAACAGTTTGAAGGTATTGCTGGAGCCTAAATGTGAGAATTCGGGAACATTCTCAACATTATCGAACAATATATTTTCTTCTTTCTCTCCCTTTCCCCTCTCTCTTAACATCTTCTTGTTTTCAATTTAGCTAAATCCCTCTGAAATAAATGATAAGTAACTGAGAGTCAGTAGAACTGTGGTCATATAAATTGAGGCCATCCCCGGTAAATGAAAGTGGTATTTTCTAAAATCGTGTTACTGTCAGAAGTGGGCTAACTTATTATCTAGTCGAAGGTGCTGGCCTTGTCACATCGAAGGACCCCACCTGTGGTAATCAGCTCTCCGTTGCTGTCACAACATACCTGATGATAATTAGCTTATGCATAGCTTTAGAGGATCTAGTCCACAATCTGGTGGACTCATTGCTTTTAGGCCTCTGGCAGGGGTGCCAGATGGCAATGGTGGAGCAAAAGTGCTCTTACCTTATGGCTAGGAAGCAAAAGAGGAAGAGGACCAGAGCCCACAATCCTCGTATAGGGCACATTCCCAATTACCTGTCTTGTTACTAACCCTTACCTTCCCCACTGCCACTCTGGAGGGCATGCTTTCAACCATGAGCCTTTTGAGTGGGGACATTTCCTATCTATCTATCAATCTATCTATGTATCTATGTATCTATGTATCTATCTATGTATCTATCTATGTATCTATCTATCTATCATCTATGTATCTATCTATCTATCTATTATCTATCTATCTATCATCTATCTATTGTTGTGGCTATCTACTGTATATGAAAGTGTCATTTCCAATAATAATGTCTCTCTGTCATATATGGGATAACTCGTCACCTAGTAGAAGGTGACTTTCTTATAACATTTAGGGACCCATCTTTTCCTGATCCTCCTATGCCAAACTGTATCTGGTTTTCTGCTGTCTTCTATTGGCCAAATTCTGGCCATGCTGTGAGTCATGGAACACCATGGGCTGATGTAGATAATGATGGATAATGGATAAGCCCTCAGGACCTTCCCATACAACATCCTAAGTATGCCTTACTTTCTCATTTCTTATCGCTGTGAACAAATACATGACCAGAAGCAGTTTATGAAAGGAAAAGGGATAAATTCAGCTTATAATTCTAGAGGGAACAGTAGAGGGAGGAAGTAGAGAAGAGCAAGTGGGAGCACACTATAAAAACTTTAAAACCGGCCGGCACTGGAGAGATGGCTAAGTGGTTAAAGGTGCTTGCATGCAAAGCCCAATGGCCGAGGTTCAGTTCCCCAGAACCCATGTAAAGCCAGATGCACAAAGTAGCACATGTGTCTGGAGCTCACTTGCAGTAACAGGAGGCCCTAGCATGCCCATTTTCTCTCTGTGTCTCTTTCTCCCTCTTTCAAATAAAACAAAAACAAAACTTCAAGGCCCATCCCCATGACACACTTCCTCCAGAAAGGCTTAACCTCCTAAGGTCCCATTGTCTTCCCAAATAGTCCCACCAACTGGGGAATAAGTATTCAAACACATGAGCCTAGGGGAAGACATTGTACATTCAAAACACTGTGTTGGAGTCAAGAACATTTATAGTCCTCTGTGGTTGATAGGAATTTTAGGGGATTTCAAAACCTTATTCATGATCTTTTGACTTATTTGTGTTCATGATCAATGCTTGTGAATTCCAGGAGGGTCGTGTTTGCTCAAATCAATGCTATATCACTCACTCCCTAGGGTAGTTTCTGTGTACAGCAGTGTCTCAATAATTACTTGTTATTTAATGAAGCAATCATAAACTGGAACACACACACACACACACACACACACCCTAGTTTCTTGGTACTTTAGGTTTTGTACCTTGTGAGGTTAAATACATTAATAAAACTCTGAATTACTAATGTTGTGTAGAACACATTTACCTTGGCCAACTTTATTTGATAAATTTCTTCTAAATCCAGAGACAAGTGGTATCCTTTTCAAATATGGGAGGGAAGGCAGAGGAGCGAGGCATTCGTAGTTACTTAGAAAATTAGTAATAGTGTCATGCTTATTCTCTTGGCTAAGACTTATTTCTAGCACCTGCTTTGGACCTAAATGCTTTAACAAATAGAGCGCTGTGAGAGTCTATACATATCTCACATATAAACACATGCCTACATGTACACACGTGCGCATGCATGTGCGTGCGCGCGCACACACACACACGTATGTTTGAGTGAAAAAAATATATAAGCAGAGCCACCAGCACCCCGGCTCCTCCAAAGCTTGGCTTTGGGCACAAAAACTTATCAAGTAGAGCTCTCCGTGGTCCTGTTACCCATCCAGGTTTCATTGCTTTCTCTCTCACCTAGTGCGAGTGACACCATATTATGCAGAAAGGACTCCTGTTACGTTCCTAAAATAGAGCTGTGATGGTTAATTATTTAATGGATCATATCTGCATATCCTGGAGATTTTTCTCTTTTGCAGCACAATGTTGTACATGACTTATTCATGGCAGAGTTATTATGTCTTAGCAAGAGAATTTAAATTAAGGATTTCAAGGAAATAATGTTCATGCTCTTGTAGCTGAGGTTGTTCAGAAGGCCAAACCACAAGGCATCTTATAGACACTGAAAGTTACTTGCATCCAGGAATGGGGCTCTAATAAAATGTCCTGTGGTTGAGTTGTTCATGTCAGGATTGAAAGCTGTCTTTATGCTGTTGTTTGATTCCCCAGAACCCACATAAAGCCAGATGCACAAAGTGGTGCATGTGTCTGGAGTTCGTTTGCAGTGGCTAGAGTCCCTGGTGCACCTATTTCATCTGCCTCTCTCTCCCTCTCTCAAAATAAATAAATAAATAAATAAATAAATAAATAAAAATGTTAAGAAACTGTTTATACAGAACAGTATGTTAACACATGCCCAAGTTTTGAGATCAAATTCTATAAAGAGAATCCATGAAACTGCCTCCCTGTTCAGAAACCATATCAATATCTATGCTTTTTACATTTTTAACTAAAGCATTTTAGTTGGCACATAAAATGGTGCATCTTTATGTGTGATCATGTAATGCTTTGTTTGAGTCATGTTCAATTCAGGGCAAGCATACCGTTTCCCCAAACACTAGCCATCTCTTTGTAGTGAAGACATCTAAAATCCTTTCTTTTGATTATTTATTTAGCTTTTATTTTATTTTATTTAACTTAGTGCTGTGTGTGTGCGCCTTTGTGATGCTTCACATGCTGACCTGTGATGGGGGGTCACCCACCTGTGGAGTATAATGTAAGGTGAACCTCTCCATTGCTCTTCTGCCTGGTCTTGCTTTTTGGGCAGGAGTCTCCTTTTTACTAGTTCTGAAGCTTGGGGTGGCAGGGAAAGGATGAGCTCTGAATACTCTCTGGATTCTGCTCCCCTGAAGTCTGGAGTTACAGGTGAGTGCCATCCCACTGTAGGTGAGCTCATGGGTCACTGCGAGGGCACATACATGTGCATACGCTACACACACACAAGCAGAAAAATATCACATTATAGTCTTTTTTTCTTAAGTGAAAGCATTTGTTTTATTCCATATAAGGTAGCACTACATTGGATGCATTAATTCTGAGGTGGTTCAACTTTTTAGTTTGAAAGGATTTCAGACTTCCAGAAAACTTGCAGAAAGGATTTAGAGAAGTCTTGTATACTCTTTGGACACATCCCTTACTTATTGACAAAATTCTATAATGTTTGCCTCCATTGCCCCCAATCTGGCTCTCCATTGTTTCTCTCCAAGTCCCTGGAAAGGAAGTGTCAAAGGCACCCTTTCATGTATAAATGTTTCAGAATATAATTGGCATGTAATTCCTTCTCCCCCCGCCCCTCAAGACTGTCTCTCCATGTAGCCCAGACTGGCTTTGAATTTATGATCCTCCTGCTGTAGCCTCCCAAATGCTGGGGTTACAGGCATGTGCTACCACGCTTGGCAACTCTTAACCAAAAAGATATTTTCTTGTATCAACACAGTAGCAGTATCGATTTCAGGAAGCAACATGCATATGGCAATCCACAGCCAAAATTTGCTATTTGCATTAATATTAGTGAGTTTAACTTTATCATCTTTGTGTTTGTTTTTTAGTACCTACTCAATATCTATTTCTCAATATGTATCTTGCTTTTTTCTATCCTCTTCCTTCAGTTGAACTGCGTATTTTTAGCATTCTATTTTATCTTCTTTAAAAAATCAAGGCTATGTTTCTTTGTACTATTTTTTAGCAGTTGCTTGAGATACCACAATATGCAACTTTAACCTAGTATTTTCTAATTCAAAATAACAGTATTGTACTTCAAAAACGATGTAAGGTATTGCACCTGGGGAGATATTTCCACAAGTAAAGAGCTGGCTCTGGCAGTACGAGGACCTGAGTTCAATCCCCAGTATCCACATGAAGTGCTGGGTGTGGTGGCATGTGTCTGTCAAAGTCATAGCCCTGGAGAGACAGAGACAGGAGGATTCCTGGAGCTCACTGGCTAGCTAGTCTAGCCTAGTGGTGAGCTCCAGGCCAATGAGAGACCCTGTCTCCAAAACAAGGTGGCTGACACCTGAGGATGACACCTGAAGTTGTCCTCTGCCCTCTACATACATGTGCACGTGTACTTGCCCACACACATATGAACAGCATACATACCACCACAAAAAACAAAGTAAGAACCTTAAAACATTATAATTTACTTACTCTTTGTACCTCTTGTACTCATATCTTATATTTTATTTCCACCTATGCTGTGAAACCAGTGATATCATCTTTAAGCATTCAGTTTTTAAAAAGAAACATAAACGGAGCTGGAGAGGTGGCTTAGTGGTTAAGTCACTTGCCTGCAAAGCCTAAGGACTCATGTTCCACTCTCCAGGTCCCACATAAACCAGATGCACAGTGATGTAAGCATGCAAGGTTGCACATGTGCACAAGGTGGCCCATGCATCTGGAGTTTGATTGCAGTGGCTGAGACCCTAATGCACCAATTCTCTCTCTCTCACACACACATTAAAAAAGGCCAGTCTATTGGGCTTGCCTCAAAAAAAGAAATATAAATAAATATATAATAAAATACTTTAAAGTGAAATATACTGACATAAAATATATTCATTTTTACATATAGAGTTTGAAATTAACTATTTTTTTCACCTATTTATAATTTGGAGTCTTCTCTGTCTCTTTCACTTGTATTATTTCCATTGGCTTAAAGTATTTCCTTTCTTAGATTTCTTTTTGGGTTTCCGAGGTAGGGTCTCACTCTAGCCCAGGCTGACCTGGAATTCACTATGTAGTCTCAGGGTGGCCTTGAACTCTCGGCGATCCTCCTACCTCTGCCTGCCGAGTGCTGAGATTAAAGGCGTGCGCCACCACACCCGGCCTTCCTTACATTTCTTGAATGCAGGTTTGCTGGTGACAATTCCTCTTAATTTTTGCCTTTTCTGAAAATATTAATTTTGCTTTCATTTTAAAATATATTTTCATTGGATATAGACTTCCATGGTGACAATTTAAAGACATATTGTGTGTAATATGTGTGTATGAACCATACCAGATCCTTGATAATATGACTTTTGTCTTTTAGTCTCTCTTGTTTCTGATGAGAAGGTTTTTTTTTTTTTTTTGATTGTGTTTTGCCCTTCCTCCATACATTGATAAAGACTGATGCAGTTCGAATGGAATGGTGTTGAAATGGATGTGTAGTGGAATTCTTTTATTAACACCAGCCACTCTGCCATGAGGTGGGAGATTTCCAAGATGGTCAGTGACAGAAGTTCTCACAACAAAAGAAACTCCTTCCTTTTATATAACATTTTAAGGGGAAGGAGTGTTTAATTTGAGAAAAGTCTTACTACCTAGTGGCTGTGACTTGGGTTTCTAGTGTAGGGGCTAAGAGAAGGTACACGGTAGGTTTCAGGGTCACACAGGTCAGAGGGTTATCTGGTCCCGCTGTCCCACCCAGGTGGGTAGCTTTTCTCGGATGTTAGGAAGGGACATGGATACTTTGTCTGTATAGGACTGGCATCTGTCCTCTTAAAAAGACAGATTTGCCGGGCATGGTGGCACACGCCTTTAATCCCAGCACTCTGGAGGCAGAGGTATGAGGATCGCCATGAGTTCAAGGCCACCCTGAGACTACATAGTGAATTCCAGGTCAGCCTGGACTACAGTGAAACCCTACCTTGAAAAACCAAAAAAAAAAAAAAAAAAAGTAAAGGACAGATTCTTTCTATCTTATGCCACTCTTAACATACTGTTTTTTTTTAATTTTGAACATATTGACATATTTTTAAAGCTTTTTTATTATTTATTTTGTGTATGAGAGAGAGAGAAAAAGAAAGAGAAAGAGAATGGGTGTGCCATGGCCTTTAGACGCATGCGCCTCCTTGTGCTCATGTGTAACATCGCATGCTTACGTCACTGTGCATCTGGCTACATAGGATCTGGAGGTTCAAACATGAGTTATTAGGCTTTGTAGGCAAGCGCCTTAACCACTAAGCCATCTCTCCAGTCCTTCAAATATTTTTAAAATATTCTTGTAGTTTTCATTCTTTTGCTGAAGAAAATCCTTGCCTAGTAATTCTAGCACCTGAATAATCTCTGGGTTTGATTCTTTGGGCTGTTTATTCCCTTGATTGTGAGTTATTTTTTTCTTCCTTCTTTGCATGCCTCATAATTTTTGTTACCTTACCAGAAATGATATGTAAAAGATTTATAGAGGGGGCTGGAGAGATGGCTCAGTGTTTAGGTGCTTGCCTGCAAAGCCTAAGAACTCAAGTTCAGTTCTCCAGTACCCAGGTAACTCCAGAAATACAAGGTGTTCACATGCATCTGGAATTCACTTGCAGTGGCTTGAGGCCCTGATGCACCAATTATCTCTCTTTCTATCTGCCTCTCTCTCACACACACACATATAAATAAATAAAAAAGAATTATAGAAATTTCAGTACTGCAAATTGTTTTCAGATCTTTGACCTGTGGGTTGAGTCATACTAGTTTTCACAAGTTGGCTAACCCTTATCTAAAATACATGGAACCAGGGCTGGAGAGATGGCTTAGCGGTTAAGCGCTTGCCTGTGAAGCCTAAGGACCCCGGTTCGAGGCTTGGTTCCCCAGGACCCACGTTAGCCAGATGCACAAGGGGGCGCACGCGTCTGGAGTTCGTTTGCAGAGGCTGGAAGCCCTGGTGTGCCCATTCTCTCTCTCTCCCTCTATCTGTCTTTCTCTCTGTGCCTGTCGCTCTCAAATAAATAAATAAATAATAAATAAATAAAAATAAAAAAATTTAAAATGCATGGAACCAGAAACGTTATGGCTTTTATGTTTCCAGAATTTTAGAATTGCATACACATAATGAAATATCTTGAAGCTGAGTGTAAATGGAAACGCCAGTTATACTTCATATATAGTTTGTATACATGGTGTAAAGGTAACTTTGTAGGATGTATTTAGACCTGCACTTTGACTTTGAACCATCTTATGAAGAGAGGGTTTGGAATTCCCATTTGTGACATCAGATTGGTTCTCAAAAAGTCTGAGACTGGCACATTTTAAATTTTAGATTTTTGTATTAGGGGTGCTCAACTTAAATTGAAATGTGAGTGAGTTTGAGAGAAGGGTTTAGTTAGTTTGATTATCACCTGAGGGTAGAATTTATTATATAAAGGATAGATTTATTATGTCTCAAGGGTAGAATCAGGCTTTTCCTTTAGCAGTGGGATCTGAGCCCTGGCCAAACTGAAGATTTCCTTATACTTTCTAGCTCAGCACCAGTTTTTGAAAGCCGTGGGGAATTTCTCTCAGCATTTTAGCCTGAGTGTCAGCTTTTTCAATCGCCACAGAGTTGTCTTTGCTTTTAATCCTTCCCCAGCTTTCTTTTACTTTTTAAACCTTTTTATTGTCAGTTTTCATGCATATAGATTATGTCATTTGATCACAATCCCCTCCCATTACTTCCTACAGCCCGCTTTTACTGTACAGTAGTAACTCCTCCCCTAGGGCCTGGGACCTTCCCAGCCATATGCTTTTGAGTATGTTTTCAGTACAAGCATGAATTCCCTCCTGGGGTATAGGCCTCAAATCCAACCAGAAAGCAGCTGGATACCCCACAGCAGTCATATATCACTACTGCACCAGTGGGCACATCTTGCTGCCCCAGCTTTTTAAAGTGTATATTTAATTAATTTATTTATTTGAGAGAGAGAAAGAGGTTAAGAGAATGCACATGCCAGGGCCTCCAGCCACTGCAAACGAACTCCAGATGCATGGTCCCCCTTGAGCATCTGGCTTACGTGGGTCCTGGAGAGTCAAACCGGGATCCTTTGGCTTTGCAGGCAAACGCCTTAACCGTTAAGCCATCTCTCCAGACTGCTGACCTGGCTCTCTAAGCCTCAGGACATGTCTGCACGTTGCTTAGCTCCAGCTCTTAGAAGATGAGAGCAGTGGCCCGGGGAAGGCCTGGAGTACCTGAGACTAGCTATCTCACCTTTTAGGCTCTGAGCCTTTCGTGCCTTAACCTTGGGATTTCTTAAACCTCTCAGTTCTCCTCCGCCGCCTTTGGGTGTGCCCTCCCTGTATGTTGGGTGAAGGTCTGTGGGAAAGAACTGGCTGAGGGTGCAGACTTCACCTGTGGCGCAGGCTCTTTGGAGTTCTCGTCCGTATGGGAATGCACGTGTGACCATGCATACTTGTTACACGTCTAGCTGACCTCTTCTCGCTCCTGTGTGCTGGAGTCCGGCCGTCCCTGCTGCTGGGCCAAGACGGAAGCAGCAGTTGGTCGTATCTTCTCTGTCGGGAAGGGCTTGCTGCATTTAGGTTACTTTGCATTCTCAGCTCCCTGAGAGATTTGAAAAACTATGCTTTTGTTGCTAATCTGGCCTGTTCTCATTGTTAGTGTGGGAGTGATTGCTCTCATCACTTTAAGTTTGTGAGTTGGTTGTTTTTAAACATAACGTCTTGTTTCTCGGATCCTTTATGTGCTGTTTTATATAGAACAATCTGTTTTAAGTACTATCATATCTGACTTATGTAAATATGTTCTATTTATTCCTTACATTTCTTTTAATCTTCCTATCTTGGACCCCTCACTGATAGTTGCTATTGGTTGACATTTCATAGGGTAGAATATGCAAGACTGCCACTTTATACATTTTGATTTTCTCTCTTTCTTTTCTTTCTTTCTTTCTTTCTTTCTTTCTTTCTTTCTTTCTTTCTTTCTTTTTCTCTTTCTCTCTTCCTCTCTTTTTTCTATCTTTATTTCTCTTTCTTCTTTCCCTCCCTTCCTCCCTCCTTCCCCCCTTCCTTCCTTTTTGGAGGTAGAGTCTCGCTCTAGCGCAGACTGACCTGGAATTCACTATGGAGTCTCAGGATGGCCTAACTCACAGCAGTCCTCTTCCCCTGCCTCGCAAGTGCCAGGATTAAAGGTGTGCACCACCATATCCAGCTTTTTTTTCTTTTACATATTTTTATTTCTTTATTTGAGACATAGAGAAAAAGAGGCAGACAGAAAAGACAGAAAGAGAGTGACTATAGGCACACCAGGACCTCCTGACTCTGCAAATGAACTTCAGACACATGCACCACGTTGTGGACCTGGCTTTACGTGGGTACTAGGAATTGAACCCAGCTCATTGGATTTTGCATACAAGTGCCTTTAACCACTGAGCAATCTCTCCAACTTTATTTATTTATTTATTTTTGGTTTTTCAAGGTAGGGTCTCACTCTAGACCAGGCTGACCTGGAACTCACTATGTAGTCTCAAGGTGGCCTCGAACTCACGACAATCCTCCTACCTCTGCCTCCTGGTGCTGGGATTAAAGTTGTGTGCCACCATGCCTGGCTTCCAACCTTCTTTTTTGAAAAGCATTTTGTTTTCATTTGTTTATTTGAGACACAGAGAGAGAGAATTTGCACACCAGGGCCTCCAGCTACTGCAAACCAACTCCAGCTGTATGTGCCACCTTGTGCATCTGGTTTATGTGGGTCCTGGGGAATTGAACGTGGGTCCTTTGGCTTTGTAGGCAAGTGCCTTAACTGCTAAGCCATCTCTCCATCCCTCCACCCTGATTCTGATCTTCCTAAAACATATTTTATCAGTGATGATGACATCCAGACATGATGCCTCGTTCTGGTTCACTGGGAGAAGGCTTAGTATGGGATTAGTGGTGGTTTGATGCAGGTGTCCTCCATAAGCTAGGTTCCCAGTTGACGGAGATTTGGGAATCAACGCCTCCTGGAGGCAGTGTATTGTTGAGGGAGGGCGTATGGGTATTATAGCCAGTTTCCCCTTGCCAGTGTTTGACCCACTCTCCTACTGCTGCTGTCTGCCTGATGTTGGCCAGGGGGTGATGTCCATCCTCTGCTCATGTCATTGTTTTCCCCTGCCAATATGGAGCTTCCCCTTGAGCCTGTAAGCCAAAATAAACCTTTTTTCCCCCCACAAGCTGCTCTTGGTTGGGCAATTTCTGCCAGCAATGTGAATCTGACTTCAACAGTAAAGTGATACCAGAAATTGGGATGCTGCTAGACACCTGACTCTGTGGCTTTGGCCTTTTGGTGCTTATTTTCAAGAGGAATGTGGAGACTTGTCACTGGTTAGAGTTGTTGGACTTGGAGATACAGTTTGGTGTTTGCCTTGTTTAAATTTTGTATTGCTTGGTTATCTCTTTGCTATGCCCAGTGCCATCTTTTGCGGTTTGGGTGTTTATTCTGTGCCATTATGTTTTTTTGGTGGGGGATTTGTTGGTATTATTGTTCAATGGAATGATCTTGGACTATGGGAATGTTTGAACATCACTAGGATTGATAAAAACTATGGGGACTTTTAAAGATGGACTGAATGCATTGCATTTTACATCATGGATGGTTATCAGTTTATGGGGCCAGAGGTGGGATGTGGTGGTTTGATTCAGGTGTCCCCCATAAAACTTAGGCGCTGTGAATGCTAGGTTCACAGCTGATGGAGATTTGGGAATTAACGCCTCCTGGAGGGAGTATATTGCTGGGGGTGGGCTTATGGGTGTTATAGCCAGTTTCCCCTGGACAGTGTTTGGCACACTCTCCTGTTGCTATAGTCCACCTGATCAGGGGGTGATGTCCACCCTCTGCTCATGTCATCATTTTCCACTGCCATTATGAAGCTTCTTCTTGAATCTGTGAGCCAAAATAAACATTTTCCCCCCACAAGCTGCTCTTGGTTGTGTGATTTCTGCCGGTAGTGCAAACCTGACTGCAACAGGATTCCATGGCTTTTATGTGATGATAAAATATTAAGGCTAAGCTGGGTGTGGTGGCACATGCCTTTAATCCCAGCACTCTGGGGGCTGAGGTAGGAGGATTGCCTTGAGTTTGAGGCCACCCTGAGACTACATAGTAAATTCCAAGTCACCTTGTGCTAGAATGATACTCTACCTCATAAAAACCACAAAAAGAAATATTAAGGCTGTATCTTATCGACCGATCACTGATGAAAGTATTGCATAATTAACAGCAATATACAGAAATATCTGTCCTTATGAAGAGCAAGGTACCTTATCATAAATCCTCTACCTTAATTTAATGATAGTTTTTCTTTGATTAAGGTTGTTTTTGCCCCCTCACTTATGGTACTTTGGCTCTTGAATCCTTTTTCTCACTTTATACTTCACCTGTATACAGCCCCCCATTGTAGTGGACTTTCTCCTGTGGCTGGCTTCTGTCAGAAGTCAGAGAGAAGGCATTCTAATAGCCCAGTAGCCCTGAGCTCCTGTACACTCTCAGTTCCCAATGCTTGAATGAAAGAAAATCATTTCCTGTGCCCCTGGAACCCAGCGTGGAAAGCAGGATGACATCTCTGCCTGTGTGTGTGTGTGTGTGTCTCCCTGTCCTTGACTCTGTCCCTCTAGTCTGGGTAAGTTGTATTATGTTAATTTAGGCCTACTTTTGCCCACACCTCACTGGCCCTTCATTCCATTAAAATAGACTTTCCTTGACCCCTCTAGAGATTTTTCGAGGTAGACTAGCTTTCAATTTTATTTTAGAACAATTTAGACATGTCTAAGCACTCCAATTAAAAACAGGAATTTATATAATCATTTTCATACATCTTCAAACTGGCCTTTAAAACC
Organism: Jaculus jaculus; assembly: GCF_020740685.1. NCBI lineage: Eukaryota > Metazoa > Chordata > Mammalia > Rodentia > Dipodidae > Jaculus > Jaculus jaculus. The sequence continues at coordinate 9,494,936 of NC_059110.1, read as the reverse complement.
ACTGACTTCAAAGTCCATGGGAACTGGTGTCACTACTGAGTCCCATGGGAATGTGACAGGGCCAGGCACAGGGTGGCTGGCAGGGAGGCTGGAGCCAACTGCTCCGGGGCTGGCACGCTTGGCCCTGAGATAGGCTTATCAGTGGAGGGCTGCTGCCCTGGGCCCTCGGGAAAGATGTTCAGCTGTGTAAGTCTGCTATCTTTTTTTTTTTTTTTTTTAAGTTTATTTGAGAGTGACAGACAGAGAGAAAGACAGATAGAGGGAGAGAGAGAGAGTGGGCGCGCCAGGGCTTCCAGCCTCTGCAAACGAACTCCAGATGCGAGCGCCCCCTCGTGCATCTGGCTAACGTGGGACCTGGGGAACCGAGCCTCGAACCGGGGTCCTTAGGCTTCACAGGCAAGCGCTTCACCGCTAAGCCATCTCTCCAGCCCGTAAGTCTGCTATCTTGTGGTGGTTTTCACATGCATCTCAGGAATCCAAGGCAACAGCTTATTTCAATACAAAATTCCTGAGTCCGTTTAGGCATTAGCTCTGCTTGTTAAGAAATGTTTGCCTCTCTTTGTGTTGATTGTAGAAATAAAATAGGTTCCCAGAAGGTGGGTTCTTGTCTGTTTTCTTGGATGACTCGTGTACCCCTTTTTTTCCTGTTATCATTTTTCCCTTTCTTTTAGACTTGAGGCTGGACCGCTTTCTCTTCTTTGGAGATGGTTTTTGTAGGCATCCAGGTTGTGCGTTCTTGCTCAGCCTCAGTCATTTCGCCTCCTCCAGTGTTACATCTGCTCTCTCCATCTCCCCTCACATGAACTTTGCTAGTCCTTTTCTCCCTTTTTTCGTGCTCTCAAGCAGGTTTCCATCACTGGAGCTCTACTCTCACTTTCCAAATGTGACTTATTTTTTCCAATTTTTATTAACATCTTCCATGATTATAAAAAATATCCCATGGTAATACCCTCCCTTCTCCCACTTTCCCCTTTGAAACTCCATTCTCCATCATATCCCCTCCTGATCTCAATCAGTGTCTCTTTTAGTTTGATGTCATGATCTTTTCCTCCTCTTATGATGGTCTTGTGTAGGTAGTGTCAGGCACTGTGAGGTCATGGATATCCAGGCCATTTTATGTCTGGAGGGAGCACATTGTAAGGAGTCCTACCCTTCCTTTGGCTCTTATATTCTTCCCGCCACCTCTTTCGCATTAGACCCTGAGCCTTGGAAGGTGTGATCGAGATATTACTCAGTACTCCAGTTACTTCTTTCCAGCACCATGATTCTTCTGAGTCATCCCATGGTCACTGCCACCTGAAAAGAGAAGATTCTCTACCCAAAGTGAGAGTAGCATTAATATTAGGGTATGAACATTAACAGAAGTGCTTACTGGGCAGTTTGATAAGCATAGTATATATATTTAGCCAGACAGCAGCAGACGTTACACCCCTAGGGCTCATGACTACCCCTGTTTTAGGTTTTCAGTATCAGGGATGTGTTCCCTCCCATGGAGCAGGCCTCCAGTCCAATTAGAGGGCAGTTGGTTTCCACCATGATAGACATGCCACTGTTGCACTGGCTGGCCAAATATAAGGCTTGCAGTGTCCACTGTTGAGTATCCTCACTGGTGATTTCTATCTCTCCCACCAAATGTGACTTTTAAGTCTCTTTCTGGCCTCCTGCGTAGGCACCTGCCCTTGGGTTCTGCGTCTCCTCTCTCCTCTGACTCCTGGACACCAGCTACTGCACCCTCAGAAGCCAAAGGCCCCGTTGTGGCTCTGGAACTCGGTGCTGTCAGTGAGAAGGCCCACTTGGTCCTCAGCCTGTGTCCTGCACCCGTTGTCACTTCTCACACTTCCTCACATTCTTCCCACCGCCATCTCCTACCAGGGCTTTCCTGAATGTCTCTGAAAGTAACGTGCTGGCTTTTCAGACATCTTCACAATTTCTTTGACACTTTTCTTCCCCCACAGTGGAGCCAAATACCCTTCCCTGTGTGTGAAGAACGGCATGGGACCGAAGGTTCCAGGGCTGGATTAGGAAGTGCAGTGAAGCTCCTGCTTGGATCTCCCCCTCTCTCCTGATCTCGGGGACATGCCCCGCAGAAGCCCCGAGCTGCCTCGTGGGAAATCTGGCTCCCCGGCAGCTCTCTGGCCCAGAGATCACGCTGCATGGTGTTAGAGCGCACAGAGACAGAGCCGGGGGGGGGGGGGGGGCGCCCTGCTGAGTGAATGAGGTGTCACGCGACTCCACCTTTACTCACTACCTGCTTCTCTCACTCCTGATTTCCCTACTCTTATCTTCTATCTTTTACCTCATAGCAGGTGGGGTGGTCCTTGTTGAGCTCAGCCCAAGTTGGGGCTCCCATGCCCAAATTAGAGCTCTCATTGTCTTAAATAGCTATATTTATTTTAGGGAGGTTCATTGACCAGTCATAGTAACTGGACCTCAGTGACCAGAAGTTCTCAATTGAGATGGTGGGACTGCTGGTGGAGGCAGGGGAAGGGGATGGGATATGCAGTGATTAATGCACGACTGCCAACACTCAGGTTACTGAGTTAGAGTTTGAGAATGGCTTAGCAGTTAAGCGCTTGCCTGTGAAGCCTAAGGACCCCGGTTCGAGGCTTGATTCCCCAGGTCCCACGTTAGCCAGATGCACAAGGGGGCGCACGCGTCTGGAGTTCGTTTGCTGTGGCTGGAGGCCCTGGTGTGCCCATTCTCTCTCTCTCTTTCTGCCTCTTTCTCTCTGTCTGCCGCTCTCAAATAAATAAATAAAAATAAACAAAATAATTTAAAAAATTATGGTCAATTTTTGGGTCAGCTCTTCTCATGGACTTCCGTTTCAGCAAGTGTCTGTGAGGAGGAGAGAAGGAATTGCAACCGCCTCATCCACAAGCCTCCCCTCTGGTTTTTCATCACCTCTGTACCCTGACTTCCAGATGGCACCAGCTTTTGAAACCCTTGAAACTTGAAGGCCTCACGCTCCTGTGAGGAAGTGTCTGTCACCTCCTGTGGCCTGGCTGGGAAGTTGTTTCAGTGCTAGCGGCCTCAGCCCTCAACACCTCACACCGTGACGAGCTTCCCCGCTTCCTTTCCCACTCTTGCACTGACTTCCTTCTTCTGTCATTCCAACCTCTGAATCCCGAAGTTCCATCCATTTGGGTTCTTGGGCACATTGTACGGGAAACTGAATCCATGCAAACCTACTTATGCCTGTTATTTCAAGCCGTTCTGCTATTCTTTTTTTTATTTTAATTTTTTTTTACTTGAGAGTGACAGACAGAGAGAGAATGAGACAGACAGAGAGAGAGAGAGAGAGAGAGCGTGTGGGCACACCAGGGCCTCTGGCCACTGCAAATGAACTCCAGACACGTGCGCCCCCTTCTGCATCTGGCTAACATGGGTCCTGGGGAATCGAACCTCGAACCGGGGTCCTTAGGCTTCACAGGCAAGCGCTTAACCACTAAGCCATCTCTCCAACCTGCCTTTCTGCTATTTTGACAATGTATTATGAGAATCTCTGCTCCCTCAGGTCTGTGTGTCCAGCAGTCCATCTATCCGTACATTGTCTTTGGAAGGTCCACTTTCTCCTGGGTTACTGAGGAGGTTAGGAACTTGATTCACTGCCTTTGAGTGTCTGTGACAGTCTGACGTCATTGTAGCAATAGCCTGCCTTTGCCTTGCAGTCTACGAAGCCACTCCCACTACTCCCTGTGGTGGTTTGAGTTAGGCGTCCCTCAGAAACTCTGAGTGCTGAGTGCAGCTGTGGCAAGGTGGGAATTGGAGCCTTGTTGGGGGAGCTGTGCTTGTTCAGGGCAGGCTTGTGGGTGTCATAAGTTTGGCACACTCTGCTGCTTCTGCTGTCCACCTGATGTTTGCTGGGGGGTGATTTCCAGGTTTTGCTTATGCCACATATTCCCCTATGAGCTTCCTCTGGGGAGGGTGTCAGCCAAAATCAACCCTTTCCTTCCACGCGCTGCTTCTGGTCAGGTGCTTGGTGCCACCAACAAGAAGGTAAGAGCGATACCTAGAAGTTAGTGACGCCCTGTAGCAGTTACCTTCATGTTGCTGGAACCAAAAAGCTGACCAGGAGTAGCTTATAGAAGGAGAGGATTTATTTCTGGCCTACAGTTTCTAGGGAGAGTTTCATCTTGTAGGGGAAAGCGTGGCAGGAACAGATAGCCAGGCACCACATGTCCACAGCAGCAGGGAGGAAGTAGAGAGAGAGCTGGGTGCACCAAGTAAGGCTGGGCTGGAGCACCCCAAGACCTGCCCCCCAGTGATACACCTCCTCGAGGAAGGCTTCACCTCTCAAAGGCTCCACAGCTGGGTGTCTTCCTCACAAACATGTGAGAGGCTGTGGGAGAGCATTTCACATGCAAACCACCCCGCTCCCCAACTGATGAGCCCTAGTTATTTCATCTTTGGAACAAACCTCAGATTCATATAACCAAAGCAGTTTATCATCTTGAAGGGTCCTATTTTAGGGTCTTCTAATGCCAGGAGTTTCCCATACATTACATGCTTGATGGGAGATAAGAGCATAGTTTGAAAGTCAAGTTAAATTTAGTAGTATATGGTCTAGTTCTCTTTCTAAGCAGGGAAAAGAATTCTTTGCTCAGATGACTTCACACTTACTTGATTTAAGTTTCCCTGATTCTCTTTAAGATTGCCACTCTTGTGAGCTACACTTCAGAACTGTTCCAGCACACACACCCCTTACTGCTCTGTTGAGGAGATGTGCTGAGTTTGTGTTTATGTGCTTATTCTAGTAGTTGTAAGCACACCTTGTAAAAGCTATGCAGTTGTCCTTTTAAAGGCAAATAACTCCTTCATATTCATGAACCCTGCTCTTCCATCCCAAACTTATTACTCAAGCAGTCATATAAGATTTTATACCATACTTCTTAGGTTTAAAAATGAAATAAAATAGGGGCTGAGGGCACAGATCACTTATTTAGCCTGCTTGCTTAGCACTTACAAGGCCCTGGGTTTGATTGCCAGCCTGGTGAAGATGATAGGGAAAAGATAAGAAAAGCTATTTATTAAATGGAAGCCTTTACTGAGCTAGGCAGTGATTCACACTTTGTTTTGTTATTTAGAAGTGGCAGCCTGGTACAGGGCCCACTCACTCACTCTGAGCCTCCTGTCTCTTGCCTGTGATTGGCTGTAAGGAAAGGAGGAGAGGGTTGATGAGAAAATCATTGTGTACTGGATCATGAGGTTATGATTTTCATTTATCCTTATGTGAACCATCAGTTTTGGAGAAAGTTATATGAGTTTTTTTTTTTTTTTTTTCCTGTCACTTAGAGTTGACCCTGATTGGTTTCTTCAATAAAGATCTTTGGTTTACCTGCATGGAATCCCAGTCAAGCAAAATGGGAGGAGAGTTAAATTGTGGAGATGGGTGGACGGTCACCATCTATTTTCTCTCCCCCTCCCCAGTATTAGTTCCCTTTTAATGTCATAATAAAATAATTAAAAATTCTCAGCGGTAAAGAAAAATGAAGTTATGAAATTTGCAGAAAAATGGATGGACCTGGAAAGGATTATACTAAGTGAGGTAACCCAGACCCAGAAAGCCAAGCGCCACATGTTCTCTCTCATATGGGGATCTTAGCTACAGATGACTGGGCTTCTGCGTGAGAATGAAAATACTTAGTAGCAGAGGCCAGTAAGTTAAAAAGGAGACATAAAGGGTGGAGAAAGGAAGAAGGGAGGATACTTAATAGGTTGATATTGTATATATGTAATTACACTGATTGTAATGGGGAGGTAATATGATGGAGAATGGAATTTCAAATGGGAAAGTGTGGGGGTGGGGAGGGAGAGAATTACCATGGGATATATTTTATAATCATGGAAAATGTTATTAAAAATTAAAAAAAAATAATTAAAAATTAGTGGCTTGGGCTGGAGAGATGGCTTAGCGGTTAAGCGCTTGCCTGTGAAGCCTAAGGACCCCGGTTTGAGGCTCGATTCCTCAGGTCCCGCATTAGCCAGATGTACAAGGGGGCGCACGCATCTGGAGTTCGTTTGCAGTGGCTGGAAGCCCTGGCGCGCCCATTCTCTCTCTCTCTCCCTCTATCTGTCTTTCTCTCTGTGTCTGTCGCTCTCAAATAAACAAATAAATAAATTAAAAAAAATTAAAAAAAATTAGTGGCTTAAGTGATACAAGTTTATGGTCTTGCAGTCTATGGGTCAGAGCCCATACTGGTCTCCTGGGCTGATAGCAAGGCATTAGCAGGGCTGTGTTTGCGTCAGGAGGCTGTAGGAAAATGTTTTTGTGTCACTTTTAGCTTCCAGAGAGCTGTGTGATGACTCTTCCACTTCAAAGCCAGCAGCATGCCACCTTCTGTGTCCCTTTAGTCATATGTCCTTGCCCATGGCCAGGAGCTGCCCTCTTCTAAGGACAGGTGACACCCAAGTTCTGGAGATTAGGATATGAAGAACATTTTCAGGGATCATAACTCTGCCTTCCACACGACAGTCTATCAAGCTCTCGGGATTCCGAACATCTTACACATCACCAGGCAGGGCTTGTCCGCCTGGCGCATCCTTGCACGTGGGTTGCTTGTGGTGGGGGTGACTGTCCAGTAGCAGCCAGCTTCCTGAGAGCTGTTCCCAGAGGTTGGTGGCATGGATGCTCCTTCTGGAAAGCACAGGCAGTGAGATGATCACAGTGTCTACCACAGTTAACGGCAGCTGGATTGCAGAGTTCCCTTCCACGCCCAGTGGGATGATGCAGGCTTTGGGGAGACAGAGCCAGCTGCAGGGGAGAGAGGCTGTAGGTAAGCAAGTGGACCCAACTGACGCTAGGTGGGGAGAGCAAGGCGGGAGGAAGCAGAAGTAGAAAGTGACCTGATCTAGTAGACTTTGGACGCAGAGACACAATATGTTAGTATAAAGTAGGGTGTGAGCTGGGCGTGGTGGCGCACACCTTTAATCCCAGCACTCGGGAGGCAGAGGTAGGAGGATCGCCGTGAGTTCGAGGCCACCCTGAGACTCCATAGTGAATTCCAGGTCAGCCTGAGCTAGAGTGGGACCCTACCTCGAAAAACCAAAAAAATAAAAATAAAAAAATAAGAGTGTGGGGCTAGAGAGATGGCTTAGTGGTTAAGATGCTTGCCTGCAAAGCCTAAGGACCTAGGTTCAAGGCTGATATTTGGCAAGAAGCTTTGTGTCCAGGGGACTGTGAGGGACCCCAGAATGCCAGGCCAGGCTACAGGCAATGAACTGGGTCTCGAGTGTAGTGACTGTGACCAGGTCAGGGTAGGTTTGTGGCTCTGTCAGCATCTGGAGTGGCATAAGGTGCAGCAGCAGCCCTGTGTAGGGCAGAGTCCCTGAGGGCTCTCTCTAGGGCTCTCACGCCTCCGTCTCTTCCAAGTCTAAATCAAAGACCTGCCAAGCCAGCCTTTATTTGTAGGGAGAAGAGGAAATCCAAGGCTGGAGATAGGGCTGAATCTGATGCATGACTCAACTTCCTGCTGAGCGTATGACAAACCTGTTTTCCCCAAGGGAAATTCTTAAATATTTCATTGTTTTGTTCCCCCTCACTACCCGAGACAGACAAATGGGTGTAATTGCTGATGCTAGAGAGGAAACTTGAGGAACATTGTTGTGAGTCAAAAAGGACTGCAAGCCAGGTGTGGTGGTGCACACCTTTAATCCCAGCACTCTGGAGCCAGAGGTAGGAGGATGACCACGAGTTCAGGACCACCCTGAGACTCCATAGTGAATTTCAGGTTAGCCTGGGCCAGAGTGAGACCCTACCTCAAGAGACCCCCCCCAAAAAAAATGCAAATAGCATTTTATAAGAACACAGTAGGGTATATCAAATTAAAGTGTTTTTCTTTACTTTAGAGCAAATGGTACCATGCTTCTTCACTTTGTGTCTTGAAGGGTGGAGAAAGGAATTCTGCGTAACAATGACTCCTCTGCAAAGCAGATTGCTTTCTGCACCTACACCAGTCGGCACAATGGAAGAGAAAGAGCTCGGTCTTTGAGTTGTGCCATAAACATGGAGTGGAGGTTGGGGAGCTTGCTTGTTCAATATATGTAGTTATTAGGTGAATTCAGCCTCCAAAGAACAATGATGCTCCTCAGAGTGAGTGTCTGACATGATGATGATGTTTGTGAGCCCATGTGACCTGCAGAGCATCTGCGCTGCCTCTGTTCCAGAGCGGACTGATGGCGCAGACTTGCTTTCCTGATTGACAGCACTTACTCCAATGGATGACGTCATCCCCTCTGAAGAAGAACCTCATTGCTATTTCTTTCTTTTTTTTTTTTTTTCAAGGTAGGGTCTCACTCTAGCCCAGGCTGACCTGGAATTCACTATGGAGTTTTAGGGTGGCCTCGAGCTCATGGCAATCCTCCTACCTCTGCCTCCGGAGTGCTGGGATTAAAGGCGTGTGCCACCAAGCCCGGCTGTCATTGCTATTTCTTTCAGCCTACCTGTTTTTCTTTTTTCCATCTCCTTCTTTTCCACTAATTTTTTCACCTTTCTTTCATTTTGTTATTATACCTTGGTCTCTTCAGTTAAGCAATAGTTACTTGGGGAGCTAGAGAGATGGCTTAGTGGTTAAGGTGCTTGCCTGAAAGCCTAAGGGCCCAGGTTCAAATACCTAGGACCCACATAAGCCAGATGCACTAGAGGCACATGCATCTGGAGTTCATTTGCAGTGGCTACAGGCCCTGGTGTGCCCATTCTCTCTCTCTCTCTCTTTCTCAAATAAATAAACAAGTAAAATATTAAAAAAAAAATCTTTTAAAGGAAAGAGTTTCTTGGGCTGGAGAGATGGCTCAATGGCTTAGACCTTGCTTGCAAGAACTGGTGGCATTGGTTTGATTCCCAGTGCCTGCATAAAGCCAGATGAACAAAGTGGTACATGCATCTGGAGATTGGTTGCAGTGGCAGAAGGCCCTGGTGCAGGAATCTCCCTCTCTTTCCTTGCAAATAAATAATGAAAACCATTAAAATGAAAGAAATCGTTACTGAGTGTCATTACATGGCAAGCTCAAGGTGGTTTGTGTTAGAGATAGGTCGCGTATGGACTTTGTCAATGCTAGGCAAATCTAGGGGGCTGTTAACTAATGAAGATGGTATTACCAGTGTGCGAAGTGAAGAAAGATGCCTGTCTTATCTGTCTCACATAGTGGAATGTATGTGTCCTTTCTTCAGACAGGCTTTGATCTCTTCTCATAAGACTCTCTGAAGAGACTGGTTTCAGGGAGCAAAGCAGCTATTGTTATTGTCACTTATATTTTTTAATGAATAGTTTATTTATGTATCTGACAGAGAAAGGGGGAGAGAGATAATGGGTATGCCAGGGCCTCCAGCCACTGCAAACAAATTCCAGATGCATGTGCCTCCTTGTGCATCTGGCTTATGTGGGTCCTGGGGAATCGAACCTGGGTCCTTTGGCTTTGCAGGCAAAAGCCTTAACTGCTAAACCATCCCTCCAGCCTATTGTCACTTACATTAACCCCCAGAGATTTCATAAGTTCATAAAAAAATGAAAGCTCCAGGAGGAACATTTTCTTGTTCATTTTCCACCACTGCGGCCAGGCTCCGCGGCTGGCTGGGGCTGTCCTGGGTGGCGGCTCCCTTGTGTGCACACTCCTTTGCGTATTATGTGGCCATCCTCCCTAGAGTCAGGCTGCCTTGGTAGCTGTGGCTCTGATGCTTCTCAGCCTGCTACAGTTTGGGCCCAAGGTGGGCCCACAGCACCTGCCAGTCAGACAGCTCTGAGAGGGGACAGGGATGATGGCATTAAGTGACAATGTAGGCTGAGGAGATAGTGCAAGCCTGAGGACCTCACTTCTGATTCACCGTGCCCACATACATGCCAGTCATCCCAGCATTCAGGAGGCGGAGGCAGGGTTCCCCGAGGCAAGCTGGCTGGCTAGGCTAGCCAACTCATCAAGCTCTGGGTTCAAGTGAGCAACCTTGTTTCAACAAGTAAGGTAGAGACTGATTGAGGAAGACACTTGATGTTGACCTCCTTCCTCCACACATTTGAGCACACATAGATATATATGCATGCATGTCTATGTATAAGCACAGTAAGTCCCAAAGCAGTGTGTCTAGAACCACATTAAAAATAAGAGTGTGAGCTGGGCGTGGTGGCGCACACCTTCAATCCCAGCACTCGGGAGGCAGAGGTAGGAGTATCGCCATGAGTTCGAGGCCACCCTGAGACTCCATAGTGAATTCCAGGTCAGCCTGAGCTAGAGTGGGACCCTACCTCGAAAAACCAAAAAAAATAAAAATAAAAAAATAAGAGTGTGGGGCTAGAGAGATGGCTTAGTGGTTAAGATGCTTGCCTGCAAAGCCTAAGGACCTAGGTTCAATTCCCCAGAACCCATGTAAGCCAGTTGCACGTGGTGGCACATGCGTCTGGAGGTCATTTGCAGTGGCTACAGGTCCTTGCATACCCAGCCTATTCTCTCTCCTTCTAATAAATAAATAAAAATAGAATATTTAAAAAGAATGAGAGTGCCCTGAGTGGAGGAGTGGATGGGAAGTAGTTCTTAAACCCCAGGCACATCCATCTCCAGGCTTGCTTCCATGTAGGTGGTCTTGCAGGGCCTCATTCATTATTTACCCGTCGGATGTTGAAAACTTTCCATAGGAAGCATTGAAATAACTGTTATCAGCCACCTAGGGTTTGATGGCAAGTTCAAAGACAAATACAAAAATTAGTTTCTCGTACCATGGGATCCTAAAAACTTGTGGGAAACATAGACTCTGTAAAAATAGGTGCTTTTCAAAATGATGGTTTTCGTTGTCTTGTTTAATGTGGGCTGCAGTCAGTGTCTTGGTAAAATGCAACCTGGAATTTTTGTAGCTTTCTACAGGAAGCCCTTTCTTTTTACTGCTGATCCTATAAGGATCAAACTGGTTAAAAAGTTGCATTTTACAGATGAGGAAATTGAGATCACGCAGCGACCTCATAGTGAGGGCAGGTGAAATGGGCGCCTGCTGTTTGCACTTTCTTGCCACAGTGTCCCTTTTTAAATTTTTTAACGTTTGACAAGTTCGTACATGTATATAATGTATTTTGGTCATATTCTCCCCTCTTTCCCTCTCTTACTCCTCTTCTTCCACCGCTGAAGCCCTTCTACTTCACAGCTAGTCACCTTCCTACTTTCATGTCTTTTTGTGTGTGTGTGACCTGTGGTTACATCTCCCCTTTCCCTCCCAAATATATATTTTTTAAATTTTATTTATTTATTTGAGAGCGACAGACACAGAGAGAAAGACAGATAGAGGGAGAGAGAGAATGGGCGCGCCAGGGCTTCCAGCCTCTGCAAACGAACTCCAGACGCGTGCGCCCCCTTGTGCATCTGGCTAACATGGGACCTGGGGAACCGAGCCTCGAACCGGGGTCCTTAGGCTTCACAGGCAAGCGCTTAACCGCTAAGCCATCTCTCCAGCCCCCAAATATTTTATTTATTTATGTGCAAGCAGAGAAACACAGAGAGAGAGAAGGAGATAGAGAGCATGGTTGCACCAGAGCCTCCAGCCACTGCAAATGAACTCCAGGCGCCTGCTCCATTGTGCGTCTGGCTTTATGTGTGTACTGGGGAAACGAACTCAGGTGAGCAGGCTTTGCAGACAGGCGCCTTAGCTGCTGAGCCATCTCTCCAGCCCCAACATCACCTCCCCCCTTTTTAAAAATAAAATATTTATTTATTTGAGAGAGCAAGAGAGAAAGAGGCAGAGAGAGAGAGAAAGAGAGAGAGGAAGAGAATGGGCGCACCAGGGCCTCCAGCCACTGCAAATGAACTCCAGACGCATGCGCTCCCTTGTGCATATGGCTTACGTCTGTCCTGGGGAATCCTATCGAAGTCTTTTGGCTTAGCAGGCAAAGGCCTTAACTGCTAAGCCATTTCTCCAGCCCATATCACCCCCTTTTAACATAAAGAAGAGAACAAATGGGAGTGGAATGTTCTGGTCCTCTTTACAGCATAGCTTGTCTTCAGCATGAAATTCTTTCCATGTTTCCCCATGCTTAGGGAAAGTGAACACTTGACTCGTTCAGCCCCCTCCAAGGATATTAATATTTTCAAGCCAGCAATAAATGTACTTTTGCTTATTGAACTGGGCTTGTTCCACGGTACAATCGGAGATAGTGAGGATTTCTCACCTGGGTTTCTCACATGGAGCTCACGGATCTTAACATTTTCTCTGTAAAAATCGTAGCACAGAAAGTGACATGTAAATGGAATTCCTAGCAAGTGCTTTTGGGTGGGAAATGGGCTTTAAATTAAATTTCTTTGTTTTGTTCCAATAAGTCATTTTGATATATCATAAATTATAAGGAAAAAAATTCATAACCGACTAGCTTTTGAACCAAAGAATCTGTTTGATCATATCTGTGGCCATTTAGTTTTGTTAGAATGGAATAGTCACCAGTATTTTTTTTTTTTCTTTTTTCTTCCTTGCCCAGGAAAAGGTAGGATTTCAGCTTACTTCTTGCCCGCCCCATTGTCCCATAGCTCCTAGGGCCCAGCACTGTTTTTTCTATATTTTTGTGACTTTCCCCAAGGAGTCAAAGGCCTTTTTGGCTGGAGAACTCTGCTTTCATCTGTTGTATTGTTTCTGTAGGAAAATACATTCCCAGTTTCATACAACCAGCCTACACATGAACTTTGAGGGCTGCCTGCTTAAAGCTCATTTCTGTTGAGCTGATTAGCTAAAGAGAGCTCATTAGCTTAGCATGGTTTAGCAGTCTGATCTCATTAGCTAATGTGCTGCTATAACATGTGTGCTCCAGCTACTGGTGTCAGGAAGAGGGAAGGTGGAGGCCCCGGACCCCAGAATTCCTGCCTCTGCTGGGTCTGGACTCCTGCTCAGCCAGCACCCACAGGTGCCTAGACAGGTACCAGCCACAGCCAGCACCAAGCAGGCAGACATTCCCAGTGTGGCCTGACTGTGCATGCCAGACGCTAGCTAAGGGTCCGTGTCAGTCCTCACGCAACCCCAAATCAGCTACCGTAATTGGTTCCATTGTAAAGATTAGAAAATAGATAAAGCCCTATGTTGACATCAAAACAATGATATGTTTAGGCAAAAAATACTATTTGTCCAAAGTGGCAAGATGTTGTGTGCATGTGTGTGTGTGTTTGTGTGTGTGTGTGTGTGTGTGTGTGTGTGTGTGTGTGTGTGTGTGTGTGTGTGTGTAGGCCAGACGAAGACATCAGGTGCTGTTTCTCAAGAACAGTACACACACCTTTGAGACATGGTCTCTCATTAGCCAGAAGCTCACCAATTAGGCTACACTAGCTGGCCAGTGAGCCCCAGGGACCCACTTATTTCCACCTCTCCAGTGCCAGGATTCCAGGCACACACCACCCTGCCTGGCTTTCATACCCGGGTTCTGAGGATTGAACTCAGGTCTGCTTGCAAGACAAGCACTCAAATGACTGAGCATCTCCCCAGTGTGGCTCTCTTCTCTTTCCTCTTCTCTCCTCTTCTCTTCTCCTCTCCTTTCTTCCCTTCCCTTCTCTTCTTTCCTCTCCTTTCTTCTCTTTCCCTTCCTTCCCTCTTTTCTTCCCCTTTCTTTCCCATCCATTTCCTTCCCTCCTCTCCTTTCTTCCCCTTCGCTTCCCTCCCTCCCCTCACTTCCTCTCCTTTTCCCTCCTTCCCTCTACTCCTCCTCTGTCCTCTTTTCCCTTCCCTCCTCTCCCCACTTCTCATTTCTTCTTCTTCCCTCTCCTTTTCTCCTTTCTTTCCCTTCTCTCCCCTCCCGTTCCCTTCCCTCTTCTCCCTTCCCTTCTCCTTTCCTTTCTTCCCATCCCCTCCTCTCCTCTCCTTTCTTTCCCTCTCTCTTCTTTCTTCTTCTGCATTTGTATGTGTGTGTGCTTGTGAAAATTGCTGTAGGTGCTTTGGCCCGGTGGTAGTAATGAAGCGGAGGCGCCGTTACCTTGCTGCTGGGAGGATCCTGGTGCTTCTCTGCTCATGTTGTCTCGCTCTCCTGGGACAGTGGCCTCCTGTTCATCTGTCCCAGTGTGCTTTGTTTATCCCAGGTTGTTTAGTGTGGCGTGCAAACTTAGAAGTAAATAGACCTGGTTGGGCGGGTTGCCTTGGAAGGAAACTCACAATTTATGTCTCAGAAATACATCTGTATGTTCCGCTGTGTTGCTAAGAAATACAAAACTCTTCTCATGAAGAAACGACACAGCCAGGCGTGGTGGTGCACACCTTTAATCCCAGCACTCGGGGGACAGAGGTGGGAGGATCGCCATGAGCTCAAGGCCACCCTGAGAATACAGAGTGAATTCCAGGTCAGCCTAGCCTAGAGTGAAACCCTACCTTGAAAAACAAAACAAAACAAAACAAAATGACAAAGGCTGAATAAGCTCAAGAAGAAGCCAGGAATATTAATAATAATGAACCTTTAGGACTCAGTTTTTTGGAGGATATGATAGAAGGATAAGTCTCCATTTTATATACCTGTATCAGGAAGAACTAATTAAAATTTTTATTTATTTATTTATTTGAGAGAGAGAGAGAGAGAGAGAGAGAGAGAGAGAGAGAGAGAGAGAGGGAGAGAATGGGCACATCAGGGCCTCCAGCCACTGCAAACAAACTCCAGATGCATGTGCCCCCTTGTATATCTGGCTAACTTGGGTCCTGGAGAATCGAACCGGGATCCTTCGGCTTTGCAGGCGAACATCTAAACCACTAAGCTATCTCTCCAGCCTTGAGAACTAACTTTTACTATAAATGGTAAAGAATATGAAATCACAGTTATTTAACCAAGGTAAAGGCTTCTTTCTCCCCCAGTCAGAGGTGGGTGGCCCCGGCTGTCCTGGTCACTTTGTCCACAGGACCTTCAGAGACCCAAGTTCCTCAGTCCTCATCGCTTCCTGCTCCCTTGTGCGGGGCCCCTGTTCTCATGTTCTAAGCTGTGCTGTTGCATCTAAGCTCCAGGTACCAGGAAGGACAGGAGCAGGAAGGGCAAGAGAAACGCCTTGTGCTGCGTTAGAGCCGCTGCATGGCATCCCCTTGCACCCCGCGTGCTGAGTCTCAGTCACCAGGCTTTAGGGAGTGGCAAGGCCACCTGAACCTCTGCTCTGCACTTCTGTGTGCCCCACTGTTTCCACCAAAGACCAGGCGGTCAGATACTGAGGAACAGCTAACAGGGCTTCCTTCCATTTCCCAGGAGGAAGGAGGAGTGTTGACTGTCTATGGTAGGGGTGGATGTTTGAGACCAGGCTGGGTGGACATCAGCAACTCTCTGCAGCATTTATATGAAACTCAGCAAGTATTCTGGAGGATCCTGACTTCCAGAGGCCTCGACAGGACAGCTGACTGAAGTCAGTGATTCATGTTGTTAACTGTCTCCTAGCTGGCTCTTCTTGATAGACACAATGTGGGGACTGTCCGCTTTCTGTGCTGGTGAGTTGCACACATGAAGTCACCACTCCCTTAGGTGTCCCATAGATACTTATTCAGCACTCACCATTAAGTCAAGCATTGGAGGAGAGATCAAAAAAATGCACCATGTCATGTGTCTGTCCCATTCTAAGGGAGAATACGGTAACCAGATGAAAGAATGGACGAGTGGGAGCAGTGCATACAGCGTGTCATTTCCTTCCTTTTCTTCTCAGCCTCCCATGAGATTGGTCCTGTGGCTCCCACTGCTCTGTGAGGGGCTGCTCTTCTGTCACCCCAGCCTCTTTAGTCTCCCCCAAAGCTGTTCTAAGAGAATTTTCAAATGTCTGTTGATAGTGAGAGAGGTTGACAGGTTGCTTGTCAGTGCTTCACAAATGTCCCGTCCTGGTGGCTTCTGTCTGTGACCAGATCAGGGCTATCCTTACCTAGAGTTTGTTTTTCATAAAGTCTCTCTGCCCCAGGTTAACATGCTATGGTCACAACATTATACTTATTTTGTAATCACCTTCCATTGCAGGAGGGGGGGATAAATAAGGGAGGAATGTGCTGAGTCATGTCAGTATTATGTGGACATAGGAGACATGTGTCTGGTAAGAAGTGGCTGTGCATTTTGTTTGAGAAAATGTCTCTGAATGAAAAATGAAAGAATTTAGGCATAAAGACATGCACTTTTATTTATTTATTTTTTTATGAGAGAGAGGAGAGAATTGGCATACCAGGGTCCCTAGCCACTGCAATCGAACTCCAGATGCATGCGCCATCTTGTGCACGTGGGTGACCTTGTGCATCTGGGTTATGTGGGTTCTGAGAAGTTGAACCTAGATCCTTAGGCATGGCATGCAAGTGCCTTAACCACTAAGCCATCTCTCCAGCCCCCATGCGGACTTTGAGCTAGAAGTATTTTGGAGGCAAAAATCATAAACTCAGTCACTAGACACCTTTGAAGGAACATGCTGTGAAGTCAAAGCCGGTGAGGTTTCATAAGGAAGTAGTCACATCCAAGGAGTCCAGTTTCCTATAGGATGAGGTTGATGAAGGGGGTGATAGATGCAATGTTATTTGCCTTTAGCAAGATGTTTGATTCCATCTTTCATTATCAGTGGCTGGGCAATATAACTCTGTATTTTAGCTTGGAGTAGTCATTACCTTCAAATTCAGGTAGAATTGATAATGTCTCTTGATACAGCTTGAATGTGAAATGTATCCTTTCCACCCAACCTCATGTGATCAAACATTTGGCACCCAGCTGGGGACACTATCTGGGGAGGATGTGCAACCTTTGGACATGGGACCTAGCTGGAGGACATAGGCCACTATGGGCTCAGCTTTGAAGGTTATAGCTGGACCCTACACTTGAAGGGCTAAGCTTTTCCCATGCCCTGTTATGGTCCAACTCTCTGCTTCCTGGTCCCCTGTTTCTAGTCCCAGTGTGCTGAGATCTGAGAAGCCCACACTCCTGCTGTCTCAAGCTCTGTCTGCCATGCCTTTCCCACCATGACGGATTCAAGTCAAAGCCATGAGCTGAAATAAACCTTTCTTCCCTTGAATTGCTTCTATCAGGTATTTGACAAAGTGACAAGAAAATTAACTAATGGACCACTCAGACGACTGATGACTCACGTCGTGCCTGTGATTAGACAAGGACACGTAGTCCACCTGCAGCACGAAGGAGACCAACTAGGTCCACACCAAGTTTGATAAGAGCAAAGCGATGGCACTGTGCACATGGGGTTTAGCATGAAGGGTGGGAAAGGAAAATGTGTGGAAAAGAACAAAGGCTACAGAGTTAGTATTTTCAGCCCACAGAGACAGCAGCTTAAAGTCAGAGTCATTCAGAGAGACAGGAGGCAGCTGTTGGGGGATTGTCACAGAAGTAGAAGGTTAGCTAACACTTCTGAGCGGTGAGTGGAGTGAGCGGAGGAAAGCTCTAGAACTATGGGAGCTGGGGTGAGGAGAATGATTGATGGTCAAGTAGTTTCAGGGATCCAGACTGTGGATATATGGGGCCCTCCTTGGAGGGACAAGAGAGCCAATGCTTCTCCTAACCTGCTAGGTTGACACTTCATCTCTACAGTGGAAAACTTCTGAGGGAATGTTAGGACTGCCTCTGTGAGAGGGAACCGATCCTCCCTCTTGGGTGTCCTGTGGGAAGACGCAGCTTCTCTGATACTCCTCTGATTCTATTTTCTGATGCTTAGCGTTTTTTGTTTGTTTGTTTGTTTTGAGGTAGAGTCTCACTATAGCCCAGGCTGAACTGGCACTCATTTTATAATTCCAGGCTGGCCTCAAACTCATGGCAATCCTCTTACCTCTGCCTCTCAAGAGCTGGGATTAAAGGCAGGCATCACCATGCCTACCTTTTAGTGTTTTTTTTTTTAATAAATATTTTTATTTATTTGCAAGCAGAGAGAAAGAGAGAGAGAGAAGAAAGTCAGGTGAGAGAACAGGCATGCCAGGGCCTCCAGCTGCTGCAAACAAACTCTAGATGCATGTGCCACTTTGTATATCTGGCTTTACGTGGGCACTAGGGAATTGAACCTGGGTTGGTAGGCTTTGCAGGCAAGTGCCTTAAACTCTGAGCCATCTCTGCAGCCCCTCCTCAGTGGTTTGATGTCACTGTTTTAGAAAATTTGCCTCTGGAAAGGGAATTTCTTGTTTTATAATGTTAAAATTACATGAAATAGCAGGTAATGTTCTTTCAGATAGGAAGATATCTCTTTTAAAGATTTTTTTAAAAGTTAGAAGACAGCCAAACATTTCTCACATTCAAAAACTTAGTGGAAAGGATGTGTGGGTGCAGAAAAGCTTCCTACATTTTGTATTTTCTAAAATGTCCTTTTCCATCTAAAGCATGTCTCCATGGAACCTCAAAACTCTTCTCTACCCACAAAGTATCATTTTCCTTCTCTAAAAAATTTGTGCCTGTGCTTGGGATTACGTCAGCAGTGGTTTCTCAAAAATAATTGCAATGAGTGACGAGTTTCCTGTCTATCAATTGTGACTATATTCTTTCCTCCCTAGAAAAGCAAGGATGTACTTGCCCCGTGGGCTGGTACCACAAAGGTCACCCAAGATGTTTCTTTATGTTCCTACTTACTTTTCCTAAAAGTCAATTCAGCATGCACGTCACAAGGTGACAAAGGTGTTGGATTTCATGCCAGTTATTTGGGAATTTGCGCACTCAGAGATGGCCTAGGGAATGTATTCAGTATTTTGTGCAGATATGTGTAACTAAAGGGCATAACATTGATAAGAGAGTCTGAACATATGTATTCTAGGTTTCTTCCTTGTTTACCTCATTAATTCCACAAGTAGACATCTGTAATTATTGTAGTAAGTGTTGGGCTTTAATTGGTAACCAAGACAGACAAGGGCCTTATATCCATGGTTCATAGAGTTGGGAGAGTTAGTCTGGGTCCCCAGAGAAGCAAATACAAAGGGATTAAGCATTCCCAAATGTGTTCTGTTTTTCAGTAGAAATACCCTGCTATGGGAGCTGGCAACACTGGGAAAGCCTTACACCATGCTGGTATGACCCAGTGAAGATGGGAGGGAGGAGGCTGCGTGGAAGCATCCAGCACCATCTAGGGAAGGTTTGGGAGGACCTTGAGGGTCCTGGAGCCAAAATTAGAGGACACAGACCCTAGGATGCTCATAAAAGCATCTTATATGGTGTTCCTCCTACCCTCAGTCACTGGCTAGGGCTATCTTGGGAGGTACGACCTCTCATAAATCTACAAGAGGGACTTCCAAGCATGGGAGGCAGTTCCTATCCATTGTGCTGTCTGGAATAGGAGGTCAGGGAAGCCAGCCTCAGGCTGCCTCAGTGGTGGGGATAGAGAAAGATACTGAACCTCAAACCATGTGCACAATGCCGTCAGAGCTGCAACGAGCTCAGTGAACACAAGGGCCGCTGTGGTAAGGGGTGTGATGGTTAATCTTGATGGCCAACTTGATGAGATTTAAAATCACCATGGAAATTGAACAGCTCCCTGGGTATGGCTATGAGAGTTTCTAGATTGGGTTGAGGGGCAGCACCATGCTTTGGGCCGGAGTCCTGGACTAAGTAGAAAGGAAAAAGCGATCTGAGTGGCAGCTTTCGTTGCTGTGTGCTTCCTGACCATGGACTGAAGGTGACCAGCTGCTTCCTTCTCCTTCCACCATGCTGTACCCCCTGAAGTGGACTGTACCCTCGACCTATAAGCTGAAGCAAACCCTTTTCCCTTAAGTTGCTTCTTGTCAGGTATTTTGTCACAGCAAGGGAAGTAATTTATACGAGGGGTGCGTCCAAGGTAGCTGCAGGTGACCCCAGGGAAGGCTCTGAGGAGCTAAGACTTGAAGATTGAGAAGGATCCAACTGGATGGAATTGGAGCATTTTGTGGGAAGATTCATCATGGCCTGCTTGAGAAATAGAGAAGGGTCGTGGTACCCCACTGGATGGGCAGTTGTCAAGGGCACGGAGGAGCAAGAGTGCACTTGAGGCAACTCCAGTTTAGTGTAGGAAGCTAACTGGAAGGGAAGGGGTGGCTGGGCAAGCAGTAGAAAGGCTGTGAGGAAATTCAGGTGTGGCCAAGCAGTTGGCCCCTAGTGGAGAGGTGTGATGGGCCGGAGCAGAAGCAGTTAAGACGAGGTCCTGGTTTGCAGCGGTGGATATATGGGTGCTGGCTTGCTGAATGACCCTGGGAGTTACATACAGGTTAAATGCAGCAACTGCTTATCAAGAAAAAAGTTTAGGGCTGGAGAGATGGCTTAGCGGTTAAGCGCTTGCCTGTGAAGCCTAAGGACCCCGGTTCGAGGCTCGGTTCCCCAGGTCCCACGTTAGCCAGATGCACAAGGGGGCGCACGCGTCTGGAGTTCGTTTGCAGAGGCTGGAAGCCCTGACGTGCCCATTCTCTCTCTCTCCCTCTACCTGTCTTTCTCTCTGTGTCTGTCTCTCTCAAATAAATAAATAAATAAAAATTAAAAAAGAAAAATGTTTACCTGAGAGAGTGGCTGGTGGGGGCAAAGCAAAAGCGGGAAAGGGGAGGATGAGTCCGGGAACAGCAGGCCAGGAGGAGGACAAGGACGGTGGTGGGCATAAGCGAGGGGAGAGGGAAGGAGGCGGCAGCCAGTGCTGAATGGATGTTGGTGTTTAAAATGCTGCCAGACTTGGTGGCATACTGGTCATTGGTGACCTTACCGGGAGCTGTTGTTAGGGTGGTGGGTGGTGGGGACACCAGATTGGAGTGGGCTGGGGAGCTGTGGGAGGCAAGTCAGTGGCTGACTGGAAGAAGGTATGAGCGAGGAGCTTTTACTGTGCTGTGTGTGTGTGTGTGTGTGTAGTGTGACCGAGTGTGTCTGTGTTTGGAGGTGTGGGGGTGTATATGTACAGATGCATGTGCTCTTAATTGTGCGTGCATGTGGAGGTCAGAGGCAACATTGGACGTCTGTCTGCCTTAGTCACTCTTCTCTTATTTTTTGAGACAGGGTCTTGCGTGGAACATAGAGCTCACAGAGTTGGCTAGACTAGCTAACCACTGAGCCCTGGGGACCTTGGAATGACAGGTGCGTGCTGCCAGGCTCATGGCTCTTGTGTGGGTATTGGGGATCTGAACTCAGGTCCTCACGGTTGCATAGCCACAAGTTACTCACTGAGCCATCTCTCTAGTCCAATTTGGCTATTTTGTTTTTAAACACAGTACCAGTCTGTTGCTATTTCCTCTGGATTGGATACAATCATCGCCGTCTTGAAATAGAGGCAGCTGAGGGTCCTCCATGAGACTTTCCAAGAGTGAAAAAGTCCATTTTTCACCCATTACCCTTCTCCCCAGGGCTTCCTGGGAGCAGAGCCTGCAGGTCAGGGGTCACTGTATGGTTTAAATGAATCTGGGGCTTCTATTGTGAGTGAATTCTCTCAGCCTCTGCATGCAGAGTGGCAGCCAGCGCCTCCCTTGGTTGGCAATAGCTTCCTGTTGGAAACTGAACTGGTTTGTCTCCTTTGCCTGGGCTGGCTAAAGTTCATGATAAAAAGTCACAGCTTAAGATAGAAACGTCTACCTCCCACTGAGTCCCAAAAACTGAAGACTTGGCGTGCTAACATTATAGAACTTGGGGGTCGACTTCTTAACAAAGTGAAGAATGGGGGACTTCGTGTTTGTTTCTCTGAAAAACAATTGGCCCTAAACCATGGCATGTTCATGGAAAGAGCTCTGGGGTTTGTACCTAGCTTTGGAACCATCTGTCTCGGCCTCCTTAAAGAGATTTGCTTTATCTTCACATTCATTCTTTTTTTTGAAGTAGGGTCTCAAAAGCATATCTTTAATCCCAGCACTAGGGAGACAGAAGTATAGGAGGATCGCTGTGAGTTTGAGGCTACCCTGAGACTGTATCTTAACATTCTTAATGATCTCTAGCTTTCCTCTATACCCAATAATCAGAGTAGCTATAAAATTTGTCTGGTGTCCCTGCTTATAGAAACCTTTCTTCTACCTACAAAATAAAGCCAGAAGGGACGTTAGTGGTGGCTTATGCTGTGGTGGGAGAAAGGGAACTTGGCGAAGTGGTGCCATACGTTTCCTGGCTTGTGATAGGTACATCATCGAGGTGCTGAGTATCCCGTGGGCTGTTCCTGCAGCCAGGGATTTTGATCCACGTTGAGACATCCTGAGCTACAGACAAACACTGTGGTCATCCTATCAGGCAACTGCTGGAGGCCTGGAGCCTTGGTTAGTCTCTGTGGTGTCAGAGAACAGTCAGCATCTGGGTCGGTGAACAGCCATAGGAAACCCTTTCCCAACTTCTTTTCACTGTTAATTCCTAATTCATATCTGGGGATACTCAATCCTGCACTCTCAGGTTTATAGCGAGAGTTATAGCTCCCTCCCTCTCTCTCTCTCTCTCTCTCTCTCTCTCTCTGTGTGTGTGTGTGTGTGTGTGTGTGTGTGTGTGGAGACCAAACGACAGACTTGAGTGTCATTCTTCTGGAATGCCTTCGACCCCCTCCTTTTTTTTTGAGATAGGTTTTCTCACTAGCCTGTAACTTGCCTAATTCCGCTGGGCTGCTGGGCTAGAGAGCTCCTGGGATCAGCCTGTCTCCATCTCCCCAGCGCTGAGGTTACAAGTATGTATCACCATGCTCAACTTTTCCCCCTTCAATCTGGGTTCTGAGCATTGAACTCAGGTCCACATGCTTCTGTGACAAGCACTTTGCTGACCGAGCTACCTCCCAAGTCCAGTTTTACAGCTTTTTAAGTGAATCTTCTCGCCGCTTGATTGAATTCCGGAAATGAATCTTCTCACCGCTTGATTGAATTCCGGATTCTCTTCCTTCTTTGCACCTGTTTGAACTACACTTTTCTAGATACTGTAGTTGCTTGTGGTCAGATCCACACACCTCATGTTTTGTGAGGCTCCATAGTGACTACCCCAGCATCACATGTATGAGGATGCAAGGATGTAATGGGCCAGACTTCATAAGGAGGCGATTGGAAAGATACTGAGAGAGCAGGCGTGACAGACCTTACACAATGTGAGCCCCGTTGAGTTCTTCCAGCTTTGCAATCAGGGCCCTCCAATAAATCATTGATTTCCTGCTTTTATTTCCTTCAGTGTTCTGGGTTGGGTTAGGCTCTCACTAGCTATGAAATACTATGACTAACATTGTCCTATCTATTCATTAAATTATGTTTATTGCTCGTTCATCAAAGAGTTTTACAAAGGATGGAAAGGATTTCAGAAATTTACCACTCTTAGGTGAATTTCTAGATGCAAGATAGGGGAATGCTACTCAGAGAACCAGCAGGGCCCTCCAATGTGCACATTGCATAACGATTGCTGATTGGGTAATGTCAGGGCTTTGTAGAACAGGGGCATACTTCAGGCGAGAGACGTGTATTAGACAAAAGATTGTCCGGGATAAGATGATGTCCCCCCTCCCCATCATAAGTGCTTTAAAAGGATGGACTGAAAATGAATGGCAAAAATAACTCTAACATAAGGATAACTTCCAGAGACATGCATTCAAGTATGTAGCCATCCTCTGCCAGGCAGTGACTCAGCTCTGGCCCTCAGGTAGTTTGCAATCTGTGAAATGTGAAGCTATGGGTAAGGCTTGCCAAAGTATGTAATGTTGTATATATATTTTTTTCAAGTACAGTTTGCTATTTTTCACTCATTCTAATTTCTCATGCCCTCTTTAACATTCAAAACAGTATTGTTTCCTTGGAAGGCCTTGCTTTTTCCCCTTGAATATATTTGGCTGCACATTTAAAAACATTGAAAACGTTTGTTTTTCTTGGATCACTCGGCATCGCTGGGAGTCGGGTCAGCACCTTGACAGCGAGCCTGGATTCAGCCTTGGAGTTGGTCACACTTGAAATACCAGGGAGTGTTCTGCCCATCTCTTCCCAACGATGGGGAAAAAAAAAAATCTTCCAGAAAGACCCCTGTGGAGTTTTAAAGATTTTTTCTTTGCCTTCCATTTTTCGAAGCTTCTATAAATTAAATAATTCCACTTAAGCAGGAGTCTGAGGAGAAAGAGGACAGATGGGTTAACGGGTCCCTCCTATGGCCTTGTTGTCTCCTGCCCACTAAAGAGTCCCCTCTCCAAGTGGGTATCAGGAACAGCTGGCCCGACCAGCTCAGGGTGGGCTTGCGGCCTCAGATGAGCCCACCTCACTGGCTAAACCGGCATGAGCAAGTTTTTCTTAAGTTTTGCTCCTGGACACAACCCAACTTATTGCATCTCGTTAAGAAGGTACATTCTTTTCTTAGCCAGGCATGGTGGCGCACACCTTTAGTCCCAGCACTCAGGAGGCAGAAGTAGGAGGATCGCCATGAGTTCGAGGCCACCCTGAGACTACAGAGTTAATTCCAGGTCAGCCTGGACCAGAGTGAGACCCTACCTCAAAAAAACCAAAAAAAAAAAAAAAAAAAAAAGAGAGAGAGAAGGTACATTCTTTTCTTCTCTGTGATGCTGTCAGGAAAAGGCCACCGTCAGTCAAGGCGGACACTGTCATTACAGAACTCAGAACTTAAAACAAAAATGACCTTATACCAAGAACCTGGAGTTTCCTATAAACCAAGGCGCAGAGGTTACTATGGGAACCTTTATGGAAAATTACTAAAAGGGTAATAAAAGGAACTAACAAATGTTCACGTTTATGTGTTTCACGTAATTTTATCACCCGAAAATTCATTCGCTCATTTGGCACCCACCCTCTGCAGGTTCCAGGATGCAGCCTGTGAGAGCCCTGATGGGCGTGAGAGGCAGCTGCCCCTGCGGGTCTGGGTCCTGACACCCAGACCATGGGCAGTACTATATACGTTGGCCTGTTCCAGAGTGGGCCCCGGATGTGCATCGGTTTAGCTTTGCCGGTTAAGCGGGAGCAGTAACCGTTAAGTGCATGCAGCCTTCTAGTAGAATAAGGGAGTTTTCCAAAGCCAAACAAATGGCCTGAGATTGTGTGCTCTTGCCAGAGACACCTGCCTTCCTGCAAGACAGCTGGTGCCCCAGCGAGTCAAGCTAGTTAGCTTAATGAGGTCCTCAAAATGACACTGACCTTGGCATCTACTGACTTTCCATGTGACTTTGGGGCTTAATTTTTTCACCTGGAAGTGTCTGAGGTGAAGCCCAGCTAACTGGTGTGATTACAAATGAAGAAACACAGAGGGTGAAGTTTTAAGCCTTCTTATTTTATTTAATTTATTTAATTTTTTTGAGGCAAGCCCAACAGGCTGGCTTTTTTTTTTTTTTTAATGAGAGAGAGAGAAAGAGAAAATGAATTGGTCCACCAGGGCTTCCAGCCACTGCAGTTGAACTCCAGACATGTGCCACCTTGTGCGCTTGCATCACCTTGTGTGTCTGACCTACCTGGGACCTGGAAAGTTGAACATGAGTCCTTAGGCTTCACAGGGTAGTGCTTTAACCACTAAGTTAGCTCTCCAGCCCTACCACTCCTTTTTTTAAATGAGAGAGTGGGAAAGGAGGGAGAGAATTGGCATGCCAGGGTCTCCAGCCACTGCAATCGAACTCCAGACATATGTGTCCCCTTGTGCACAGGTGAGACCCTGCGTGCTTGGGTCACTGTGTGTCTGGCTTACATGGGACCTGAAGAGTTGAACATGGGTCCTTAAACTTCACAGGCAAAGAGCCTTAACCGCTAAGCCAGTTCTCCAGCCAAGACCTTCTTAATTTAAAGGCAGGAAGACTCTTAAATTTCTTTTTATCTGGAATCTTCTGTGATTCATAAATGGGAACTGAGAAGACCCACACTTTTCCTATTTTTCTTAGGCAACGCAAATGAAATAGGATAAACATCTTAAGGAAATAAGTAAAACATTACTTATTTAAGCACCCCAAACTTGCTTAGCCTATGAAATTAAAAGAAATAAACTGGATTAGATGTTTACCATTTCATAATTTAAACTTCCCTTTTGTTTGATCCAAACTGATGAGGCTTTAAGCATTTCAAAATTTCTTAGCTATTCTTTTTAGACAGTATAACAGTTAAGTTAGGTTGGGGTGGGGTCGTATTATTATTTTTGAGATAGGGTCTGAATTCGTAACCCAGGCTGGCCTCCTGCCTCAGATTCTCATGTGCTGGCATGAGAGGCATGTACCACCAGGGCTGGATTTGGGATGTGGCATTTCTTACCTCCAGGTATTATCTACCATCTGGAGAGACTTAATACCATGCGCTCTTTATATCTGAGTTTCTTTGATACAAAGCAGTGGCAAAATCTCTGTGTTGTAAATACAAGAGCACCTCTAATCTGCACGTACATACCAGAGAAAATGCCTTTTAACTGGTTAAGCTTGTTTAAATTTTGGCTTCTCCAAGTGAGGTCTGTGGGTTTGCCAGGCACCTTGCCTGGAGTTCTTTAGAAAAGCAGCAGGTTCTCGCGCCCCCTCCAGGCTGAACTCTCCAAAGGAAATCCAGCCAGGTGATTGTCAAGGCCCTGGCCCAGGCACCTTCCTATGGCTCTGAATGATACCCAGAGAACCCTAAGCCTGGCAGATGTTTGAAGCAAGTGGGGTCTCAAGCTATCTAATCCAAAGCCTGGGCATCTTTTCACTTAAATGTAAACACACACGTGCTTTCATATCGGCCTGCTTATATCAAAAACAAATACACTTTTCCCCCCTCTATCAAATACCACGTTCCCTGAACTGACTAATGAAGGTGTTTGAAAAGTGGCCGCTGTGTGGTATATTTAAACTCACTTTGTTTTGGTTGCAAATTTGTTGTAAAGAACATTGAATAGGGGGAAGAAGGCAAGCGTGATAGAACAGTAGACCAGTGGCTGTACTGTGTTAACAAGGGGTAAAGGTAGGATAGAGGTGTTCTTATAGCAAAAAAAGGGACACTGGTTCTGATTCAGTTGTGTTCTAACATAGTCACCGCTCTATTTCTTTTTTGGTGGTGATGTTGTTTCCTAGCGCACTTTTGAATTAAGGTGAAAAAAAGAAGAAGCACCCAGGTGGGGAAATAACAAGGCTTCCCCAGGCTCTGAGGGGGAGAGGGCCAGGGCCCTCCAGCCCACAAAGGCTCTCCCAGGAGCATAATTAACAGAGCCTCGAAACACAAGTAGCGCTTCACCAGGTGTGAGCAAACACATACAAACACATACTTACAAGCCTGCAGGAGGACCCTATTCTAGACACACTGCCACCAGGGGGATGCAGTTTTAAGAATGGTGGGAATAGGGGGCCAGAGAGATGGCGCAGCTGTTAAGTGTGTGTGTGTGTGTGTGTGTGTGTGTGTGTGTGTGTGTGTGTGTGTCCTGCACAAGCATGGGCTCCTGAAACCACCGGAACTCGGAGCTTCCAGATCCCACATAAATAGCAAGGCATAGCCACATGGGCCTGTAGCCCCAGGCCTGCAAAAGAGAGCAGAGAGACTAGGGAACCCCCCCGGCTTGTGGAAAAACAGCAAGCTCTGGCGACAGTAAAGAGAGCTGGGCTCAACCAAGAACAGGCAGAAGAGCTCTGGAGCGCCGGAGCTGGAGTTCTGGCCACTGCAGGCGGGAGCACAGGGCGCCCACAAGGGCACATAAATGTGCATACACCACACACACACACACACACACGCACGCACCACACAAGCAAGAAAAAAAAAAAAAAACAACGCTGGCAAAGGGCTGTGGTGTCTTTGACTGTTGAATGGGCAAATCTGAAACCACGACTTCTTGCTTACACACCACGTCCAACCTCCTCTGGAAGTCTGTGCACCTTCACCAGCACCCAGACCCTGAATCCCAGACCTTGGCTCAGGCCCACCCTTCCTTCTCAAGTTCATGCCTGGGTCTCTTAGCTCGCCCCACCCCACCCTGTTTCATTCCGAGTTGCATAGCCCCACCATCACGTGAGGGAGCTTTTTCCATACAAGCTCTAAATTCAGACCATTCTGATTCTTATAAAAAAGATCATTGTTATTTTTACTGGGGTTGTATCACATTTATAGATTAGAAAGAACTGACATCATTAGGTTGTTGAATCCTTGTGTCTAAGAATAGACTTAAGTGTTGGTTTACATCCTTCAGGTTGATGTATGTTTTCCTCATAAGGAGCTTGTACAGTCTGTTATGTTTTCTGCAAGGAATGCCATTCCATTGTTGTATGGGGGACTGTTAGCCTGAGGCAGGGAAGGACATCTGGCCCTATGAACAGAAGAGGCAGAGGGCATGGAGAGATGGCTCAGAGGTTAAGGTGCTTGCCGCAAAGCCTAACAACCAGAGTTCAATCCCCCAGGACCCACGTAAAGCCAGATGCACAGTGGCGCATGCATCTGGAGTTCATTTGCAGTGGCTAGAGGCCCTGGCACGCCCATTCTCTCTCTCTCTGTCTCCCCTCTCTCTATCTCTCTGCTTATAAATAAATAAATATATTTATTTATTTTTTTAATTAACAACTTCCATCATTGTAAACAATATCCCATGGCAATCCCCTCCCTCCCCCCACTTTCCCCTTTGAAACTCCACTCTCCGTCATATCTCCTCCCCCTCTAAGTCAGTCTCTCTTTTATTTTGATGTCATCATCTTTTCTTCCTATTATGATGGTCTTGTGTAGGTAGTGTGAGGTCATGGATATCCAGACCATTTTGTGTCTGGAGGAGCATGTGGTAAGGAGTCCTGCTCTTCCTTTGGCTTTTCATTCTTTCCACCACCTCTTCTGCATAAATATTTTTTTTTAAAAGAGAAGAAAGGGTGGGAAGGCTGAGTGAGTGGCTTCTCACCTATGCTCTTCATCTCCTGTGTCTTCAGAGGTCAGGGGATTTTTTTTTTGTTTATTTTTATTTAGTTAATTGAGAGAGAGAAAAAGAGGCAGATAGAGAGAGAGGGAGGGAGAATGGGTGCGCCAAGTCCTCAAGCCACTGCAAATGAATTCCAGATGCATGCGGCCCCTTGTGCATCTGGCTTACGTGGGTCATGGAGAATCGAGACTCAAACCAGGGTCCGTAGGCTTCACAGGCAAGCGCTTAACCGCCAAGCCATCTCTCCAGCCCAGTCGGGATTTTAACCTGGACTCAAGCATCTCAAGGAGCACAGACGTGAAGGTTGTATTTTCAAAGCTGGGAGTTGTCACTCAGTGAAACGGGAAGACAGAGTGTTTACAGAGAAGTGGCGGGATTATCCCTCAGCCTCTAGGGTTGGAGACTGCACGCGGCTTGTGAACTTGGCTCTCTGCTCTGTGTGATTCTCCAGGTGTGCCTGCAAGGCTCAGGGAGGCCGCCGATCTGGCACTGGTTGGCTTGATTCCTGCAGGGCTAAAATTCAGCAGAGAAAATGCAGGAACGGGGCCTGGCAGGTCAACAGCCATGGCAGAAGAGAAACCACCATGATGGACTAAGAGATCGAGCTGAGAGAAAGGCAGCAAGAAGAGGGCGAAGAGGCTTAAGGTGGGTAGAGATCAGGTTAACAGGGCAGCTGACCTGGCTTTTGCTTTGGGAAGAGAAGGGCCGAGTCTTCTGATCCCGCAGGACCAAGAATCAGAAATACGCCATGAGACTGACTCGCCTCCCCTTGGCAAGTGGCACCACCTTGGTAAAGACATTGACTTGAACTCTGAGGAGGTGGGGTCACAGTGGGGCCCTACTTCTCATCTCCTCCCAGTGACGGCTTCAAGGGGAGGTGGGGGGTCTTATCAAACCTTTGTGGAGAGTGGGTATTGTGAGTAGAGGCGCTCCCTGGGGGCTACTCTGTACTGCTGTGTGATCTTCTTTCTCTCACTGTGTTTGTTTTGTTTTTGGTTTTTCGAGGTAGGGTCTCACTCTGGCTCAGGCTGACCTGGAACTCACCATGTCGTCTCAGTGTGGCCCCGAACTCACGGCGATCCTCCTACCTCTGCCTCCCGAGGGCTGGGACTAAAGGCGTGCGCCACCGCGCCCGGCTTGTGTGATTTTTCTCTATACTCTGTTCTACTTCAATTTTATTTTTCTGGTAGCAGACTGAGAATTCTTGCAAAAGCAATGCTCCAATGTGACCCAGATGCAGAACGATGACCTTGATGTTTGTGTAACCCCCAGACTGGACCGAAGTGGTGGGGTTGCAGGCAAACCACAGAGAGCCTGCTCATCCCAGCCCGGGCTGCCTCCAGCTGGCCAGTGGCTCTACCTAGGAGTCTTCTGGGCATTGGACTGGATTTGCAAAAGCAGGGTGGTGTTTTTCTAAACCAGTGACCTGGGAACTGGTATCAGTCTAAAATTAGCCCATGGGAAGATAAGCTTTAATATGTTATTAGGTGGAGTGACAAGTAATTAAGAGTGAAAATTCCCATTCTAAAAAAAAAAAAAATTATGTGCAAATAAGGCTCTTACATAAAAGGGTACTGTGACTTTTTCAGCTGCTTTTTATAGTGGTGCCTTCTGAAGACAGTGGCCTGTGGCACCCTGTGGAGGGGCACCAGTGAGGCACGTTGATGCTGAGTGCACCTCCCTGGCACAGGCCTGCTAAGATTGCTGCCAGATCTTTTGCATATTCAACTAGTAATCTTCCTTAGATCTGATGGGTGATTAATGAAGTCAATTATAGCACATGTTTAGTCATTTGGCATTCTGCCCACACGCTCTGGTCGTTTCTTCTTACATAAAGCTCAGTCTCCACGGTGGCCATGGCCCGCACGGTCCCTTTGGCTCTTTGAATGCTGCTCTGTCCTTCACTGCTCTGAGCCCTGTGCTGTGATGTCACTCGAGTGGCAGTTTTAGGCATGTACCTGGTTGACGGGAACAGTGAGTCACACTCTCTACATCCTACACCTTTGAGTGCTTTCCTCAAGGGTTATTGCTGATATGCCAGCATCCTGGGCCTCGGGCGGCTGGTCCTGGGCGGGAGGCCGTGGATGTGTGGTCATTTTTCTCATCGCTGTGACCAAATACCTGACAAGATGCAATTTAAGAGAGGAAAGGTCTATTTTTGGCTCATGGCAGGGAAAGACACAGCTAGAGGAGCCATTCTCAGCTTTGAAGGGCGGGCGGAGCATGAGTGAGGCTGCCTGCTTATATCTGGGTGGAGCGGGAGGCAGAGACGGGACAGGAAGTGGGACAGAGCTATAAACCTCAAGCTTCGCATCCCAGCGACTTTCTTCCTCCAGTGAGGCCCACATCCTAAACGTTCCACAACCTCCCCAAACCGCATCGCCAGCTAGGGACCAAGTGTTCAGTCATACGAGCCTGTGGGCGACATTTTTGTGCAACCTGTAACAGGTGAGAAAAGGAAAGGCCTGAGAGCCATTAAGGCCTGATATGCGTTTTGGAGGCATAGCCTTTGGAGCTGAGGAGGGGCCATCTCCACACAAGGCAGGTGTCAAGGTTCTGGGGTCAGCTGAGAAGTTCACGAGAGGACATTACTAGGTCATTAAATCAGTTTACTTTGTTTCTGGTCAGAATGAAGAAGAGAACGGAATGGAATAGAAGGGAATGATAGCTAGTTAGAATGAAGGCTAATACAGGAGTCAAAATGCTTGGTACAGTATGGTTTTGTGCAAGTTTTGTTTCAGTTTTATGTATGTGCAGATGTAGCAGACTGATTTTAAAATCTAAGTAATGCTCAAGAAGCTGAAAATCACAGCTCTAGATGGTTGGTTTTTAGCTGAGTTTCTTGTATTAAGGATTATTTCTTATTCACTTTTGAATTTCTTTCCTCTAATAGTCTCTGGTCCTTGATAGTTATCTGTGAGAAACAGGTAGGAAGGAAAGAAAGTGGGGAGAGAGTAAGGACAGGGAAGGAGGGAAGAAGGGGGCTGGGAGGAAATAGAGAGGGAAGGAGGGAGAAGATGGGAAGATGTAAAGAGGGTGGGAGAAAGAAAGGGGGGCACAGGTGTGCTTGCCTGACCTCATGGTTTTGAAGCACTGCATAAGCAGTTCTGGGATCACCCTTCACCACCACCGCCCCCCCGCCGGCCATCTGAGGGTGTCGGAAACCCTGTGTGATCTGAAAGTGAGTTAGGAATCCTCCTACCTGATAGAGAGGCATTGGTTTCAAAGAGCCCCAGTTCAGAATAGAAGAGGCCTCGGGGGCAAAGAGGATTATGCGCAAACCATCCTCACAGCGACCTTGAACCCTGGCTCCAGAGGGCTTCACCGGGTAACGTGGGGTGTCACGTTGCTGTAACAGAATTCCACGGACTTAGTGACTTCCAACTCCACATTCACCCAACTGCAGGTTTGGACACCAGAAGCCTGTGATGGGTCTAATGGGCTCAAGCAGGGTGTGAGCAGGTTGTATCCCTCCTACCAGTGCTAGGGGCAATCTCTTCCCTTGCCCTTTCTGCCTACTAGTGGCATCCACATGTGGCCCCTTCCTCCTCTCTGTGTTCAAGGCCGGCAAAATCAGACAGAGTCCTTCTCACACTGCCACCTCTTTGGCTCTCTTGCACGTTTTAGAACCCTTGCGATTATGTGAGCTCACCAGATAATCTCCTGGCTTTAATGTTAGCTGGTAAGCAATATTCCTACATCCGCAACCTTAATTACTCTCTTCCATGTGACCTGATGATTTCTCACGTTCTGGGGAGTATGATGTGGACATCTCAGGGGAGGGGCTGTATTCCACCTGTGGTGTATGGTTTATAAGATTGCCAGTCCCTACGGACCACTTGGGAGTACCACTGCGCTGGGCACATGTGCTGCAGATGTCTCGTGATGGGATCATTGCATTTCTACAGAGCTTGACAGTCTTCCCAGGAGAGAGACCGTCTGACCACACGTGATGTGGCTGGGTTAGTTATGCAGCAAGGTCCGTCATGTGTTCTTGTCTAGTATTTTTTCAGGACTGCCGTTGTGTTGCTGATCTGCTTGGTGAAGTCTGTAAATAGCAGCTGCCTTCATGTGGCTCACCTGCTTCTGTCTGCAAATTGTATATGGCACACGGAGTGACAGGAATGTGAGTGGGGGAGGTCCTACCTGGAGACCTCCATCAGGCTCTGTGCAGTGGCAGCTGAACACTGATTGGAAGTCGACACCATCACCTTCCTGTGTTGGTTACTGTCTTGTTGCTGTGAATGGTTACCCAGCAAGAAGCAACTATGGAAGGAAAGGGTTTAACTAGGCTTCTGGGACGATGGAGCCCATCATGGTGGAGAAAGCATGGCAGGCTGGGGTGGGAAGCCTGAGTCACATCATCACATCAGCAAGAAAGAGAGCGAGAGAAAACAAGTGAGACTGGACTATAACACCTCAAGGCCTGCCTTCAGGGACACACTTCCTTCATCAAAATTCCACCTTTGGGCTGGAGAGATGGCTTAGCAGTTACGGTGCTTGCCTGCAAAGCCTAAGGATTCAGGCTCGATTCTCCAGGTCCCACGTAAGCCAGATGCACATGGTGGTGCATGCGTCTGGAGTTCGTTTGCAGTGGCTGGAGGCCCTGGCACACACATTCTCACTTTCTCTCTCTCTCTCTCCCTCTCTCTGTCTCTAATAAATAAATTTAAAAATTTGAAAAAAAAAAACCCTCTACTTTCTAAAGGTTCTACAACCTTCCCAAACAGTCATTACAGGGACCAAGCATTTAAACACACAAGCCTGTGGGGGCATTATATTTCATCTAGCACATGTCCCTACTTGGAGATGATTAGACTCAGGGAGGCTTGTCATTTATCCACACAGATCACCCAACTAGTCTTAATGGGCATTGAACCCTGGCGGTCTCCTTTGCGGGACTGCACAGTGTGGGTTCAGAGCCAAGCTTCTAGAACTGGACATGAGTCTTTGCCGAGTCACCCGCCTGCCTAGCAGGGACGATAATCCTCGTGTCCTGTACTCCTATGAAGGGATGGATTGTGCTGGGAACGAGCAAAGGGGCTGCACTTTCTGCTGTGGCTACTGAAGATTGCTGACCCTAATGTGGCGGCCATCGTGGGGCAAGCCTCTACATGATCGCCTGCCTCGGTTCTGCTGAAGTCTAACTGCCGAGTGAACCCAGGGTTGCCTCGCCTCGTAGGAAATTCTAGAATGAGTAATGACTAATTAGCCAGCTAGGCAACTTGGCCCTTCTCTCTCTTTTTAAGTTAGTGCATATTAATTAGTGGGTTCACCATGATATTTTCACACATGTATGTAAGGTACTTTAATCACATCCACACTCCATTGCTTAATTGTTTTCCCCTCTTAGACCCTTGAAAATGCCCAGCCAGTGACAATCTCCTGAAGCAGTGGCACTCACAAGCATCATAGAAGGCGATGAAAGAGGGAACAGAGTTCATCTGCAGTTCCTTTACATTTGTCATTAAAATTTGCATAAGGTGCAGTTTGAGGCTTCATATGCTGTGTAGACTTCATTTTTTTAAAAAAGAAAATGAAAAACATTTCTGGCAAGGGGAAAAAAAAATCTATCTTACTCATCCTGTATCTCCAGTTCTTGACAGAGTGGGTGTGCAACTGTGTTGAGTGAATAATCCAATTATTCATTCCTTTATTAATAAAATGCCATTTGAGTCAGAGACTACTTGAGACCCCCCACCCCGAAAAAAAAAGAAAAGCAGAGAGCCCTTCAATAGATATGTTTACTCTGGTTTTTCCGGGGACGTTGGTAGTTGTGTAGCCACGGGAGAGAGCACACTGAGATGAATGACCACATCCCTGAGCAATGGTTTTTTTTTTTTGTTTTTTTTTGTCTCCTAGCTCCCAATAGAAGGTGGCTTTCTGGAAAATTATAATTGACTTTAAAGTTTTACTTCCTTTATGAGAGAATTTTAGCTGGTAGGAGAAAAAGAGCTATTTTATGCCAGAGACCTAAATTAGAACTATTTCCTTGTGATTTTATGAATGATAAGAGATGGTTTTCCTGACACTTAACCACTGATAGGAGCTGCCTGGTTCAATCTAGGGTGACCATCAAAGACCAAAACATGAGGTAGGGAAGGCAATTTTACCATGTTTCTGGAAATCTCTGTATACTGTTGACATTTAAACATGTGCAGTTTTTTTTTTTTTTATTGTGGGGATCATTTTTCTGTTTTCAATCCAGATGGTTGTTCTGAAAGGACTGTCCTTGTTGAGGAAGTGGGAAGTACAGAAACAAGTCTCCTTCTGCAGTGAAGTCCCCTGAATAGGGCAGCCCTGCTCTCAATCTCCTGGGCTGCAATCTCTTGCCTCATAGAGCGACTTGTCTGTATCTAATGAAGGCACTAAGTGGCCTGTGGCCTCACACAAGCTTGCATTTGGACTTGAAATCTAGCACAGTGCTGGCATAATCACTCTATTTCTTTTTAGTATTTTACTTATTAATTTGAGAGAGAGAGAGAGAGAGAATGGACATACCAGGGGACACACAGAGAGAGAATGCCAGGGCCTCTAGCCACTGCAAACAAACCCCAGACAAATGTGCTACCTTCAAGTTGGTCCTGGGGAATTGAACCCAGGTTCTTAGGCTTTGCAGGCAAGCACCTCAACTGCAGAACCATTTCTCTAGCCCCTATTTCTCAAAACCTCTTCGGGTAATAGAAGTTTATCATTGAGTTAGGTTAGCCTTTATAATTAGCTGGTTTAACTCTGGCTAGATAGGCACATACTTATAAGCTCAATACCTAATATCGCAGTGCCATGTTTCCCGATATTGAAATAGGGTTAGTTTCTTTTAAATATCTGTACTTGGATAATGCATTTCAGTTGTCTAAATGCAGTCACACACAGACACTCACTAAAGAAAGGAAGGAGAAATTGGCAAAAGTAGTAGCCGAGACAAAGCCGGGGTGTAGTACCCTGAGATGTGAACTTACGATGCGATGTTCAGGAACGCATAGGCAAATCACTTCCCCTCGGGGTACTGTTTTGCCCCTGCTATGAAAGTAGGGGAGGACTAGGTGACCTTAAGTCTCTTCTCTGCTCTACCCATTCTCTGACTGTGTGTCTGTGGTTCTTGAGAGAGCGTGATTGGACAGCAGCAGCAGGAGAGAGTGTGGCATGCTCACACGCGCAGGTCCACTGATGCACCCACTCCTGGGTCACCGCATACCTGGGGGTGCTCTTTGGCCTTGACAAGGGGCCTTCTTAAATGGGGCCATTAGCAGGCTGTGCTGTGGCATATGCTGTGAATGTGGTGAATGTGTTGATGTGCTGTTGATTGGCTTTCATCTTTCTTGAGGGAACCTGCACTTCTGGGTAGAGAAACTGGCAGGAGCTGGGAAAAAGAGATCGAAGCCCGCCCCGCTTCGTTCCTGGTCATTGTGTGAGACTCAGCCAAGTACGCACGTTGCACATCGTAAGGAGTTGTCGACCCATGAGATCCAGAAACGATGCCTTGGAGCCTGTTTTTTATTTTCTTTCAGTTATAGGATATATTCTGAAAGATTTAGAAAAACCCAACCCCAAGATTTCTCAACCCTTAGCAACGAAAAGAGAAAGGAAAAGCAGTATTAGATTTAATGGGTAAGTAATTGTTGATAATTTTTAAAAGTTAGTATATGAAATATATACTTATAAATTATATATGTGAAATAATTCTATTGTATTTGGAGTTCAGGGTCACTAAGCTTTTCTTTTCTTTTTTTTTTTTTTTTTTTGAGACAAGCTCAAAAGACTAGACTTTTTTTTGGCCTTTTTTTTATATGAGAAATCAAGAGAGAGAGGGATTGATAGAGAATTGGCACACTGGGGTCTCCAGCCATTGGAATTGAACTTGAGACGTGGGTGCCATCTTGTGTGCATGTGTGAGCTTGCATCACCTTGTGCATCTGGCTGATGTGGGATCTGAAGAGTCAAACATGGGTCCTTAGGCTTTGCAGGCAAGCGCCTTAACTGCTAAGCCATCTCTCCAGCCCTCTTCTGATATTTTAAACAGGGCTTGGCTAGTTCCTCCTGTCGGGACCATGCCAACTAACCAAGAGCACCCTTGCAGGCTGATGCCTGGTGGTACCAGAGAAGTGGAGTGTTCCAAATCAGCCCTGCCTTCTGCTGTATTTGGCCCCAGAAGTCCCCTTGAGGACTCTGGCAAAGCCATTTGAGTTTGCTGGTCACTTCCCACCACTTGTAAGTGTCCTTAAGCTTTTTATTTGGGTCACTGAAAAAACATTTATAGATCACAGTAAGAACAGCAACAGGGCTGTCTCTTCATATCCTTCGGGAGTTTACGATGTGAACCTTCCTCCATTTTGTTCCGTTCATCACACTGTTGTCAGGGTAATTGGGCCACACTCTGACAATCACTCAAGTTTGTGCTACAAGGAAGAACAGCCTAACAATTCTGAAGGGTACAGTCCAGTGGCATTAAGAGTACCATGTAGTTTTAATTCATCTGGTTATGCAGTGTTTCCAAGTCTCTCCCAAATACAGGAGAAAGTAAGAAAGATCGAAAGAGTGTTACCCAGGGAAAAGGGACAGTTGGTGACTGAATGCCACTGGGTCACCATGTGGGTTTTCTTGGGCACAAAGAAAGGAAGTGTTAAAGATAAGCTTGCTTCATGGAACATTCCCATAGACTCTAGAAATAGGATTGTTTGGAAAATGGGCTAATTATTTTTATTTTGTCAGGGGAGTAAGGAAATCTCCAAGGTCGACAAGTTAAGAGAATCGTAGAGATTGTGAGGTCAGCATTTGGATTGAATTTCACCCCAAAGTGTAGAAAATCAGTGAGGTTCTTGAACACGCATGGCTTGGGTAGGCCAACTTCACCGTTTCCCATCAGCTGAAGTTAACACAAGGCTGAAACCCCCGTGTGGATTTGCAAATGTGAGGATCCCCATGGCAACACTCCTATTAAACTTTTCATCCTAGTGTGGGTAGTAACGGATGCTGTGTCTTCATAGGACTTTCTCAGGGAATAAAGGACATTCTTCCACGCTACCATACAGCGCTGCCTCCTTCTCCCGGGCATTGCTTTTGAAATGCGAAAGACTAGAAGTCATACCAGGAACATCCAAAATGCTAGCACTGGTCTGAAGATGCTCGAAGGCTACTTCCAGTAGCAGCTGGAGCCAGAGCAGTGGGGTGTATGGGTATCTTTGGCTGTGGAAGGAGAGCTGGAAAGCTATGGACAAATACATATTTCTAAGTGATAAGTTCAGGGTGTTGTCTGTACTGTGTGAATTCATCTAGAATTGAGCATTCCTGCTGAGTTAGCCACTTCGCTGCTTAGAGAATCATATGGCCAGCCAAGCATATTTATTGATAGGAGGGCCATTGAGTGGTTTTGTTGTTGTTTTTAAATAACACCCTGTCATGTCGGCTTAGTAGGGTTTCCTGGCCAAAGCAACATTATTTTCCCCATTTAATGGATCTATATCTTTGCTTATTTCTTGCTAGTTCCTTTATTCATTCTCAGATCATCTTAGTGCCCTTACAAAAATGACAGCTACAGTTGCACAGTGCTAGAAATCATAAAGATTTTTTTTTTTTCTGTAGAAAAAGTAGGCATGGTGATATTCACTTGGAATCCAGCACTCAAGAGGGCTCCCCACCACCACCAAGTGTGAGGCCAGCCTGGTCTACATAGAAAATTCCAGGTCAACCAGGGCTACATAATAAGATGCTATCTTAAAAAAATAATAAAACAAGAAAAAGCAATTTTTTTCTTTCTTTCTTTCTTTGGTGGGGGAAGTAGGGTCTATTTCTTATCCAGGCTGACCTGGAATTCACTATGTACTCTCATGGTGACCTCGAACTCACAGCAATCTTCCTACCTCTGCCTCCCGAGTACTGGGATTAAAAGAGCATGCCACCCGGCTAAACAAGAAGATTTTGTAGATGATACTAGAGGTTTCTGAAGATTAGAGGACTTGTTTTTTTTTTTTTAATTTTTTTTAAGTTTATTTATTTATTTGAGAGCGACAGACACAGAGAGAAAGACAGAGGAAGAGAGAGAGAATGGGTGCGCCAGGGCTTCCAGCCTAGATGATACTAGAGGTTTCTGAAGATTAGAGGACTTGTTTTTTTTTTTTTAATTTTTTTTAAGTTTATTTATTTATTTGAGAGCGACAGACACAGAGAGAAAGACAGAGGAAGAGAGAGAGAATGGGTGCGCCAGGGCTTCCAGCCTCTGCAAACGAACTCCAGACGCATGCGCCCCCTTGTGCATCTGGCTAACATGGGACCTGGGGAACCGAGCCTCGAACCGGGGTCCTTAGGCTTCACAGGCAAGCACTTAACCACTAAGCCATCTCTCCAGCCCTAGAGGACTTGTTTTTAAGATTGATCTTTCCTAAAAGAAAAGTCCTCATAGGTCTTAATTAGTGGTTTTACATTCTTTGGAAAAGGACCAAGTTGGGTCATTAAAACTGCTTGTACACAAGTCATTGAAAGGTGTCACAACCTAACTAGGCATCTTTTGTAGGACAGTCGCGCCAAGCCTCACCTGCCAAAATTGTCCCCCTTGGGTTACGTCCAAGGGGAGCAGGAGCAGAGAAAACAGGACTGTTTCCCAGGGGATACAAGAAACCGTTTTCAAAAACAAGGCGTTGGTACGTGAACACTGGAACAGTGAACGCTGCACCGTAACATCACACAAAGCTCAAGAGAAAGGGGAGAAGCCGCTTAGAACGACCGACTTTCCGTGGGACTTCCTAGTCCTCTGAGAGCCTGGGCCCGTAGGGAGTGGTTAGCCGGGGCACCCCCCACCACCCCACCCCTCCCACCTTCACCCCCTCCCCCGCGCCAGGCGTTCTGTGTTCTGCACCCAGCACTTTGCTCCCGCATGACCTCAGGTGACCCACTGCACCTCTCTGAGCTTCTGCCTCCCACCTTTAAAGCGGGCTGTGAAACGGAGAGGGAGGCCTTAAATGAGACAATAAATTGCCTCACAGTACAGAGTGCATAAATGTTTGCTATAATTACAACTATTCTCCCATCTTTTCAGGAGTCTCAGGGCATCCTGACCACCCCTCCAGAGCTCCTGTTGCTAGGACTGTATTTTGCTCATCTGGCTTCAGGATCCAGTGGCTTCTCCCAGGGATCCTCTGCAAAGCTTGGTGCCAAATAGATCGAGGGGTCCCAAGAGACTCCGTGTAACCCTGAGGGTTCTAAAATCACAGCATGAGTATTAGGGAGCATTCACTCCCCCAAACACTGCATTTTTCAGGCAGACACACACCTCAGCAAAATGCTACAAAATTTTGTTTCTTAAAGCATTTTCTCCCCCTCCCCCCGTCCCCGGTCTGATGATTAAACCTAGAACCTTATATATGCTAGGCAAGTGTTTCCCCATTGAAGTACACCCATGAACTCTTTTTACTTTTTATTTTGAGAAAAGGTCTCACTGAATTGTTCAGGCTAGTCTTGAACTCACTGTGTGAGGATTAAATTTAGAATCTTCCTGCCTCAGGCTCCCGAGTAGCTGGGATTAGAGGCCTGCACCACCAGGCTCAGTTTGACATACATTTTCTTTTTTCTTAAATATTTATTATTTATTTATGTATTTAACATAAACATTCAAATATTAATTAATTAGTTTATTTGCAAGCAGAGAGAGAGAGAGAGAAACAGATAGAAGAGAGACAGACAGAATATGCGCACCAGGGCCTCCATCCACTACAAACTAACCACAGATCCATGTGCCACCTTGTGCATCCGGCTTTATATGGGCACTGGGGAACCCAACATGGGTCATTAAGCTTTTCAGGCAAGTACCTTAACTGCTAAGGCATCTCTGTAGCCCAGAGTGATGTTTTCTTATGCCTCAGATTTGCACAGAGGTCGAGCTGTCTGAGCAGATAGTCTGTGGCAGAGTGAGGCATCTGGGCTCTCCTTTTGCCTTGCATAGTTTGTTTCCTGAGCCTTTCACAAGCGGTGTGACCTGGGTGCTGAGCACATCACAGCGGAGGCTTACAGTTCCCCGAAGGACAGTTTTGTGACCCGGAGCAAGTGATGTAACTTCTTTTTTATAAGCCTAAGTTTCCTGTGAAATGGTACAGATAGTAATTATTTTCTAAAATTGTGGTTTAAGATGGAAAAACTGGGTACAACATACATGGGACCCCTCATACGATTTTTGTAACTTTGTATGAGCCTTTTATTATTTAAAAAAACAGCAAAAGTTTAAAAAGTGCAAAGATCTTTAGTATTGTTCTTGTTCCACAAATGCTAAGAAATCTAGTGTGTATGTGTGTGTGTGTGTGTGTGTATACCAGTGAATTGAGTATAGATGTCCTCTCCTGTGTAGTGATGTCCATTAACCCATTCACCCTATGGCAGAGGTAGAACACTCATGTTACCCTCGTTTTACAGAGAATCCGGGGTCAAGGAAAACACTTTACCTGAGCTCAAAGGGTGTATCAGCATTGGAGGTTTACAGAGATGCCAGGCTATCAACCACTTTGTTACAGATGTCTAGAAAGAGCTCAAAATACAGATTTTGTGTGGTGAGGGCAGCTCACTAGCCAGCATGTGTAAGACGTGGAGTTGGATCCCAGGTACTCCTTCCCAAACCCACAAAAGCCGCAGCCAAGCAGCTGAGCTTTCCTCATAGTGGTGGAACCCTTCATCTCAGAGGCAACGGCACTTTGCTGTTTTGTTGGTCTCAGAGGGTAAGAAAGATGGTTTACCTGCTCTAGATGTTGAACCTGTGTCCAGGGTTAGTGTTACTTAATCTATTTTGGCAACCTGGATGAAGTGAAGGTGAGTGTGCTGAAGAATGAGGCTCATCCAAGGGGTTATCCGTAGGCTTCCCTCAGAGCAGCTTATTCACAGCTGCTTATGACCGTTGCCAGTTTTAGCCACCAGATATCAGGTGACAGGTCCTGTTATCCCTGCCCTGTAATTCTGGTGTGCATTCCAGCCAGGGCTACTTGCCTTCTCTATACTGTTTTTCTAGAGACTTCATCCATTTCCAATGCCAGAGGGTGATGGCCCTTGGCAGTTCCCTAGAGCATTGATCACACGGTGTCACTCGTGGGAGAACAGGTGTGGATGTGATGTGTTCCACCTCTGTGGCTGCCACCATCCTATTCCAGTGGCAGCCTGGCGGGTCCCTGAAGTGGTTTGAATGAAAAGCTCCCCATAGCTTCATGCTTTGAATACTTGATCCCCAGCTGCTGGAGCTTTTGGGAGATGCAGGAGGTGCATCCCTTGGGATGGGCCTTAAGGGTTTATTTTGTTTTTCAAGGTAGGGTCTCACTCTAGCTCAGGCTGACCTGGCTGTAGTCTCAGAGTGGCCTCGAACTCACGGCAATCCTCCTACCTCTGCCTCCCGAGTGCTGAGATTAAAAGCATGCACCACCGCGCCTGGCTGGGCCTTAAGGTTTTTAAAATATTTTATTTATTTATTTATTTCCAAGAAGAAAGAGAGTGACAGAGAGAGAGAGAGAGAGAAAGAAAGCGGGCATGCCAGGGCTTTTAGCCACTGCAAACGAACTCCAGATGCCTACACCACTTCGTACATCTGGCTTTACATGCATCCTTTGGAGTCTAATCCAGGTTGTTGCAGGTAAGTTCCTTAACTGATGAGCCATCTCTGCAGGTTGGTCTTAAGGTCTTTTAGCCCAGCCCACTGGGTATTCAGAGCTAGCTCTCTTGGACTGCTTCCTTTGAGCCTCTGTGAGAAGGTATGACACCCTGGCTCTCAGATCTGCACACTTTCCCTGCCAGTTCCCCTTGAAACTAAGAGGAAGAAAACCCTTTCCTTCCTTGTGCTGCTTTTGCACGGATGTTTTGCCTCAGCCATGAGGAGGTAACTGCCACGGCCTCCTGCTTCCACCCCCGTCCCCGCTCCCACACTGTCCAAGCTGGGCAGCAAGAACAGTCTTTTCAGACAGAAGCCAAGTCGCATCACCTCTGCACAGAACTGTCAGAGTCCTCGTGCTGGCTGGGAGGCTCTGAGTGGCACTTCAGTCTGATGTGGCCAGGCAGCCTCAGCTCTGGCTTTCACGGGGTACTTCTGTTTTCTCTGCTGGGGTCCTTGTTCCTCCAGATGAACATGTGGCTTATTCCTTGGATTCCTACGAGGGCTTAGTTAAATGTCACCTTCTCTGTTGAGAGAGTCATGGCCACCCTCTCTAAGATAGAAACCTTCTTGTCTCCATTATCTCCTTCCACATTTTATTTGTATCTCTCATCACTAAGAGAAAAAAAATATATATATATACATATACATATACATATACATATACATATACATATACATATACATATACATATACATATATATATATATATATATATATATATATATATGCACACACACACACACACACACTTACTTATTGGTTGTTGCAGTCAGGTTCGCATTGCTGGTAGAAATCACCCAGCCAAGAGCAGCTTGTGGGAAAAAGAGGTGCATTTTGATTTACAGGCTCAAGGGGCAGCTCCACAATGGCAGAGAAAATGATGGCATGAGCAGAGGAGGGACATCACCCCCTGGCCAACATAAGGTGGACCATAGCAGAGGAAAGTGTGCCAGACACTGGCAAGGGAAACACCCATAAGCTCGTCCCCACAATACACTGCATCCAGGAGGTGTTAATTCCTAAATCTCTCTTAGCTGGGAA
The DNA here is from genome assembly GCF_020740685.1 of Jaculus jaculus. NCBI lineage: Eukaryota > Metazoa > Chordata > Mammalia > Rodentia > Dipodidae > Jaculus > Jaculus jaculus. The sequence continues at coordinate 9,451,657 of NC_059110.1, read as the reverse complement.
CCTAGCATTCAGAACACCTAAGTTTATGAGGGAACGCCTGAATCAAACCACCACATTCTACCCCGACCCCATAAACTGATATCCATACATGATGTAAAATATAATGCATTCAGTCCAACTTTAGAAGTCCCCATAGTTTTTTTTATCAATTCCAATGATGTTCAAACATCCCCATAGTCCAAGATCTTTTAACTGAGCCATAATACCAAAAAGTCCCGAAAAAACTCATAATGGCACAGAATAAACATTCACACTGCAAAAGATGGCATTGAGCATAACAAAGTAATATTCAATCAATATAAAATTTAAAACAACCAGGGCAAACATCAAACTCTGTGGCTTCAAGCTCAACAAATATAGCTGGTGACAAATCTCCAAGTCTGATAATTCTAACCAGCAACAACTCTCTGGAGTTCCAATTCCACCCCTCCAGCTAGGCTACTCACAGTCCTGGAAAACATAATTGGGGCTGGCAGCTCTCTTTAGCAGCCATCTTGTGGCCCCGGCATCTCCACTGGGTCTCCACTGCAATCCTTGGTTCATCCTTATCCCTCAATGGGGTCTCCATGTAGGCATCCAGCAAACCTGCTTCACACTGCCCATGGCCAGTTCCAAAACAAACTCAATGACCCTCTCTTTCCTGCATTTCTTATACTCCATAGTACCAGATAGGGTGCCAATTTGTTAATCCAGGAGGGAATAAGGTAGACTTTGAAGACAGGACACTGAGCATTCAGGCCCCTTCAAAAGAGTCTATATTCTTCTTGTTGCCCCAATGCAGATCAACTGGCCCAATCTCAAAGTCTGTAACATCTCAAACAATTTGCAGGTCAACAGGCTAGTCCAGGCTGACCTACAATTCACTATGTAGTCTCGATAAAGCCTCAAACTCATGGTGATCCTCCTACCTTTGCCTCCTGAGGGATAGGATGAAAGGCGTGTGCCACCACGCCCGGCCAGACCCCACTTTTTAAAGATCACCCACGCCTTTTAGTAGCACCGAGTTCAGGCTGTGACACATAGGCCTTTGGGGCACATTCCACATTCAAACAAGACATTTTCAATGGACAGCAAAACTCCGCACAGGAGTAGGGTTCCGGACTTCTTTCACTTGAATGAGGATGAGAATCTTTCAGAAACCATTTTGCCAACAAAAAGAGGTCTTGGTTCTGAGGAGCCTGTTTTCCTTCTTCCTGACCCTCCTTCTACTGTTGTCATCTACCGGAGTTGCCTGGCAACGAGGTGCTGAAACTCTCCAGAATAATTGGGGCTGTATTATTTTACTGTTTTCCAGACTAGAAACTCAGCCATTGGTCTCAGAAACTCAGTAAGTGGCCTTGTATCTTCCCACTTGTGGAGATTAACATTTTTTGGCTTGTGGTTTTCTTCCTTCTACTTCAAAACTACACCAGGAGACAACTTCTTTGCACATTACCTTATGCTGATGTGCCCTTCGTAGCCCCTTTCCACTTGTTAAACAAGATGTTTTAAAATACTTCATTTATGAGAGACAGACACTTAGAGACGCTCAAAGAAAATGGGCGCACCAGGGCCGCCAGCTCCTGCAAACGAATTCCAGATGCATGCACCACTTTGTACATCTGGCATTATGTGGGTACTGCAGAATCAAACCCAGGTCATCAGGCTTTGCAGGCAAGTGCCTTAACCACTGAACCATCTCTCCAGTCCCCCCTTTCCACTGTTAAGACCCCTTGTGATCATATCTAACCCACTTGGATGGATCGTTCAGAAAAGTCATCTCAAGGTCCCTACGTCATATCTGCAAAATCTCTATGGCTCTGTAAGATGTCATCATCAGGGGGTGTGGCAGTCGGCCGTGGTTTCACATAGGCGCTCTTTTCACTCCTTCTCCACGTTCCTTACCCACCCTTTGTTGCTGCGGGTCCTGTATCAGTGATCACACTGCAGCAGCCTCCAGACCGCTCAGCCCCGATGGAACAGGAACCGGAAGCATTGCAATTTTCTTTTCATTCTGTTGCAGATATGAAGCATAGGCAATGGGATGAATTCTCAGATTGTTAGACCAAGGAAGACAGACTACATTGGACCAGTTTGTTAAAATTATTAAACTTCTCAGCTATCTCAGAATTTATATATCGAAGTAGCTGAAAACTTTTAGTAATTTTCAGTGATAGAAGCTCACTAAAGGAAGTTGATATGCTAATGACACAGGAGTGTTGAAGTCCAGGGAGGATTAGATTCCAGTCAGATGCGGGAGACTAGGCTCATGGACCCCAACTTTAGTTCCTTGTCCAAGTTCTCAAAGAATTGAAAATGTGGACTCAGATAAGGGTAAATCATTAATGATGAGATTTATTTTAGAGAGACTAAGGAGTCAGTGGGAAAGCAAGCAGGAAGCCCAAACCAAAAAAAGTTCTCCCCCTTTCCCAGCTAGCAAGGGGAGGGGAGACGGAAAAAAATCTCCCTCATATCAAGAATCCCCCGAGGAAGGCGCTCGCACGCGGGAGGGACAGCAGAAGAACCCAGGCCTGAGACCCTCCCTGCAGAGTGGCGCAGAGAAGACCTGGTGGGGGGGGGGGGTAAGGAAGGGTAAGGGCTCGGCGCTTAAAGAGGTGATGTTGGGGCAAAGCAAGAAGGCACCCAAAACAAAGCATGTGTGGAAAACAAGGACAGTGGCTAGCAAAAAATAAACGAAATAAAATAGAGAAATTCTCTCCTCTTTCAAGGAGACAAAGGAGATGCCTCTTGCATAATGGAAGAGCAAAGAACTAATCATTTTTTATTTATTAAATGATAGCTGGTTATCTCTATCTCTACTGGGATATATCTTACACAGTAGTACATCAACCAAAGAAAGAGAAGACCCAAATAAATATTAGAGATTTAAAAAAAGGAGTCATTACCACTGACTTAATACCAGAAAATTGTGCAGAAATACTTTAAGAACTTACATTCCAAAAAGCTAGGAAGGGGCTAGACTTGCAATGCCTGATGGCCCAGGTTTGCATACCAGTACCCACATAAAGCCAGATACACAAAGTGACACATGCATCTGCAGGGTTTTTTTTGTTTTGTTTTTGTTTTTGTTTTTGTTTTGTTTTGCAGTGGCAAGAGGACCTAGTAGGCCCATTCTATCCTCCCCTCTTTGTCTCTTTGCTTGCAAATAAGTAAAAAATGTTTTTTAAAAAGCTGTAAAGCCTGGAAGATATGGCTACATTTCTAAGCATATTTGACATACCAAAATTAAAGACAGAATATACAAGTTAAACCGACTCAGAAGCAATTATAAGTCTCCCAAAAGAAATATGCAGGACCAGATGGATTCACTGTTGTATCATCAAATTTTATTTTTAGAGATAAATCATTTCAGGTTTTTTTAAAGGTAGGGTCTCACTTTAGCCCAGGCTGACATGGAATTACTATGTAGTCTCAGGGTAGCCCAGAACTCACAGTAATCTGCCTAGCTCTGTCTCTTGAGTGCTGGGATTAAAGGCATATGCCAGCATACCTGGTCAAGATTGACAAACTTATCAAAACCAATAAAAAGAGAGAGAAAATACAAATTAACAAAACTAGATATGAAAGAGGGGAAATTAAAGTGGATGCCAATGAAATGCAGAGGGTCACTAGGTAATTTTTTTTTGAAAACACATAATATTAAAGAATCAAAATGAAAAACTTGAAAATGTATACAAATTAACCACCAAAAAAATTTGCCAATCACCAAGTGGAATAATTAAATCAACATCAGGTCACAGAAGACTCAAATGGCCAGAAATTGCTTTACAAACTGTTTCACACATCTAGACACCACGGAAATGCAGACGAGAGCTTCTTTAAGAAGCACCTCACCACGAGTAGCTATGGACTGGAACCAGCCTAGCTGCCCATCAACAGAATGGATAATAAAAATGTGGAATTCTAGCTAGCAGTCCTAAAAAACATGAAATTCTGCAGTTTTCAGTGAAAATGGTTGGAAATGCAAGGAATTATATTAGTTGTAGTGACCCACACTCAGAAAGACCAAAATATGTTCTTTTGGATATGTGGGTCATAGCATGTAATATTTGTAAATATATGTATAAAGGGAGGCAAATGTGAGTAAAATCATGAGCGTAGAATGGTAACTAAGAATAAGAATAAAAGATAAGCAGGAAGAGAGGTGAGGAAAATGGGAAATGACAAATGGCACATGTAATAAGGTCATGTGTCCATTTAAAAATATTAATTCTTCCACTCCATGTGTATAAGAGATTGTTCTATCTTTTAAGTTTTTCATTTCTTTTTCTTTTAAAAATATATATTTACCTCCTTGCAAGCAGAAAGAGACTGAGAGGAGGAGGAGGAGGAGAGAGAGAGAGAGGGAGAGAGAGAGAGAGAGAGGGAGAGGGGGGGAGTGGGCATGGCAGGACTTCAAAAAGGACTCTAGACTTATGTACCACTTAGTGCATCTGGCTTTTTGTGGGTACTGGGGAATTGAATTTATGTGGGTACTAGAGTGTTTGGCTTTGTAAGCGAGCAAACCACTGAACCATCTTTCCAGCACTCTTCCTCAATTTCTTTCTCACGGTGTTTTAAAGTTTTAATATTAGAGGTCTTTAACTTCCTCAGTTAAGGATGTTCTGAGATTTTAATTTCTTGTGGCTTTTGGTAAAAGGACTCTTCCCTGGTTTATTTCTCCATATGTTAGTCATTGATTGTGGTGGTTTGATTCATGTGTCCCCCATAAACTCAGGTGCTCTGAATGCTAGATTCCCAGCTGATGGAGATTGGGGAATTAATTAATGCCTCCTAGAGGCAATGTTATTTCTGGGGATGGGATTATGGGTACTATAGTCAGTGTCCCTTGCCAGTGTTTGGTATACTCTCCTGTTGCTATTGTCCACCTGATGTTGGCCAGGAGGTGATGTCCACCCTTTGCTCTTGACATTTTCCCCCTGCCATCATGGTGCTTCCCCCTCAAGCCCATAAGCCAAAATAAACCTCTTTCTGTTCCACAAACTGCTCTTGGTAGGGTGATTTCTACCAGTAATATAAACCTGACTGCAACAAGAGTGCTTTTGCCAGGAGGCACAAAGAGCATTCCATTGAACTGGAAGCTAAGACTTCCCCCTGGCCACTTTGGGCTAATGATGCCCTTGAGTGAACAGGCTGAGAAAGAAGTTACCGTGATAGCAGGGGTGATTGATCCAGACTACCAGGGGGAAACTGGACTGCTCCTCCACAATGGAGTTAAGGAAGAGTTTGTCTGGAGTGCAGGAGATCCTTTAGGACGTCTCTTAGTGTTATCATTCCCTGTTATCAAAGTCAATGGATGACTGCAACAACCAAATAGAGGTAGAGTGATAAATGGCCCAGATCCTTCAGGAATGAAGGTATGGGTCATCCCTCCAGGTAAAGAACCATGACCTGCTGAGGTGCTTGCTGAAGGTGGAGGAAATACAGAATGGGTAGTAGAAGAAGGCAGTTACAAATACCAGATAAGGCCATGTGACCAGTTACAGAAACAAGGAGTGTGATTGCAATGTTTCTGTCCTACCTTGATACAGAGTGTTTGTACATATCTACACCTATATTAAGATTGTATCACTAGCTAAGTGTTGAATTTATATTAGACCTATTATATTAGAGACTAAGCATTCCTTAAGGAATCTTGCTTTTTGTTGGGGGGAAGATTTTGCATTTCCCATTGTATGTGGGATAGTTATACCGTGTTAGGCAGAATTATGAGCTTGTTACTCTTTTTAAATATATTTTTTTTTTATTGAGAGAGAATGGGCATGCCAGAGCCTCCAGCCACTAAAAACAAACTCCAGATACATGTGCACCCTTGTGCATCGGGCTTAGGTGGGACCTGGGGAGTTGAACCAGGGTCCTTTGGCTTTGCAGCCAAATGCCTAAATTGCTAAGCCATCTTCTCCAGCCCTACTGTTTTCATTTGAAAATTAAGTATGATATAAGAAGATATGGTTTTGGTGCCAAGTTGACAAGGGGTAGACTTGTGATAGTTAAGGTGATGTCAACTTGATCTGTTTAGTAATCTATAGAAATCCCTTTGGGTGGGTCTCCAAGGTTGCTTCCAGGAAGGATTCACTGAAGAAGGAAGTCCTTCCCCCAGAGTGAGCCCTTCCCCATAGTGGGTGGCCCTGCTCAGACGGGGACTTCATATAAGGAAGCTCTGGGTGAAAAGAGCCCCTTCCTTCCTTCCACTTGGCTGCTGGAGCTGCTCACTGCCTGCCAGTGTGGATTGAAGACCAGTGCAGGCTGAAGACCAGCGTCAACTGAAGACACATATGGATCGAAACCCAGCGGCTCCTCAGGAAACCTCTAGGCCTTCACTGCTGGATCAGAGCTTCTGAGGCATCTGGCCACGTGGACTGAGCAGCTACTGGGTTCCTTGATTCTGGGGCCTTCAACTGCTGTTGGACACTGTAAGCCAATCTAATGAACTCCCTTTTTAATATAATTCATTCTAGCAGTTCTGTTCCTCTAGAGAACCCTGACTAATAATACATTGGTATATGAGAAGGCTGCTGATGCTGGTGTGTTTATTTTCTACCCTACATTTTCTTGAAAGTGTCAGCTCTAAATTTCTGGTAGAGGAGTTTAGTCTCTTAATCATGTTATCTGTAAACAAATATGTTCTCAATAAAATGTTTTCTACCTAGTCCAAGAACATATTAAAAAATGCCATCACACTCAGTCAAATGGTCTTTCAGAGATGAAGGGATGGTTCAACCTATGTCAGTCAACAAATGGAAAACATCATGGGAGCAGACTCAAGAACAGAAGTCACATGGTCATCTCAAGAGATGCAGCAAAAGGCCTTTGTGATAAACACTTGGAGAGAGAAGAGATGAAGGGCACATTTTTCAATGTAATAAGGTCTAGGCATGTAATTCACTGGTGTCAATGGAGTTTTGCTCTGAAACTTTGGGTATCCACATAAAGTTGTTCTATTGAAACCACAATCTCTTGTTTTTTCTACCATTGCTATTACCATTTTATGGCGAATCTATTGACCTGTAGAGGCCAAAGCAGGCTTCACAGCCTCATCTGAACATTCCCTATTTCTGACCAACTCCAAGTCTTGTCCAAAAATGGAGCATTTCATGTCATCCAGTACATGGACAGTTCAGTTTTCCTAGGGGAGTGTTACAGTCAGGTTCACATAGCTGGCAGAAATCACCCAACCACAAGAAGCTTTTGGGGGTGGGGGGAACAGGGCTTATTTTGGCTTAAAGATTCAAGGGGAAGCTCCATGATGGCAGAGAACAGTGGTGGCATGAGCAGAGGGTGGACGTCACCCCCTGGCCAAACATCAGGTGGACAATAGCAACATGCGAGTGTGCCAAACACTGGCAAGGGGAAACTGGCTATAATACCCATAAGCCAACCCTCAACAATACACTGCCTCCAGGAGGCATTAGTTTAAAAATCTCTATCAGCTGGGAACCTAGAATTCAGAACACCTAAGTTTATGGGGGACACTTGAATCAAACCACCACATTCTGTCCCTGCCCCTCATAAACTGATAACCATACATGATACAAAATACAATGTATTCAGCCAATTTGAAAAGTCCCCATAATTTATATCATTCCCAACGATGTTCAAGTATTTCCCATGGTCTAAGATCTTTTAAATAAGCCATAGTACCAAAAAGTCCCCTCCCAAAACCCATAATGGCACAGAATAAACACTCGCACTGCAAAGGATGACATTGGGCATAGCAAAGAAATATTCAACCAGCACAAGATTTAAACAGGGCAAACATCAAACCCGTAGCTCCAAGTCCAACAACTCTAGTCAATGACAAGTCTCCAAGTCTGATAATTCTAACCAGCAACAAGTCTCTAGCATTCCATTTCTGCCCCTCCAGCTAGACTGCTCACTGTCCTGGAAAGCTTCATGGGGGCCGGCAGCTTTCCTCAGCAGTCACCTCGTGGTCCTGGCATCTCCACTGGGTCTCCACTGCAACCACAGTCCATCCTCCCAGCTCCATTGGGTCTCCATGCAGGCATCCAGCAAACGTGCTTCGCACTGTCCATGGCCAGAGGAGAGGTGGGGAAGGAACGAGAAGGAGGGGGTCTATTTTCATCGTGCTGGGACATTGCTGATGGTTTGGGGGGGGGGTTCAAGAGCAAAGGGTAAGGTTGAGGAGGGGAGGCGGGAAACAGGAGGCGGAACAGAACTGGCACAATACATAGGGACAGACAGGATGGGGGCGCAGCAGGCGGAGCTGGGGTGGGCAGCATGAAATGGAGGAGGACAGAAAGGGAGCAGCAGAGAGGACAGGCCGGCCGACTGAGGTCCAGTAGAGCTGCCTTGAACCACTCTCTCTTCTTGTGTCTCATCACCTGTAATTGCGCCCTCCTCATCTCGCGAGGGCTGGCTTGATTTTGCTTCTTAGGCAAGGTGAGCAGGTACTGTCTGAGGTCCAAACACGGAAGCTGGGGTGACACCGACAGCTCCCCTCGGCCCCCGAGCAGCTGCAGCGGCAGTGGGGGAGGCAGAGGTGTTGCTGGCGGCCTTGACTTTCTCTTGATGGTTCTCTGAAGAGGGTCTCTGGGTGCGCACACCTCGCTCGTGCGCTTCCATGACATTCTCTACTTTTTTTTTTTTTTAATTTATTTATTTGAGAGCAACAGGCAGAGAGAGAAAGACAGATAGAGGGAGAGAGAGAGAATGGGCGCGCCAGGGCTTCCAGCCTCTGCAAACGAACTCCAGACGCGTGCGCCCCCTTGTGCATCTGGCTAACGTGGGACCTGGGGAACCGAGCCTTGAACCGGGGTCCTTAGGCTTCACAGGCAAGCGCTTAACCGCTAAGCCATCTCTCCAGCCCGGCATTCTCTACTTTTAATGAGCTTCCACGACCCATGAGAAACCTCACTGCCTGCCTGTGGAGTTGGCTGAGGCGCTGCCCTGGCCACTGCCTCATGGACTGTAGGGCGGGGTAGCACTGGGTCAGGATGCTACACAGCGTGAGCACCAGAATGCCCAAGAGTCTGGACAACCCCAACGGGGCTTTGCCCAGCTCACCCTCTATCAGAAACAAGTTCTGCCTTGGACATCTGTGGCTTGCATGTCACCAAGGTCCCATTGCCAGATGAGTCCCTTTTCTTTCCATCTGGGACACCCTTCTCTTGTACCTTCTTCTCCTTCTTCACTTTCCCCGCCTCCTTTAGTTCTTCTTTCTCCTCCTTCTCTCCTCCTTCCTCCTTTTCTTCTACCCCCACTACCCCCTTCTTCCTTTCATCCTCCACTTCTCTTCTCCCCTCCTTTTTGGTATCCCCTCTGGCCCCTGCCTCTGTGCCCTTTGGACAAAGGATTGGACGGCAGCCCACTGTCCTGGGCTCCTCAGCCCTTTGTCCCAGGCACACTCTCAGGGAAGGTGGCCAATTGTCCTTTTGCCCAGGAGAAGGGATGCTCACCGTTCTGTGGGGCAAGGGGGGAACAGGCTGTTAATGGTTACCCCAAGCTTTGCCCCTAGGTTCTCTGAGAATTGCACCTGTGTCGTGGGTGCTGTCGAGGATGCTCTGTGGACGTGCAGGATGGAAATCGGTCTGGACGCTGGCAGCTTGGCCTCGGCAGGAGTACCTGTGCTGTGTGTGGCAGACTGGGCAGGTTCACGAGCCAGGGGACTTGGAGGGGGACCATCCAGAGAGGGCTGGAGGCAGGGTGGATGGCCACGTCGCCTCAGAAAGCCATCCATACCGAATAACTTTTGCAATTAAGTAAAGGTCCGCAGCAGTGAGTCTCGGGAGAGCTCACGCCAGGCTTCTCTAGCTTGTGGCTCCAGAGAAGCACTGAGGCTCATTTAGGGCCTCTTGGCACTTATGACACCTTGGCCTTTGTGACATCCTGCTGGAACTTGGACCAATAGGGTGCTCCTGGGGGGAGGGGCAGAGCAGGAAGTGGGTGATGAGCACACAGGAGGTGGGGGAGGGGTAAAACAGGAAGTGGGTGATGAGAACACAGGAGGTGGGGGAAGGGTAATGGGGTGATTCCCCCTGAGCACGGGAGAAAGAAGCCCATTGTCCTTTAGAGCTCCTTGACTTTCCGATGCTCCTGCAGGGTGTTGGAACTGGAAGGTCCACTGTAGAGAGGGTGGGGATCACAGTCATGCCCAATAGAGCTCCTGATCCCGGCCAGGACACAGCATGCTGAAAGTCCAGGGCCCAGACAACTGGGCCCTACGGGGGCCTCTCCCGAGTCTGTGTAGTCTTGCAGCAGGCCACCTTCTCAGTGACCACTAGGGACAGTGGCTACCTTGTACTTTCTGGAGTCCAAGAGAGGTCATGGGTCCTGGAGGTGACCAGATGCTGCCGTCCAACATCTCTTCCTGACAGACTTGTTCTGCTTATTTCTTTTTAGATGTTTGTTTGGTGAAAGCATATTGCAGGGTCAGGCTTGTAGATCAGCTGGTAGAGTGTTTGCCTAGCATGCACAGCCGAGCGCATAAACCAGGTGTGGTGGCTCAAATTCATCATCCAGCAATCATGAATTTGATGAAAGAGCATCCACCACTACACAGCCCATTAAAGGCAGCTTTACTTTTTTTTTTAAATTTATTTATTTATTTATTTATTTATTTATTTATTTATTTATTTATTTATTTGAGAGCAACAGACACAGAGAGAAAAACAGATAGAGGGAGAGAGAGAGAATGGGCGCGCCAGGGCTTCCAGCCTCTGCAAACGAACTCCAGATGCGTGCGCCCCCTTGTGCATCTGGCTAACATGGGACCTGGGGAACTGAGCCTCGAACTGGGGTCCTTAGGCTTCACAGGCAAGCGCTTAACTGCTAAGCCATCTCTCCAGCCCCAGCTTTACTTTTTAAAGAAACACGACAACCAGTTGAAAGCCCAGGCTTCTTGAGACTACGGCCTCCCCCTGGAGACCTAACACTACCTATGTGCCCACATGGTCACAGCGAGGACCTTGAGTTTCTCGAAGCTCAGTCACATTTCCAGGAGCATTTATATTCTTTTGGCCCACACTGATTATTCTGAAAACATGGCTAAGCACATGGTGACCTGCACATAAGAATGTGCGTGTTTCTAGTACCAAATAGTCCACGATTTTCCATAGGCGTCCTATCTGAGCAGGCACATCAGCCTCATGGGATTTTCCTTCCATACCAACAGTCTTTCAGTAGCTGGGATTATTGATACATGTCTCCTCCCAGCCAGGTGCGGTGGACCTCACCTCTAACACCATCAGTTGTTAGGCTGAGGCAGGAGGATCCCAAGAAATCCCACTTCAGAAAAGAAATAAACAATCTCATTCCCAAAATGGCTTCGTATTGATAGTTTTTAAATTTCTATGGAATTTAAAATGAATTATAGTAATTATATGACTTTATGGTCCGAAGGTATCATTTTCTTAAAATTTTTTTTGTTCATTTTTATTTAGTTATTTGAGAGTGACACACAGAGAGAGAAAGAGGCAGATAGACAGAAAGGGACAGAATGGGTGCACCAAGGCTTCCAGCCACTGCAAATGAACTCCAGACGCACGCACCCCCTTGTGCATCTGGCTAACGTGGGTCCTGCGGAATCGAGTCTTGAACCGGGGTCCTTAGGCTTCACAGGCAAGCCCTTAACCACTAAGCCATCTCTCCAGCCCAGGTATCATATTTAAATAGATGCTCTGTGATGTGTCAGTTTTCTCCTTCAGTTGTAGTCTACTGGATTGAGAACCTCAGGGCCCTAATGTAGGCTCATTACTGTAAGGCTCGGCACTTCTCAGTTAACTTTGGCTCAGAGAGTCCCCACCAGTCTGAATGAAACATTTGTGAAATTCTTTTGTGTCTTCATATCTGGCATCTCTTCCTTTTCAGAGTCCAGATCAACATACCATGTTAGGATTTCCCTGAATCATCCAAAGAACTTTCCTTTTTCTTTTTTTTTTTTCCGCATCAGTGCTTCTTAATTAATTTTTTAGTACATGCAATCCAGTTGTAACATCTACTTATTAGATGTTTCAATATCATTTACTTAGGCAATTGCTCACCTCAATGTTTCTGGATAGTCTTTTTGGCTTTCTATTTAGCCAAACAGTTGATATCACCATGTGTATTTTATGAACATTTTCCTATATGAATTCCTCGGTACTACAACTCTGCTTCACAACTTTCAGTACCTCAACTTGCCTAAATTCAAATTTTCACTTCATTCAATCATTGAAATAATTATGCTCTATTTGGGGTCTTATTCATGAACTTAGATGTGGACTGTACCCCAGGCAGAAATTTAGGCAATTACATGTCTCACTGGTTGGTTTCTTATCTCTCATATGTTACAGGTGTTTTTTTTTTTTCCCAGATTTGTAGTTAATTATGAAATAGTTGGTGGTAAAAGCCAGTTATGTATTATTGCTCTATCTCAGAAGTGGAATTCTTAAAAATAATTTTAGGGATGGTACAGGAAAAGGATTTAACTCCCTTGGGTTTTACATAGTGAATTAAATTTAAGATGATTACTGTGAGGTTTGAATTAATCCCTGCCAGGATGAGGTGTTTTATGGGGTTTGGTGCTTTCTTGTGTTATGTACTGTTTTGAGTCTGGTCTATTTTGGTTATTGTGATCTTCTTGTTGGCTCTTGAGATTGGTTATTTGACTGTTCTGTGTGGAGAATTCCCTCCAGCATTTTCTGTAGGTTTGGCTTTGTGTTTTCTAACCATAGAGTTGACCTTTTCATGGAAAGTTTTTCTTTCACCATCTATTATGACAGATGCTTTTGCTAGGTAAAGTAGCTTGGGTTGGAAGCCATAGTTTTTCTGACTGAAGTGTTCCATTCCAGTCTCTTCTAGCTTTCAGGGCTTCCATTGAGAAATTTGATGTAATATTGACAGGATTGCCTTTGTATGTTGTGAACTGCTTCTCACTAGCTGCTATTAACACTCTTTGTTTTTGTTGTTAATAGTGTAACTATGATGTGTCTTGGAGGGTTTCTTTGGTCCTATTTGTTTGGTGTTCTGTGGGATTCTTGTATCTGGATGGGCCTCTCTCTTGCGAGATTCAGAAATTTTTCTTCAATAACTTTGTTGAATATATTCTCTATGCCCCTGGTCTGGATTTCCTCTCCTTCTGTTATAGCCATCATGGTCCTGATGTTTGGTCATTTTAGGGTGTCCCACAGTTCCCTTGTACTCTGTTAATTTGACTTTTTGAACTTACTACTTTTGCTTTTAAATTAGTTTCGTCCTCTGTTGAATCTTCAGTATCAAGGCATGGCGGTGCTCAGTAAGCACTTGTTAAATGAGTGAATGATTCATAACATCATTCATCATTAGCATAAGTTCCTGGAAGGCAGCATTGTAAATGATGAACAGCACACATTCATCTGTGCATCTCCGGTGGCCTGGCCCAACACACAGTATGCCCTAAGTAAACAGGGCTCTCATCCTGCAAGCAGAATAGAGGACATCCCGTCTTAGAAGCTGAGCCCTTTGCAGGGAGGGAAGGAAGCGTGCCGAGCACTGAGAACGGTACGTGCTGGGGTCTTTCCCGGCTCTAGGATCTCGGGCCTTTTCTGTCCTACCTAGGGTGCCATCCCATGGCCAAGATTTCCCTTTCTGTCCCCTTTTGGTGGTTGTAATTGTTTTGTGTCTGCCAGTGCATTGCTAGGGGTTCTGGAAAGAGGAAACTTTGAGGCAGACATACATACAGGTGCAGCATTTTGTCCAATAGGATCAGGCTTCTCTGGGCTTTGGCCCACGCTGTCCTGCAGGTTTTGAACACAAGTTGAGAAAGCTCTTCAGCTCGGAATTGTTTCCCAGAAGACACCAACTACTTGCTCTTATTTCCAAATTTCTGTTAATTTGGTTATTTACTTTCAGTTGCTGTAACCTCCTCAGAGCTTTCTGCTTCTGACAGTGTTAGATTGGCAGATGTAGTGTGTGGGAGAGGGAGCGGAAGTTTCCTATGTTAATTTCTCTCTGACAAGTTCATGTGCAAATGTGGGCACAGTTTCTTGTATTAAAAAAAAAAAAAGAATAAGTGGGGCAGAGTGGTGCATATCTTTTAATTCCAGCATGCTGGAGGCAGAGGTAGGTGGATCACCCTGAGTGCGAGGCCAGCCTGAGACTACATAGTGAATTCCAGGTTAGCCCAGGCTAGAGTGAGGCCTTACCTCGAAAAACAAACAAAAATAAAAACTAGAAGTGTGCATGTGTGTGGGAATAATAAATTGCATGTTGGATTTTTACCCAGTGCCAGGCCGTAGGTATAGTGTGTGTGTGTGTGTGTGTGTGTGTGTGTGTGTGTGTGTGTGTCCCTCATTCATTGCAACAAGCCAAGGAGTTAGATGTGGCAACAGATGCAGACTCAGAGGCCAAGTGAGTGCCTTAACCAAGGTCATATGGCCACTGAATGCTAAGACCACTCTAGCAATCTGGTGGCAGATGCTGTGTTCTTACAACATCTACTGCCTCTCCAGGAAATAGGAAAAGACCCTTCATAAAACAGTCTGCATCTAACCCCTTTTGGCCTCCCTGGCCTGATCTACATTCTGAACTCCTAAATCCACATAGCAATAGGCTCATTTACTTTGGATGAAATTTAAAATTTCACCAATTACAGTAAAATAATATACGTATTACTATAGCAATGAAATAGCCCCTTCTAGTTCTTGGTATACAGGTGGTGCTTAGTAAATGACCGAGGCTTGGTGATGGTGAACACCAGAATGTGCCGGTTAAGCAAGTAAAGGAAGCTTAGGTAATTCTGTGCGGCACAGTGCAGGCTGGCCAGAACAGGTCAGCAGTGCTAACGGGCACCGTGACACACACCCGCAACCCCAGCACTTGGCAGGATGAGGTAGGAAGATTACGAGTTGGAGGCCAGCCTGGACTACGTAGCCAGGTGCGATTTCAAAAAATGTATATCTATGGGCAGGAAGATGACTTAGTGGTTAAGGTGTTTGCTTGTGAAACCTAAGGACATAGGTTCAATTCCCCAGTGCCCACATAAGCCAGATGCACATGTGTCTGGAGTTTGTTTGCAGTGGCTAGAGGCTCTGGAGTGCCCATTCTCTCTCTTTACCTGCCCTTCTAGCCAATAAATAAATATAAAGATTTTTAAAAAAGATCTTTATTTATTAGAGACACACTGGGTGCGGGGAGAGAGAGAGAGAGAATGGGTGCGCCAGGGACTCTAGCCTCTGCAAACAAACTCCAGATGCATGTGCCACCATGTGCATCTGGCTTACATGGGACCTGGAGAATCGAACCTGGGCCCTTAGGCTTCGCAGGCATGTGCCTCAACTGCTAAACCATCTCTCCAGCCCTAATTAGTAAAGATTTAAAAAAAAATCTATCTGGGCTAAGGAAATGGGTCAGTGGACGAAGTGCTTGCTGCGCATGAAGACCTGAGTTCCTGTCCCTAGAACTCACGGAAAAGTTAGGCACTGTGGTGCTGTCTGACCCCGTGTGCCCATGGCAAGAGGTGGGGCCCTTTCTGGATGCTCTCTAGCCAGCTAGCCTGGCCGTCAGAGCTGTGACCATCAAGGGGAGAGCGTGCCTCAAGCAATGTGGAAGACATAATGTCGCACAGGGCTGCTCTGGGCTGCCGGGCGTAGCGGGTTCTTGTCACTACCAAGAACCAGGCAGGCAATGGGAGCGGCGTTGTCAGGACGCGCTCTCCTGGCAGGGGCAAGAATGGAGATATGGAGGAAGGGCTGCTCCACATGCCTCCAGGGTCATGTTGGTCAACATCTGTTGGCCAAAGCTATATGGTGGCTAGGATAGCCACCACAATTCACATGACACAAGTGTCCAGTGAGGTGAGTGGGCATGAATCTGACCCAGAATCATGGCCTCAGGGATCTTCAGTCCATGCCTCTCTTTGCCCATCTGTCTGTGTCCGTCTCTCGTGACATCAGCACCTATGATTTAGGTCAGGGCTCCCTACACATTTTCCACTTATGATTCCTTTTTGCCTGCCTGAGAAATGTTTAAATGACCAGGAATGAATGAATATGATGGGTCTATAAAAATCTAACAACAATTTATTTGTAATAAATTATAAAGAAATCTATTTTAAAATAATTTATTGGTATACATCTAATTTTACCATTAATGAAGGATGAAAGCAAATTTGCATACAAATAGGATGGAATTATTTATTTTTACATGAAAAATTAATTCTTGGTTGAATATTTGATTCTGCAGGATACAGAGCATCTTCAACAATTTTTTGAGTTGAAATATTTTTAAATAACTTATTTTTGTTTGTGTGTATGTATGTGTATGTATGTGTATAGGTGTGTATGGGCACACTGGAGTTCTTGTTGCTGCAAACAAATGCCCATCTGGCTTCATGTTGGTGCCTGGGTCATTGAACCTAGGCCAGTCAGCTTTGCAAGCAGGAACTTTTAACTGCTGAGCCATCTCACCAACCCCAACAATATTTTAATTTTATAATTGTCAGTGCTGAGAATCCTGCTTCACATAAATGTGTAATACAAAATGGTAGACATACACTTAGAACCATTTTAATTAGAACACTTGTCCTAATTTCAAGTTAAAATTCATTCAATGACTTTTCTTAAAAAATTCAAGTCAAAAACTAAAACAACTATTTTGAAAATCAAACACAATGAAACATACAATCCGAAGATATACTAGTTTGATACTTATATGCTAGGAATAATGGTAGTGAAATTATCAACAGTCTTTGTTTTCGATAATTAAGCCATTATGTTTCTATAAGAGTAAGAAACATTGTGGGCTTAGCGGTTTAGCGCTTGCCTGTGAAGCCTAAGAACCCGGGTTCGGGGCTCGATTCCCCACGACCCACGTTAGCCAGATGCACAAGGGGGCGCACACATCTGGAATTCGTTTTCAGTGGCTGGAGGCCCTGGTGCGCCCATTCTCCCCCCCCCCCCCCCCCACCGCCTCTTTCTGTCTCTCACTCTCAAATAAATAAAAGTAAACAGAAATTAAAAAAAGAATTACTTAAAAAAAAATAAAAGAAACATTGTGTGCTCAGGAAAAACACTCCGATTCATAACACACAGTAAGTGGTCTTGGATCTGGGCTGAGATGCTTCGGTCAGTGCTTCTCAGCGTTGAAAGGGGTGATGGTGGCGCGTGCAAAATGCGCATGCGTGTTCAGCTCCAAGGGTGTAGCAAGTACCTGGATGCAACGTTGTGAGCACTTTTGGAAATTCCTTGAAAGCATCACACATTTGATTTTGATTTACTTTTTGATCATTTGGTGCGTTTAGAAACCTTGTGCCATTGGCAGATTTTTCATGACTCCCACATTCAGTTACGTGACCCCCATGGGGGGCTGTGCCTCCCAGTTTAAGAAGCCGTGATTGGCCCGTGGTCTAGTAGTCGGGTTTTGTGTGGCTGAGCTCACAGCCCCTTGTGCTCCCCATCCAGTATCTGAGCTTTCCTTGGGAAACAGCTCTGGGGACAATAGGAAATAATTAAGGGGTTGGACCTCCCCGTCTCTTATTTCAAAAGTCTGGGGACTGATTTGGCCACATAGATGCATGGCTACATATGCATGTGGCTTTCAAGGTGCAGGGGCTCATGATTCATACCATGACAAGGACAATAAAGCCACAAAATGTTGCTGTTTTATCTCAGATATAATTTTCAGAGCTAACTGGGGCAAATGTGTCATTTAAAACATTGTAAATGGCATTACTTATTCCTTTTTTTCCCAGTGGGATCTGCATTTACAGTGTTCAGGATTTTAAAAAGGAAAGTGTTCCTTCCATTACTGTCCCCCAGCGTCCTTCGTCCCCCCACCATGGGCCACTGTCATCTGCCCTTCTGGAGACCCTTGTGTACGTTCACAAAACATTTGTCCCCTCTTACAGGGAAAATTTCCCATCGAGCACAAATTGCAGTGACAGTTAGTTGTGCCCACAAACTGTATCTGGTGTTGCCTTTGAGCCTGGTTATTGGTACACAGGTTTTCTGAGTGAACATACTGTAGCAAATGTACTTGATGTTAGCAGAAGTAGGTTTTCGCTTTCAAATAAGGGGACAGAGTTCAGGGCTGGAGAGCTGGCTCAGTGGTTAAAGGTGCTTGCTTGCAGAGCCGGACAGCCTGGGTTTCTCAGTTCCCATTTAAAGCTATATGCACAAAGTGGCACATGCATCTGGGGTTTGTTTGCAGTGCCAGGAGGCTCTGGAACACTCATATTCACTTTTTTTTTTCTCTCTCTCATTCTTTCTGTCTCTCTCTCCCTCTCAAATAAATGATTAACAATATATTTATATATATATATATATAAATTCTTCATATATATATATGTATATATATATATATATATACATATATATATATATATATATATAAAGAAGACAACATTCATTTAGAAAGTTAGTGTAGGGGCTGGCTTAGTGGATCAGGCATCTGTTGTGTCTCTGTATGAAGACCAGCGTTCGGATCCCCAGCACCCGTACAAATGCCAGATGGGTGTGTCAACCTGCCTGCAGTCTTGGGTCTTGGGAGGCAGAGACGAGGGATCCCTGGAGCAAACTGGCTACCTTAGACAAGCTCGGTCAGCCAGCGCTGCGTTCCAGTGAGAGACCTCGCCTTAGTAAATGAACTGGAGAGTGATTAAGGAAGACAGCCCACATCGACCTCCGGCCTCCACACGCTTGGCCACGTTTATGTACACGCATCCTGCACACGTGTGCCCACGTGCACATACACATGCGTGCATGTCACACACACATACATATGCAGAACACACGCCACACTAGTATGGGTCCAAGCACTGAGTGTTTTAATCACTAGCCCCGGCATTATCTATTTAACTCTGAGAACCTCTGGTGACCGTACTGTAAAATGGGCCCAGTGCTGCTTTGGACCCAGCCTGGAAGGTGCTCTTTGCATTCATAGGGTGACCTGAGGCTTCCACGTGGGCAGCTGGAGCGATGGCTTTGAATGTCAGGTTGGTTTAGTGCAGGGTGAGTAGAGACCATCATAGAATCCGAGTCTTTCTCCCTGGCGTTCAAAACGTCTCTTAGGCTTCTGAGCTCCTTTTTCCTAGTGCGCTGTTTGCTGGTGGCAAAGTCAATATTATTTCCATTAACTAAAGGAGAAAAGATGTTTGCAATACATCATTTCCTTGGCGCTTTGCCTGCGGCTCTTTGATCCTGGTACCGAAAGCCTTCCCTGAGGGACGCCAGACAATGTGCCTTTGTTGCCTCTGCCGAGGTAGACGGGCCCAAAGCCCAGCAGACGCCACCTTCCTCCTGGTGCGCTCAGCAGGTGTCCACTTCGGGCGGGGGGGTCCTCATGTCTGACTGCATACCTGTGGATGTCTTCCGAAAATAGTAATTTTAAGACCTTTTCAAGGAAAGCTTATGCAAAAGTTGGTCAAAGAACAGCCCTGGTTTGAAACCAGCTTAGGACACTGTTTGCTCGCAGGGGCCCTGTGTATCGCACCCTGCTGGTGTGCAAAGGAGCCTTTCAGGGGCATCCAGGACGGTGATGTCCTGAGCCCCTTAAGCTCAATTACAGTCCCATGAATTTCAGCCATGACATTCACGCGAGGCAGAGAACTCTGAGCCCCAGAGAAACCAGGTGTGGAGATTGTCACTACAGCCAGAAACAGCAGCCAGGGAGCAGCTGCACTTCCTGTATAGTAAGTGACCCGTGGTGGCTGCCACTGGTGACAGCGAAACCCATCAGTGTTGAGAGGAGCAACATGAGTCCAGGGTTCAGATGAATGGTCCAGGGTACTTTGAAGCCCCGAGCTCTGAGATGAATGAGCTGCACAAGGAGGCTGCGCATGCGTCACCTTGTGCGTTGGGCTCACACGGGATCTGGGGAGCCGAACATGTGTCCTTAGGCTTTGCAGCCAAGCGCCTTAACCACTAAGCCATCTCTGCAGCCCTGCCTCGGGGTTTTGAGGCAAAGTCTCTCACTGGGTCTTGCACTTCAGGTTCACTCAATCTGAAGCTCACCAACCAGGATGCTGCTGGTCCAGGCTGCCTCGCTTAGCTTTTACATGCCTGCTGGGGGTACACACTCAGGTCCTCATGCTTGAGTGGTAAGTGCTTTACCACCGATCCTTCTCCCCAGCCCCTGGAGATGCCTGCCTTTTAGGGTTCTGCTTGAGATTAGATGTCTCAGTCCACCTGCAGCGTTTAGAACAATACCTAGCAGACTGTAGGTACTGAGAAATTAGTGGCGTCATAAATGAAGATTGTTATTTTTTTAAACTTTACTCAGTCAACTAATATTTATTAAGTATCTTATATGTGTTAAGTTTTGTTCCAAGTCTTTACACAGATGGAGGTCTAACTTGCAATGGTGCAGTTTTTCAACATTATGGTGACTTGGGAACAATGCATGTCCAGTAGAGACTGTACTTTGAATTCTGAATTTTAAAAAAATATTTCTTATTTATTTATTTATTTATTTGAGAGGGAGGGAAAGGGAGAAGGAGAGGAGAGAGAGAGAGAGAGAGAGAGAGAGAAGAAGAGAGAGACAGTGGGTATACCAGGGCCCCCAGCTGCTGCAAACACACTCCAGACACATGCGCCATCTTGTGCTTCCGGCTTATGTGGGTCCTGGGGAATCAAACCTGGGACCTTTGGCTTTGCAGGCAAGTGCCTTAATTACTAAGCCATCTCTCCAGGCCTGAATTTTGATCTTTTCCAGAGCTAGTGGTCTGTGATGGGATGCTCTTGCCTGATGCTAGGCAGCAGTAGTGAGCCCCAGCAACCAGTCAGGGCCACAGTCACAAGCGGGAACCGGAGCTGCTGTGGAGCACAGAGCCGCAGAGCCATGGTGGTGGAAGGTTACATGCACTGACGCACATTCCCATTAGCATATCTCAGTTTATTCTGGGCTCGTGGGAATGTTTCCCCATTGTACAGTGAAGAGCGTTGGTATAATATTTCTTTACTCCACAAGGTCCTCCTGAGCTCTATATTTTAAAAATGAGGATTGGGAGATTAAGGAATTTACCCAAAGCAAACAATCTTTTTAAAAATTAAAAAAAAAAATTTGTTTGTTTTTCAAGGTAGGGTCTCACTCTAGCTCAGGCTGGCCTGGAATTCAGTCTGTAGTCTCAGGGTGGCCTCAAACGCACAGCGATCCTCCTACCTCTGCCTCCCAAAGGCTGGGATTAAAGGCGTGCATCACTATGCCTGGCTATTTTTTTGTTTTTTCAAGGTAGGGTCTTACTGTAGCCCAGGCTTGACCTGGAATTCACTATATAGTCTCAGGGTGGCTTCAAACTCACAGCCATCCTCCTACCTCTGCCTCCCGAGTGCTGGGATTAAAGGCATGTGCCACCACACCAGGCTCAAGGTAAACAATCTTAAGTGGTAGAGCAAACATTTTAATTTAGCAGAGGAGGTGGCTCAGTGGGTAAAGTATTTGCCGCTTGTGCTGGAGTACCTGAGTTCAATCCCCAGGCCCCACATAAGTAGCCAGAGCCCCAGCCTGCTGACCCTGACAGCACAGAGACAGGAGGATTTCCGGGAAGCCTATGACACACGCAGCAAAGAATGTCAGCTAGAATGCACAGTGAGAAACCCTGCCCTAAATGAGCTGGACAGGTGAGGACCAACCCGGAAGTTGTCCTCTGACTTTTGCAGGCGCATGGCACATGCATGCCTGCAAGCACATGAACATGCACACACACACACACACACACACACACACACACACACACACACACACAGACACTCAGATCAATTGGAAAATGAATGTAAATTTGTCCGACTCCAACTTATTACAGGCGTGTGACAATTTACTGCAGACAATCTCGACATGCACAAGGGCACCAACCCCAGTTTGTGAAGCCAGCGGCAGCAATGAGCTGTGGAATTCTGGTGCATCAGAGTCTGTGTCTACCTGCTGTGCTCAGACGGGCCGGTGTGCGATGATGGTGAAGCTGGGGCCCTGAGGCTGAGGCTGAGGCTGCTAAAAAGTGACTCCAGTGAGAAGACAGACAGACGTTTCCTGTCACACCCAGGAACACCCGGAGCAAGGTTTTCGCCTCAGTGAATCGCCTTGAATTAAAAGGCACCCACAAGGGGCTGGAGAGATGGCTTAGCGGTTAAGCGCTTGCCTGAGAAGCCTAAGGACCTCGGTTCGAGGCTCGATTCCCCAGGACCCACGTTAGCCAGATGTACAAGGGGGCACACACATCTGGAGTTCGTTTGCAGAGGCTGGAGGCCCTGGTGCGCCCTCTCTCTCTCTCTCTTTCTGTTTCTCTCTCCCTCCTTCTCTCTGTCTGTTGCTCTCAAAAAATAAATAATTTTAAAAAATGGCACCCACAAGCCATCATTCTGTGTAGGAGAGGCTGGCCAGAGGGTTTGTTTGGGGCTAGCCAGTCATTCAAGGATGAGACTCAGCAGAGGGCGAAGAGACCAGAGGGTCAGGACAGTGATGACCAAGGCACAGTACCAAGGGCCCCACCAGGCCTGATGGTGATGGTCCCTGTGGAAGCCAGAGTTAAGAGCAGTGATTCTTAGCAGGTGGACAGTGGGGGTTGGGAAGGGACCATGGGGGAAATGCCCAGTGGCCACTCACAGAAGGATTAGTGCTCCTGAGTCACACACACACATGCATATGCCCACCTGTCGTTGCAGGCAGACAGCGGAGACTGTCACTTCGTATATGTGGTGCTGCTGAACAAAATAGCTTTGAATTATTGATGACGAATTAATGCCACCAAAAAGGACGAGAAGATCCTAAGTGTTTGTTTTACCTCAGTCATCTAAACGTTCTTGCAACCATTTTGATTAGACAAGAACCATCATGGTTTATTCAAAATAAACAAAACTGAGCAGGCTGGGAATCAGTGGAGCCATGGTGCCTCTGTCTCCTTGCTGCTTCCTCCTGGTGCCATGTGGTTGTCTGTCTGGAGCAGTTTATATTTTTGAGGAGAGAGGATTTGTGTGGGAGGGGGGCAAGAGAGGCTGGAGCTGGCATGACAGGGCACAGTGCCTCCCATTGGACCTACTGTTCTTGACAGGGAGCCACCAGCCCTCTGCCACCTTGGATGGGAAACAGGACCTCAGGAGGACTGACAATGTATGGGCTTGAAGGCCAAGGACTAAAAGTCATCCAGGGAATCTGCACTGTTTCTTGAGTGGCTAGCTAGATCAGAATCAGATGCTGGTGTGTGTGTGTGTGTGTGTGCACGCACACGTGCATGCACATAATGATATGCATTTATAAACATGGTGTCTGAAAGCAATGTTGTTTCATCTTCTGAAGGCTGCATTCGTCCAGTCTCCAGTATAACAGGAGAGGAAGCCCCTTACCTAAGACCTCCCGCTGCTGGATATCCAATAGAGGAAGGAACCTGAAGGGCCAAGAGGATGCACCCCCCCAAAAAAAAACATTTATTTGTATTTATTTATTTATTAGAGACAGAGAGAGAAGGAGTGAGTGAGAATGGGCACGTCAGGGTTTCCAGCCACTGCAAACACACTCCAGACACAGGCACCACCATGTGCTTCTGGCTTACGTGGAACTTGGAGAATCGAACCTGGATCCTTAGGCATGCACCTTAACCACTAAGCCGTCTCTCCAGCCCACAGTTCCCCCTTCTTTTTTTTTTTTTAAATTTATTTATTTGAGAGCGACAGACACAGAGAGAAAGACAGATAGAGGCAGAGAGAATGGGCGCGCCAGGGCTTCCAGCCTCTGCAAACGAACTCCAGACGCGTGCGCCCCCTTGTGCATCTGGCTAACGTGGGACCTGGGGAACCGAGCCTCGAACCAGGGTCCTTAGGCTTCACAGGCAAGCGCTTAACCGCTACGCCATCTCTCCAGCCCCAGTTCCCCCTTCTTATCGACCATGCTCTGGGCACCCAGGAGCCTCTAGCTCCTTGACCAGGTGACCTTGACCCTGACTGGGCTGTGCAGACCTTCTGAGTGTCAACCGTGCTGCTTGAAGGTGCGCACCCCAGAACTGAGGGGTGTGTTTGGAGACTGTGGGACAGTGATGGAGGCGATTAGCACTTGTATATACAGACATCCCCATGTACATGATAGGGCGCAGAGGAGGCATGGGTGTATCAGTTACTTTCTCATTGCTGGGACAAAATACCTGTTCAAAATCAGGTTGGGGCTAGGCAGATGACTTAGTGGTTAAGGCGCTTTCTGGCAAAGCCAAAGGACCCAGGTTCAATTCCCCAGTAACCACATAAAGCCAGATTTACAAGACAGTGTATGTGTGTAGAGTTCATTTGCAGTGGCTGAAGACCCTGATGTGTCCATTTTCTCTCTGTCTGTCTGTCTCTCTCTCTCAAATACATAAATAAATTTTTGTTTTGTTTTTTTGAGGTAGGGTTTTGCTCTAGCCGAGGCTGACCTGAAATTCACTATAAAGTCTCAGGGTGGCCTCAAACTCAGTGATCCTCCTAGCTCTACCTCCTAAGTGCTGGGATCAGAGGCATGCACCACCATGCCCAGCTAATATATATATATTTTAAAATCAGTCTAAAGGGGAAGAGCTTATTTGAGTTTGCAGCTCTAGGTTTCAGCCCATCGTGGTAGGAAAGGCCTGCTGGCGGACACTCAGAGCAGAGCTGGTCACATTCAGCCCCACAGTGAGAAAACAGAGTAGTGAATGCTGGTTCTCAGCCAGCTTTCCCCCTTTTTATACAGTCCAGGACCCCAGACCATGGAATAGCACCTTCCATACTGAAGGTATGTTGTAGTTACCTTCACGTTGCTGACACAAAACACCTCACCCAAAAGCAGCTGACAGAAGGAACAATGTTTATGTTTGACTTACAGTCTTGAGGGGACACTCCATGATGGCAGGGGAAAGGATGGCATGAACAGAGGCTGGACGTCACCTCTGCCACAGCAGCAGGAGAGCGAGCGAGGGGAAGCTGGCTATAACACCCACAAGCCCACCCCCCAACAGCACACCTCCTCCAGCAAAGTCCAAATTGCCAGCAGCTGGGGATAAACATTCAGAACACATGAGTTTATGGGGGGACATCGGATTCAGGCCACCACAAGGTGGGTCTTCCCCCTTAATTAACCTACTCAGGATAATGCCTCACAGGTGATTCCATGTCCAGTCAGGTTAACAGTCAAGTAAACCATCTAACAGGAAAGAAGGCAGGGAAGGCCTGGGCTTGGGCTGAGGTGAATGAACAATGCCCGGAAGTACAGGAATCCTGGCTTAGAACTTGGCCTTTTGGATCACTGGGTGTTTGTCAATGAAGGAGGACAACCCATGGTCTTTGATTTTCTCACCATGACTTACCACCCTCAAAGGTAAAGTATATGGTACGTGGACCTCTTCTGTACCCTTGTTCTAGATGCCACAAATGTTACAGATTTTTTTTAAAGAACACCTTTTGAATCCCTTTGAAATGGTAGTGCTCAGGGTCCACTTGGGTAATGTACAGATGTTTGGGATAATTGCAGAGCAAACGCTTGTTCTATCGTGGACTCTATGTCCCTGACAAGTGAATGACCATTATGTCTCAAGTACGGCAGCCATTGTGAGGCTTCAGAGACCCTGTCTCTAATATGTGATTGAGGTGAATGCAGTCACAGAAGATAATTCTGCTCAATAAGTCGTCCATCTCAACAATCAGGATTTCCCCATCTCTCCTGGGTTCACCTTGGCCTGCATGTTATGCCAGCCTCGCCTCCCTCGGAGTCCGCTTCAGTTGCCATCCACCTAGACATTGTGATTCGGTGTGTTGAAGATGGGCCCAGGCATGGGGGACATATGTGGACCTACTCAGCCTCTAGCTGTGTGCTGAGAATAATGAGAGAACACATGGGGAATTTAATAAAGATTGATTTCATAGCTCCAACCACAGATGCTGTAGCAGACTGTCAAGTTCTTAGGGGCCATCTTCCAATTCTCTAGGAGGACTTATTAACATGTTAAAATAATGAAAATGAAAGTGCTGTCATTTATATTAGCTCTCATCAGCCCTTAAAAGTAGGCGCTATTATCCCAATGCTTTTGTGGTACAAGGGATTGAACTAGAGTCTCATGCATGCAAGGAAAGGGCTGAGACATACTCCAGCCTGATCCCCATTTTATAAAAGTTATGATCACCCAGGTAGAGTGACTTGCTCAAGGCCACATGGCTGCAAAGCAAAGAAAGTCACCTGGTGCCCGGTTTGTACTTCCTGATACCCCGAGCCACATTCTTGCCCTAAGCAGTCACAAGCATGTAGCAGTTGATGGGTAGAACTTTATAGAGTTTAGAGAAAGATGCATTTCAAGGGAGGTGAAGTTATTTTGGTAAAGAAATGAGATGATTGTAACCTTAACCCTATTATTCAACTGCCTTTTAAGCCCACTTAAAGAATCAGATTGAGGCAGAATTTCCATCAAATAGACTTCTCGTCTTGGAAGCATGTGATAGGCATGTTCAGCTGGGACAGCGTCTCGAGTTTCTGCCTGATAAGTATTGTCCCTTTGAAGCCAGTTTCTTCCCTTCCAGCTCCTGGTAACTAGAAGTCTGCTATCAGTGTGATTTGGATTTTTGTAGAATTTCACATGGACGGAATCATTTGATCCATAGACTGCAGCATTTGGCTTCTCTCACTCCCTCGGGTTCACTTTTAATTCTCTCCGTTTTGCTCTTTTACTCTTCAGGGCACATGAATTAGGCTTTACCCACATGGGATCAAATGGTGCTAATTTCTTTCTGACTCACCATGAATGAGAAAATTCATTCACAGAGTCAGGAAGCCCAGCCGACCACTGCTCTTGCCCAGCCGCCAGCATCCGTGGGCTCTGACAACAGGCAGTTACAGTTGGAATGGAAGCTTCCCACTTATCGAAGGTGCGATTTGGAGCAGCTGTGGTTTCCGTGGGCCCAGATCTCCTCCCCTTCAAGTGAGGACGGCACTGCTCTCGACCCCATGGAGTTGCTCTGAGGACTAAGCGAGATTTATCGCCGAAACCACGGGGCAGGGTCTGGATGTCATGAAAGATTAAGTAATATGACAGCAATTTTGACACAGCAACGACATGCATTCCATCTCATCAGAGGGCTGTGCTAGGCATGCAGGAGTTAAAATTGAGCAAATTATCCATTCGTGGCATTTTCTAAGCCAAACTTATTTGTAGATTTTTTTTCCATACCTGACTGGAAGTCTTATCTTACAGTGCTTTAGAGACCCACATCACAACAACTTGGGTAAAGGTTTGTAAATATTATCAAATAAGTGTGTATTTGAAGAAGAGCGCTTTGGAGTCCATGAAGGACGCTGAGCTAACACTTCATAAAGGAGACACAGACTAGCTTGCTCCGTGTCCTGCAGACATTCCTCAACAGCCAATATCCTCTTTCTGCAACTTGGATTGAAATGTTTTCTTTGTGTACTGAAGGGTCTGGAACTAACCTGTCCATGAACGGATCACTTCTGTTTCCTGAGGGATAAGGCTGAGCAGTTAAAGGTGCTTGCTTGCAAAGCCTGCCAGCTTGGGGCCAATTCCCAAGCTAGTCATGTAAAAGCCAAGCAGAGCGAGAGACTCTGGAACATTCTATACACACACTTACATACATATACACAAGCATACACATACACACACATATGCATACCCACATATCCACATATACATATTCACACATATACATACACACACATGTACACACATAAATAAATTTTTAAAAATAAGTAAAGCTAAAGTCACATATTTACTATAAGTTTATTGATGCCTTTGACAACTGGGTTTCAGTGCGTCCATAACTGGGCAGTACATCCTCACCAGCTAGGCAGCTGTATAAAGAGAAACATATGAAAAGTTCTTGAGCTTTTCATAAACATTACCTGAGGAGATCCTTGGGGCAGTTTTCCTCCAGGATTATGTCTGTAATTGGCATTTAATTTTTTTAAAATATTTTTTATTCTTTTTTTATTGATTTGAGAGCAACAGACAGAGAGAGAAAGAGGCAGACAGACAGAGAGAGAGAGAGAGAATGGGTGCGTCAGGGCCTCCAACCACTGCAAACGAACTCCAGACGCATGCACCCCCTGTGCATCTGACTAACGTGGGTGCTGAAGAACCGAGCCTTGAACCGGGGTCCTTAGGCTTCACAGGCAAGTGCTTAACTGCTAAGCCATTTCTCCAGGTCAGCATTTAATTTTTTCTGAGCTGAACAGTGTATTTTTTTTCAAAGTTCTCCCCAGCATGGAAGAAACTTTGATGTCCAAACTGTGGCACTGGTACTTGTATGTGCTGTGGGGATTGCTGCATCCTTTTCTAAGGACGGGATATGCCCTCTTGTCATGGTGGGGTGTTGAAACGGATGGGCTCTGCTGCTCACGCCACGCTTATAAAACCAACTAACCTTTGATATGATCTGACCTTCTTCACTGTGCACAAGTGCTGATCCTTGGTACATCTTCCTATGATGAATTCAGCACAAATCAATATCAGAAAGAGTAACAACTTTTCTTTTCCTTTCTTTTATTTTTTTTGTTTTTGTTTTGTCGAGGTAGGGTCTCACTCTAGCCCAGGCTGACCAGGAATTCACTATGTAGTCTCAGGGTGGCCTTGAATTCATGACGGTCCTCCTACCTCTGCCTCTCAAGTGCTGGGATTAAAGGCGTGCACCAGCGTGCCTGGGTTTTTTTGTTATTTTGAGGTGGTAGTGTCTTGCTCTAGTCCGAGCTGACCTGTAACTTACTCTCAGGTTGGCCTTGAGCTCATGGCGATTTTCCTACCTCTGCCTACCGAGTTCTGGGATCAAAAGCATGTGCCACTACACCAAGCTAAGAGTCACAGTTTGTGAGGTATTTAGAGTGGCAAAGGGAAGAATAATGACCTTGTCCATTTTCCATGTCATGGGATGTTCTCTCACACTCAGAAAGGTGAAATCTGTGTCTTATTGTTGTTATTAAAAGCCAAGTCCTCCAATGACCTGAACTATGGGTCCACATGGGTAGAGGACCCCCAGTTCCTAGCATGGTGCTTGGACAGAGTAGGCCCTCTACTAAATAAACATCGATTTAGTCAATGTTTAATCAATGTTTATTCAATAGTGTAAATTAATAATAAATATGTATAATAGACTAATCACTTGCAGGATACAATAAAGATAATTATCTAAGTGCATTTGGTTTAGGTAAATCAAGTTCAGTTTCTTTAGGATAATGGCAGGAATTATGCAGAAATTAAGAAACAGGCACCCTCATCCTCAGATGGCTTTCTGAAAGCCTGTTTCTTGAGTAGTTCTTATTGAAGATGGCATATGCTCATGAGAAGCAGCAAGGCTACAGATCAAGAGAGCAGAGGCGCCTGCAGAGGGCTTGAGAAACAAATGAATGTCCACAGGGCCTGAGAGGAGGTGTCGATGGTCTTGCGGTCCTGTGAGCTTGGATGAATAGTGTGGAACGTGGGTGAGCTCCAGTGGCACTGATCTGACTTTGCATCATGTTGACAGCTGATTACTGAGTTCTAAGGAAGAAGTGATGGAGACCCTTAGTCCCTCCTTCAACCTAAATGACCCTGGGGAAGATAGGAATGCTCTGACTTAAGTTCCACCAGAATTATCAAACCAGTTCGCTTGCATTACTGATTTTTCTGTGAATAGACTCACTTGAAAAGACCTAAGTGTGTCTATGTCCCATTTAAGTCGCTGGTATTAGAGATCACCCCTTTGGGAAATACAAGCCTAACTTCATGTCTGTGAGGTTAGGATGTGTGTGTGTGTGTGTGTGGTGTGTGTGTGTGTGTGTGTACTGTATGTTCTGGTGTGGAAATTGCCTAAAAGATTCTAGATTTGACTTATTCTCAGCAATTATGCCAGCTATGCATTTTGGCATTAACCACTGTCCATTGCAGTAAGAAACTTCTGGGATGGAGGCTTAAAAAAGTACTAATCTGTGGTAGCAAATGTGGATGTTTAGAAGGCAGTTTAGCCATAGTAGTAGGTTCCTCTCTATGGCCTATGTCCCTAGCCATCGGCTGTTGGCCATGTTTACAGTACCAGGCATGAATCCCTTCCTGTGGAGCAGTCCTTGAATCCAGCTGGAAAGTAGCTGATTACTCCCATAACATTTGTGCCACTATTGCACCAGAGGGCATATCTTGCCTGCCAGGTCAGTTGTGAATTACCCAAGGTCCACAGCTGGGTAAGACTGTTGATGGTCTTTCTCTCCCAGCATCTTTCATAGTACCTTTTGGCATGGGAAAAAACTAGGTGGCACAGAGAAAGAAGCTTCCGACTCCGTTCTGGTTCACTTTCTCTGCATCCTGCAACCATAGCATGCAGTGTGCTCAGGAGGAGGAACTCACCACATAGTTTTGGTGGGAATCCAGGAGCAGTGGCAATGGCTGTCATTGTTTCAGAGGCCTGTCAGCCTCCGAGACCAACAAGTCATTGGGGAGTTGCTCACTCATGGTGCTGGAATTTATAATTAATGACCTCTGGTTTCTGGGAGCAGCTTAATCCACCCATGCAGGGAGTCTCCTTTCAAAGATGCGTGTGCTCACAGATGAGAGGGCGATCTACCTGCAACATCTGTCACCCCATGGATTGCCAGGGTTGATTTGGCTGATCTGGCTGGCCAGGCTGGCATCCCTTTCCTCCCTCACTGCTCCACATGCATCCCTCCAGAAGCTGCACGCTCAGTCGAAGAGGATGACCTTCCCCAAACAGATGAGGATCAGTCTTCACACAGGGTATGCGATAGCTGTGTTCCCTGCTGAAACCTCCAAACAAGCTCTCAAATAAGTATGTGTATGTATTTGCAGAGATGCATAGCTGGCAGAATTGCTGAGGATTACTGACTACTGTGTGCTCAGCCTCAAAGAGGACATCTAAACCACCCCCTCCCCAGGGCTCAAGAAACCTTGGGGAAGAGGAGGTGCAAAGAACGTGTGAGAGGGAGAATGGAGAGAAGAACTGCAAGATGCAGTCTTCTGGATACGACATAGCCATTCCATTCATGAATTCATGGCAGCTATGGTTTCCTGCACAAGACTAAGCCTGTCCCGTACTTCACCACCAATGAAAGTATACACAAGACCCCAGACCTCCCAGAGGAGCTAATGGCAGTCAGTGGTCGCTGGGAAAAAGGGAGTCAGGTTAATCAGCGGTACAACCACTGGCAAGTTGCCCATTTCACAGTAAATAACTTTCCACCCATGATCATGCAAACAAACCTAATTTACTCCAGTGGGGTTATATAAAAAATAAGCATGAAAATAATATGAGGTTTAATGAAGAAGACTGTCTAGCAGGAAGGGGCACAAGAGAGTAATTTTGAGAGGTAAGAACAGAATACATTATATACGTGTATGAAAATGTCAAAAAAAAGTTAAAATTTAAAAGTGAAATAAAAATTCTAGACTTTTAAAGATTCAGGACCTTTTAAGATAATGTCTAAAAGTAGTAGCCTCCATGTAATTGCACAACTCTGTAATTTTTGCCTTCGTTTTGGTGGAGTTTATGATACCTGAATTTTCTGTAGTGTCAAGGAAATTTGGACTTAAATTTTATAAGCCTAAATTGAAAGGAAAGATGCTTGGCAAATCTCATAAAGATGACAGAATGTGGGAATGTTCTTTCTAACTAGAAACCTGAGCTGACCCTCTGGAGGAGAGTGATCACACAGCACTCTTGTGTCCCCCTTTCCCCCACAGCTGGTGATGGTCCATTCTTTTTTTTCCATGACAGAAATCTCCTGTTGTATAAAGCTCTGGTGCTGAGTTGGGCTCATTTAGGATCACAGTAGGTGTTATTGATCTTGCTACCTGCAGGTTCTTTGGGGCGTTTTCTTCAGACAGGAATCCCAAAGGGATCACTTCTTTTCATGTATGCCCTTTAGATTCAAAAGACTTCCTGTCTGTGTACTGCTCTTTTTTTTTTTTTTAAGCATTATGAAATCTGAATGACAGGTTATCAATATGCAGAGCCCCCACACTCTGAAGTTCCCTTTCTCAGACGCTGCAGAATCAAGGCCCCAGTTCCTGTACAGCAATAGCTCTTCCTATTCTCTTAGGCTGGTTTTCAGCCAGGTATCATGGCAACCATCAGAGGGCTTTAGTTCCCAGGCTGATTTCACACATCTTGAGGATTTCATGTTATTTTCTTTTATATGACAAAAGACCCACAAGGCTTAGGGTGACTATCTTGCCTTGCTTCCTCATTCGCTGGGTGTTGGCTGCCCATCTTTGACTTCAGTGCCACTCATTTGGTAGGAATACACTGAATATCTTTTGCAACCCTGACCCGGTGCTAGGGGCTAAAGAATAGCATCTTTCTCTTGAAGACCAGTGGGTGACCTGAACTGCTGTTGGAGCTCATTCCTTCTTTTTCATTTTTATTTTTTATTTTAGAGAGAGAGAGAGAGGCAGAGGGAGAGAGAGAGAGAGAGAGAGAGAGAGAGAGAGAGAGAGAGAGAGAGAATTGGTGTGTCAGGGCCTCATCCACTTCTATCACACTCCAGTCTCTTGGCCACCTAGTGGGCATGTGCAAACTTGTGCTTGCCTCACCTTTGTGTGTCTGGCTTACGTGAGATCTGGAGAGTCGAACATGGGTCCTTAGGCTTCGCAGACAAGTGCCTTAACCATTAAGCCACCTCTCCAGCCCAGAGCTCATTCCTTCTAAGGCTCTTGTTTTATCTTGGATGATAAATGACACTACCCTATGCTTGTGGTGGCCAACATGCTCTGCCCCACTGTCTCTCTCTGAAAATCATCCAGCTTCTCAGCCAGCAGCTGAGGTTCCATCCCTCGTGCACATCTCAGAGCATTGAGATGGGAGTTGTGTAACTTAAGTTGTGGATCTTGCTGTGGGCCATGGGCGGGGGGGAGCGGGGAGCAACATCATATGCTCAGTTAGGGAAACAGACATTGAGCTGTGGTGGTGGTGGTGGTGGTATTGGTGGTGAGGTGTGGTGGCTCACACCGCCCCCAGCAGCAGTTTGTGAGTCTTAGGTAGGATTGCTGTGAGCTCAAGGACAGCCTGGACTACAGAATGAATAAGTTTCTAAATCAGCTTGAGCTAGAGTGCGACTCTGCCTCTAAGAACAGAACCGATGTGAATCTTTCTCCCAAAGGTTAGGGCTGGAATGTGGTGCTGCCCTAACAGGTCCTCATGGCCACAGTGATTAGTTGTCGCTAGCAGAAGCTGGCCTACCTTCCCCAAATCACCTCATAGTTCAAGATGGTTACTCTAGCTACCCCATGTGCACACTGGCCATCCAACACATGAAAGGGCAAAGAACTAAGGTGTGGTAGTTTGAATGGATGCGCCCCCCCCCCAATATATTCAGGATTTTATTAAAGTTTGTATTTAGATCTGCAACCACCTGGCTAGAGGAGGTGTCACTGTGGGTGGATTCTAAGGTGTGGCGGTGTATTTGGAATTCCAGCCTACAGATATGCAAAGTACCTGAACTTTGCCTGGAGTTCCCAAGTGTGCAGTGTGATGTGGCTTTTGGGTTTTGGCTTGTGGCTCTTCTCTCTCTCTCTCTGCTTGGGCCTGTGAAAACACGCTGGCTTCTTCTAACATTATGGAACTTCCCCCGGATCTGTAAGCTTCAAATAAATCCCTTCCTCCATAACTGTGCCTGGTTTGGAAGTTCATCTCAGCCACCTGAAGCTGAATGCTACATCAGCTCAAAGTGTACACCCCTCCACTCTGTAAGGACTGCCCACTTACTTTCCCAGGCATACACATCCCTAATCCTTGCTTCTTTTAAAAAAAATGCATATATATATATATATATATATATATATATATATATATATATATATATACACATACATACATATATATATTATTTGAGAGAGAGAAAGAGGCAGAGAGAGAATAGGCATGCCAGGGCCACCAGCCACTGCAAACAAACTCCAGATGCCTGTGCCCCCTTGTGCATCTGACTTATGTGGGTCCTGGAGAGTCTAACCTGAATCCTTTGGCTTTGCAGGAAAATGCCTCAACCACTAAGCCATCTCTCCAGCCCCTTGCTTCTTTTTAAAATATTTTATTATTTATTTATTTGAGAGAGAGAGAATGGGTGCAACAGGGCCTCGAGCCCCTGAAAACAAACTCCAGACACATACACCACTATATGCTTCTGGCTTATGTGGGTACAGGGGAATCGAACCTGAGTCCTTAGGCTTCACATGCAAGTGCCTAAACTGCTAAGCCTTCTCTCCAGCCCAGTCCTTGCTACTTTTGAATGACATCTGTGGAGACAGTGCTGTTGGTCACTCTTGGCTAGAAGAGGCCTCAGTTTAGATCTCACCATTGTAAAGAACATTTTTGCTTGTGACAAATTAAAGAGCTTTGTTCAGTTTGCCCATGGCCTTCTCTTTCCTGGGATGTCCCACGGTTCACTTTTAATGGTACAAAAAACATTCTTTTAGGTGTTACCAATCATCTGGATGGACTTTATTTTGTTTATCTAGGTAGAAATAATGGGCAGGCAAGATGCTCTTCAAGTGCTGGTCTGGGGCAGCTTTCATTTCTCTCTGTGTTTGGAGTGGAAGCAGCAGGCAGGTAGATTCAGCTAGTGGCGCCCCCTAGTGTTTTAGCCGCGTGCAGGCCTCTGGGATGAGGGTACCTTCGCCCCACAAGTGTGCAGTCTGGTGCAGGCTTTGGCTGTTGGGACGCTTAGCCTTTGGTAGCAACCAGTGCTACAGCTCATAGCCCGGTGTGTGTGAGAACATTGATCTTGGAGACTTGCCAGCTCTCTGGGACTGTTCAGGTGACCTGGACCCGCAGTTGCTCTTCTCCGGATCCTTACAACTCTTTATCCTCCTTCAGCCTCCGCTGTCTGCCCTCTCTCGGTATCGCTCCTCTTCCACCTCCGTTCTCCTTCCTGCCTTGGCCGCTCATTGTTGCTTCAGTTGTTGCTGTTGCTTTTGCTTTGTGTAAATTAGTTTTTATTGGGAGCTTTAATATATGAGCGCGTGGTAACTTGATCAGGGTCTCATTCCCTGTTTCCCTTTTGTCCTCTCTCCCCCACCCCCTAAGGACCCAGCTCCTTTAAAGTAGACCTTCCTCTATTTTGATTTATGTTGTCTCGTTTTTCCTGTCCCCCATGTCAAAATGTTGTTGGGCTCAGAACCATGCTGGTCTTGTGGGGGTTTCTGTAGCCACTGTGGGGTCATGAATGCACCCATTCATGTCAGGATAATAGTGCTCCTACTGATGCCCATGTGCCCTGTGGCTCTTATATTCTTTCTGCCATGTTCCCTCCGCCTTAGAGAGCATGTTAGAAATCTCCCTCAGTCTTGAGCTCTCACAGCCTTTTATTTTCTCTTTAATGAGTTTTGAGTCTCCTCAGTGTCTGTCCCCGTCTCCATAGAGAAGCTTCTCTGGCTAGCAGTGAGAGCAACAATTACAGTCTTCCCACTACTACCTTGGCAATGTTCTCTGAGCCCTGGCGGATGTGAATCAAATGGCTCATCCAGCGCTAAGCCCGGGGCTTTCTCTTCTTCAACAGGCCATCTTGCTGCTTTTACAGCTTGACCTGCCAACTGCTCTGCTGTCACTACCACTTCTGTCTGCTGCTTTGCGTTTGGTAACTGGAAGATGGCAAAAAAAAAAAAAAAAAAAAAAAGATTGCCAGAGAGAAGCCATTTATTGGGCTTAATGCTGCAATACCAGGAGAGGCAGAACAGGAGGGCTGACTCACTGAGTAAGCCTAAATAGCCTGCTTACATAGACCAAGATGAAGTATTTAGACAGCCATTTGTTTGGACCAATCACAGCACTTATTTTAAACCAATCACAGCTTTGTATCTTAGCACCAATTACAGTCTTGGAGGCTTTTGTTTTGGACCAGTCATTGCAATCCCCCTGCCAGATGCTCATGAGGCATGCATATGCTCTGGTGTAAGTGGAAATGGAGGTAGGTTTTCTAGAGTCATCCCAGCAAACTGTCTGGTTGGTACAAACTGTCTCAAATAACCCTGACTGAGGCAGTGCCTTTAGAAGCTAGGGCAGCCAGCTTCAGTCTTTACCTAGTTGTCTTGGGGCACCCATGGCATGTTCAGAATGTCTGGTGATGGCATAAGGTGGTCTGGATGGCTGTTAGACTACCAGTCAGTTTGCTCAAGGCAACAAAAGCAAGTCTCGGCATTGCCGATCAGGGAGTCAAATTACTCTATCCATGATGTCTCTGCTTATTTACAGGAAAACAAACATCAGAAGGGCTGTTTACAATATAAACTGAAATAATTTTTAACACTAACAGTGATTTTTTTCTTTGGTTTTTCAAGATAGGGTCTCACTCTAGCCCAGGCTGACCTGGAATTCACTATGTAGTCTCAGGGTGGCCTCGAACTCATGGTGATCCTCCTACTTCTGCCTCCGAGTGCTGGGATTAAAGATGTGCGCCACCACGCCTGGCTACCAATAGTGATTTTAACAGATAGTGCATTCACAGTGTTCAAGCCCCTACCCGGCACCCCCTCTGTCTCAAACAGAAGCAGGACATTCATTCCAGGGATATCTCCTGAAGTTCTCTAGGCCTTTTTGTGCAGGCAGGATGAGGTGAACCCTTCAGTTCTTGACGCAGACAACTGGGTCTTCCTGAAGACGAAAGGTCCACGTTAGCATGGTGGAGTTCTGAAGATGCCAGAAGGTGGACAGCAAGATCGGTCATCACGTGTTAGGGTAGAAGCACCCAAGAACTGGAAAAAAAGAAAAAGAAAAAAAGATAGAAACAAGAGAAGGAAGCTTTTGTCCCTGGAGGTGGCATTGCCACGGGGCGCTGCAGGGCTGGTATGTCACTTCATCTTTAACCTGGATAAATTGCACATGAATTTCTTGGTGGTCTTTTTTTATTTTCCAGTGTGAGTTTTCTCAAGGGCGTTTCTTTGGTCTAGAAGTGATGCTGCCCTACTTTGTTTTGGATGGGTTGCTGTAGTTTTCTGGCTCCCCGGTGCACTTTGTGGCCAGTTGCAGGCGTGTAAGACCCTCACAGCGCACCAAACCACCGCTCCTCTCCTCCTCCTGCAGGCCCTGGGCCACGTTGGGACCAGTGCCAGTTTTCTTCATGAGGAACAGAATGTGATCTTTCTTCCAGTCAGCTGGGGACACAAGTGGCTCTTGTTAGAAAGAAAACGACTGTGGGATGTAGCGTTTTCCCTCAGATAAAGCCATTCGTCTTAGAGGGAGAATTAGAGAAAGAAACATGTTGGCCCATTGTTTGACTGTGCTCTGCACTTATCTCAGTGTCAAATGGCCTCCTTTGATAGCTGCCACATACTGGTCCCGCCTCCTTAGTCTGCCTTGTTGGGGAAAGAGGAGCATTAACAGTGCGTTTCAGAGAAAGGAGAAAACGAAATGGGAGTTCTGCTTTTTTGGTGATGGTTTTGGTTTCACTGCAGTTCATCTGTGTTTCCAGGTCGCGGCTGCTGTCAGGAAAACACACTGTCTGCTTCTCCTCTTTAAGCCTCCCGTTGCCAGCGGCACCTCTGCTTTCCCCAAAGCCACCAGTGTGCGTGACCCTAGAACCCTAGATCCAGGGTGTGGCTGGTGAGGGGGCTTGAGCAAAGGCAGTTCTGGTGAGGTGTTCAGTTAGCTCCTTGATTTTCCAGCCAATTTCAAAATTCTCTCTTGATCCTTCCAGCTGATTCGCCTTAGATGCCAGGGTCAAGCTGGTCCTCTCCTTGCCCATGCTGAGTTGAAAATCAGTGGAGAGAGGATGTGGGTCTGCTCTTAGGCCAGCCTCTCTAGGGTCTCTTAAGTACAGGACAAATCACCTACTGCAGTGAACCATGGTTTTTGCAAAAAGGGACCAGAAGACTACTGTCCCAGGCATGTACAGTGCTGAGGGGACTTCACATGATGACTGATCTGTGATCTTGAAACTGTCAAGAATTCAATAAAAGCCAAGTGTTGTCATAGCTTCCCGCGGCCATTCACACTTCAGAGAAGAGGTGGAGGCAGAGAAAAGAACTGATCCTCAGAGCTACTCTGTTAATTGCTTTTCTCTTTTGTTTATTTATTTGAGAGCGACAGAGAGAGAGAGAGAGAGAGAGAGAGAGAGAGAGATTGAGAATGGACACACCAGGGCTTCCAGCCACTGCAAGCGAACTCCAGACGCATGCGCCCCCTTGTGCATCTGGCTAACGTGGGTCCTGGGGAATCGGGCCTCGAATGGGGGTCCTTGGGCTTCACAGGCAAGTGCTTAACTGCTAAGCCATATCTCCATCCCAGTTGCTTTTCTCTTGACGCGTGTGCGTGTTCATATGTGTGTGGGTGTGCGTGCACGTGTGGAGGCTGGAGGACAACCTAGGCTCGCAGCCTCAGAACACCATCTACTTCCCCTTGAGACAGGATTTCTCTTTGACCTGGAGCGCAGCAAGTAGGTTAGCCTAGCAGTCCCCAGCGATTCCCTGTCTCCACCTCCCCATCGTTGGGATTGCAGGCACGTGCTACCATAACTAACATATTTAACATGGATACTAAAGATCAAACTTGGGTCTTCATGCCTGTGATCCAAGCTCTTTACCAACTGAGCTAGGTCTCCAGCACCCACGCCCCTACTTTTTTTTTTTTTTTTAGTTTGGAAATTTGCCAAGAGAGGAAGTTTTATAATTCATTTGGCCACTTGGTTCCTCTCCACCTCTGTCGTCTACCGCTGTGAAGTACGGTTGCACTGGTGATTCTGTTGTGTGTGGTGGCTAAACCTGAGGTATGATGGGTGCTTCGTTGGTGTCTGAGTTGGTCACAGGCTGGGACTCAGTGGCTGGGTGTAAAGACAGGGGCTTCATGTGTTTGGCCACACCAGACAGAAGTGGAACCCAAGGCCACTCCTGGAGCTTGGCATGGGAATGTTAGCTGGTGCAGTAAGACCGGCTTTATGCGCTGGGCTGACTAAGGTCACTTGGGACTGTTATTTTCTGGAACCTGAAGTGGCAAACTGTCAATTTGTGCTAAGAATTCTAGGGCACAACTCCCCGATAATGCTTTCAAATGGACAGTAATGCTTGTCCTGTTCTGTCTTATCAGTGAGCAAGGATACATAAAAACTGAGTACCGATGCCGCCGTAGTCACTGGAATCTTTCTCAATCACTTGAATGTTTTATCACTGCTTTTTTCATAAACCTGAAATTATGGAAACGGGACTTAACTGTCTGCTGCTGGTAGGTGATATGAATGTCAGGAGTGATTGCTGGTAGTGCTGCGATCCCTCCGGGTTCCGCACGGAGATGGTATGTGCTTCTGCATGCTTGGTTTTAATGATCCTCCAGGGATCTCTTCCCATCCTCCCCAGCCCATCCAGCATCTGGAGAGGGTGCCCTGGCCACTGAGCCTCAATTCCCTGCTGAAGTTTCCCAGCTATCTTTCCTTTCTTAGGTGATGGGAGGAGCAAACTTGGACAAAGTGAGACACAAACCCCATAAAAAGCAACCCATCAGTGTCTTCTCAGGGTTCCGACTTCACCGGGCTTTTCAGAGGCGCAGCGCTGCCGTGGGCACCTCCTCCCAGCCCGTGCGCGGGCCGCGGGGCTGCGTCCCCTTCGTGCCGTCAGCGAGCGCAGGAACCTGCTTCCGACATGCATTTCCATCCAAGCATGGAGGATGCTCTTATGGGTAATGGGAGGAGGGAGGGCTGTTCAGGATAATTTTATGTGATTACTAACAACCGCCTTTTCCTCTCTTCATCGTTCCCATGGTGATTTTTTTTTTTTCATTCAGCATAGCATTGATCTTGTGGGTTTTAATTAGACTCTAATAGTCCTCAGGAAAAAAAAAAAAGAGTGTTGTGATCCGTTAGTATCTTTTGGTTTTGTTTGTTTAATATTCATTGATGATCAGACAACATAAAATGGTGGAAAACCTTCTCTATTTATTTATGCTACATTGTTTGATATGGCAACAGGGACATACGGGTATCACAAAAATAAAACAAATTTATGATACATTATATTGTTGTTTTTCTCTTGAAAGTGTTAATACAAAACTCCCTTGGGATTATTCAGTAAAATGTTGGTCTTCACAAGTCACAAAAGAGGATCCGTTCCTGTCCCCAACCATCCAGAGGCACCGGGACTGTGTCCCTTAGCCTGGGGTGGGGTGGCTTGGAAGATGAGGCTCCAGCAGCGTGCTCTGGGCACGGGAAATGGTAAGCTTCTTGCCCAGCGCTGGCTGTACGTGCCAGCATGGGCTACCAGCTGCCTGTTGGCCCTGGTGTGGATTTGCGACTAGACAGACAAACACAAGGGGAGGCATTACTTAATATAAGGCTTTCTTTCCTTTCATTTAGCTTCTTCTTTTGTCTTTTATTTATTTATTTTTTCAAGACAGGAGCTTGCTGTGTAGTCCAGGTTGGCCTCGAACTTGTGATGATCCTCCTGCCTCAGTCTCCCTTGTACTGAGATTATAGGTGTGGGCCACCAGGCATGGCTTCTGCATAGTAGCCTTCTATAAATATTAGTTTTCTCATTAATCAAAAGATATTTAAAAGTATAACTGCTATCTTGTGGGATATACATAATGTTTTTTTAATATTTTATTTTTATTTATTTGAGAGAGTGAAAGAAGCAGAGAGAGAGAGAGAGAAAAAAAAAAAAGAATGGGTCCGCCAGGGCCTCCAGCAACTGCAAAGGAACTCCAGATGGGTGTGTCCCCTTGTGCATTTGGCTAACGTGGGTCCTGGGGAATCAAACCGAGGTCCTTTGGCTTCACAGGCAAGTGCTTTAACTGCTAAGCCATCTCTCCAGCCCCATAATGTTTTAATATTTAAAAATAGTTGCTAATGCTATTGAAATGGTCAGGAACTTTGTCAATTATTTATCAGATGGTGTTAATTCATAAGTAAATGTAGGGATGTGTCTAGTGAAAGGCTTTCTCCAAAGAGGTCTATAAAAGAACATTTTTAAAATATTTTATTTGTTTATTTATTGGAGAGAGAGAGAGAAAGGCAGATAAAGAGAGAGAATGGGGGCTGGAGAGATGGCTTAGTGGTTAAGTGCTTGCTTGTGAAGCCTAACGACCCCGGTTCGAGGCTCGATTCCCCAGGACCCATGTTAGCCAGATGCACAAGGGGGCGCACGCATCTGGAGTTCGTTTGCAGTGGCTGGAGGCCCTGGCGCGCCCGTTCTCTCTCTGCCTCTTTCTTTCTCTGTCGGTCACTCTCAAATAAATAAAAATTTAAAAAAAAATTTTAAAAATAAAAAAAAAGAGAGAGAATGAATGTGCCAGGGCCTCTAGCCACCGCAAACGACCTCCAGATGCATGCACCACCTTGTGCATGTGGCAATTGAACCTGGGTCCTTAGGCTTCACAGGCAAGAGCCTTAACCACTAAGCTATCTCCCCAGCCCCCAAAGAGCATTTTAGAGAGTAAATTGCTGAATGAAGAAGAGGCTCTGTGGCTCCTGTTGCTTCTGCCTGAGCGTCAGAATCCAAACAAGTACCAACGACAGCACCGAGCCTTGTAGGCAGGGGAAGCTAGTCTCCCCCTAATTTCCCTTCTGGCTTCTTCCCTGCCAGTCTGGATAGGAGGCTGTGATATAAGACAGGTAATTCTATGCTTCTGTGGTAGTGGCCGGCAGCTGGAGACACTGTTGGAAGGGTTTACATGAGTGACACAGAGCAAGGCACCTTTGTCCTGGGACAGCAAAGCTTGGGCAGTTTGCAACGTGCCTCAGTGTCCCTTGCTGGTGACTGCTGCCCATAAACGGGCATAGGAAGACTTGGGATGGTAAGAGTTTGCAGCAGAAGGAACTAGAGAGCACCTCGGGATCGCAGTTTCCAGAATGAGCACACTTGCATACCTTGACAAGGGGAGGTGGCCTGTGTGGCCCTAGTGTGGCAAAGGTAGCTAAGAGATGGAGGCATCTGGTGGCTTCATTCTTTTGAGTTGATCCATTCACATAGAACTGGGATGTCTTTTAAAGTTACCCGTGGGCTGTAGAGAGATAGCTATGAGATTAAGACACTTGCATGCAAAGTCTAATGACCCGCGTTTGATTCCCTAGTATCCAGTGCATAAAGTGGGGGATGCTTCTAGAGTTTGTTTGCAGTGGCTGGAGGCCCTGGCACATCCGTTCTCTCTCTCTCTCTCTCTCTCTTTCTCTCTCTCTCTCTCCCTCTACTTGCAAATAAATAAATAAAATGTGAAAGTCACCTTAGGGTTCTCTACCTGTGTCTGCTTCTCCAAATAGTGATGCTAATGCCTCTCAGTCATTCTTTAAAAAAAAAAAATCACTGTGGAGTGTGTGTGTGTGTTTTCGTGTGTAGGAGTTTGAGCACACGTGTCACAGTACATGAGTGGAGGACAGAGGACATCCTTGGGTGACAGTCCTTACCCTCTACCTCGTTTGAGACAGTCTTTCATTGTTCACAGCTCCTCAAGCCAGGCTAGCTGACCTGAGGGCTTCCATTGAACACTCCTGTCTCTCTGCCTCCCATCTTGCCACGGGCACATGCACCTGGCTTTACGTGGGTTCTGAATGCTGGTCATCACACTTGTACCACAAGAGCTTTTGCCCACTGAGTCATCTCCTCAGCCCCTCATAGCAATTCTTGAATTCCAGAAACAGGCAGTTCCAAGAAACCTGTGCTTGAACAAGAATGAGGTGAACTGCCTGAGGAGGAAAGGAACCACTTAGATCTCCTCTAATCCAGGTTCCCACTCTAGGACAGAATCCTTCTGCAGAAAATCTTCCTAGAAGTCTGGACTATCCCTTGACTCAAGAGTTCCCATTCCTGGCTGCACGTTTGTGTCATCTAGAGGCAGAAAACAGCTTGACGGGCTGGACGTGAAGTCCAATGGCAGAGCGGCACATGCCCTGGGTTCTGTCCCCAGCACAAAGCAAGTAAAACCAAGTCTTTTAACAAACACAGTCCTGTTACTCACAATGCAGGGTGTGTTTGAGGAAACAAGAAAGGGGTTCAAGGAGGGCAGAGGTGCCCACTGCTGTGTGGGGTGAGGACCATGGGTCGTCTTCGGACCATGTGGGTCTTCTTGTCAGTTCTTTCTGTCAATGCAGATTGGCAACACCAGGACACTCCCGAATCTTCCCTTTATCAGTTTGTTCTGATTAGGAACAAAGAATCAAGTGTCGTCGCGGCCTAGAGAGTTCTTTCTCTGTCTTTCTCTGTCTGCTAGCTACAGTGACTGGCTCACCAAGACGCAAAGCAGAGCCAGTTAAAATGCACATGAGATCGATGGATAGTGGAGAATCTGATGTCATTTGTTTTTGGAGTGTGAAATAACACAAGCATTCCAGGGCCTGGGAAATCCCCAGGTGGCCATGGTCAGGAGCACTTTCCACTTGAGCTGTGGCGAGAGTCTATCTAGTCTTCTGGCTGCCAGGGCTGCGAGGTGAGCTCCCATCTGTGGATGGGATACATTTGATGTCAGTTTCTGCTCCTCCTTGTGAATAAATGGTTGTTCCTGAAAACGGCTTTCAGAGACGTCAGACTACAGCTGTAGCAAGACAAAGGAAGCAAGTCAGATGCCGTGGGCTTTGGAACTTTGCTTCCCTTTATGCATTGTACATTCACAGTTTATCACCAGCCCAGCCGTTGCTCTGGAAGTTTCAAAGGCTTTGCAACTGGTAAAAAGCATGCCCCCTATAGTACACAGCTTTAGGTTTGTTGAGACGAAACCAGGCACAATTATGGAGAAAGGGATATTTATTGAAGCTTACAGATCTAAGGGGGAGTTTTATAATGGCAGAAGAAGCTGGCCTGTTTTTACAGGTCCAAGAAGAGAGAGAGAGAAGCCCCAAGCTGATAGCCAAAAGCCACACAGCACACTTCAGGAACTCCAGGTGGAACTAGGCACTTTATATATCTTTATATTGGAATTTTAAACCCACCATTACACCTTAGGGCTGGATCCTAAGAGCCACTCAGTGACACTGCCTCCAGCCAGGTGACAGTATATGTGAACTACAAAGTAATAAAACACTGAATATATTGGGGGCCATCTATTTAAACTACCACATTTTGCCCCTGGCCCCCAATATATTTATAACCATCACACATTGTAAATTGTATTCAGTCCAATTTTAAAGGTCTCTACAGTCTTTGCCAACTTAAGATAGTTTTAAAGTCCCAACTCTCCTCTAAGATTTAATTTTTTTTTTTAACTGTGAGTCCTGTAAAATCAAACACATCACATCCTTTTAACATATAAAGGCACAGAGTAAAAAATTTTAGCTGGTATAAGGCATAGCAAGGAGAGACTACCATCAAGCAAACATCAAACTTTCATAGTTCAGGTCCAATATAACCACAGAGTGACAGTCTTTAGATTTTTAAATTTTGTCCCTCCAGTTGGGCAGAGTAGCCAGTAACACTTTTATCCCAGGCCAACAGTGTGCTCCATGATAGCTCTTGCACATTCCTGGTATATCCAGAACATCTTTAGGTCTCCACGTAAACCACAGTTTATCTTTCAAAGGCTCTTCCAAGCCTGCCAGGTCATCATGCCCTGCCTCACGCAGCATCTCAGCAGCTTTTCCTGGAACCGCGTGTGATTTATGACCATCCCACGTATTTTTTTTCAAAACTAATACTAATTGTGCAGGACACAGTCATATTTTTAATTTAGGGACAAAAATAAATTGTAACCTTGAAATGTAAGATTTTCTCTCCAGTCAAGTCTTCCAAAAATGTTTGTATTTTTATCACAGCTTTTTTTTTCAGGCATTCTTTTTGTTGTTTTAATGTAAAGCAACTGGACTATCTTCCTTAAGATTGTTAATATGTTTGACAATAGCAGCTTCAATAACCTAAAATCAATCTCAGTGTCTATACTTTTAACTTGATTGAGGTTTTGTTAACTTAAAATCTTAAATCCCTCAGTCTAATATCTTTAGCCAAGCACATTAGTCCATTACAGATTTAACTTTGATCAAACTCTCTGGGCATGGGTAGCAGAATATAGCCAGCCCTTATGTGAGTAGCCCAGTTCCACCAAAGTCCTCTGT
Source organism: Jaculus jaculus (assembly GCF_020740685.1). Taxonomy (NCBI): domain Eukaryota; kingdom Metazoa; phylum Chordata; class Mammalia; order Rodentia; family Dipodidae; genus Jaculus; species Jaculus jaculus. Next base: position 9,406,819 of record NC_059110.1, on the reverse strand, counting down.
AGTTTTCCCTTCCCCTTAGAAAACTCATAAGCCAAGCCTCCAAGTTCATAAACCAAGCCTCCAAATATAATTTTCACTGCACTTAGCATTCTCAAACTCTCATCAGAATAGTCCATAAAACTTGGCATAACACTCAAGAAGGCATCTTCAGTTATAAGTACCAAGTCCATGTCCATTCCTCTAAAACAAAAGTTCCAAAAGACAAAAAATCCACATGGTCAGATTTATCTCACCCCACTCCTGCTACCAATTTCGGAAGTAGACGGCTTCAGGTTGGCTGAGTTGAATTTCCAAACCAGGCACAGTTATGGAAAAAAGCATATTTACTGAAGCTTGTAGATCCAAGGAAGTTCTATAAAGGCAGAAGAAGCTGGCCTGTTTTTATAGGTCCAAGCAGAGAGAGAGAGGGAGATGCCCCTAAGCCAAAAGCCACACAGCACATCCAGGTGGATCTAAGCACTTTACCTATCTATAGATTGGAATTTCAAACCCACCACCACACCTTAGGGCTGGACCCTAAGATCCACCCAGTGACACCATCTCCAGCCAGGTGGCTGTAGATGCAAACTCAAACTAATAAAACACTGAATATATTGGGGACCATCACTTCAAGCTGCCACACCCCTAGTTCTGCCCCAGCTCCTAGTTGTTCCCATAGCAGCATCTACATTTTAGGTTAATATCTTACCTGCTCCTTTCAGGCACATGTTCATTCAGGACAGAATACCTGCTGTGGTTTGAGAATGTTGCCATGGCACGGCAGGGGAGAAGAACAGAAAGTATCCGCAGTGCATGGGCAAGCAGGCACGTGACCAGCCATTCACTGACTCTGGGTTCTGACACAAGGAGGAGTGCAAAATGGAGTACGGATCCAGCAGTTTTCTGCAGAGATGGGAACATAACCATGGATGTGGGGGGGGGGGGCTCCAGAATTAGTCCTTTGTTATGTGTGGAAGCCACCTACAGGTCACATAACCCCTACTGATGAGTAGTTATCCCAAGGCTTGAGATCTTTGTATTATGACTCTGTCATGAGCTTAGGGTCATTTCAAAAGCATTATTGGAGGACTGGAGAGATGGCTTAGTGGTTAAGGTGCTTGCTGGTAAAGGACCCAGGTTGGATTTCCCTGTACCCACGTAAAGCCAGATGCACAAGGTGGCGCATGCATCTGAAGTTCATTTGCAGTGCCTAGAGGCCCTGGTGTGTCAATTCTCTCTCTATCTGCCTCTCTGTATGCATCTCTCTTAAATAAATAAATAAAATATTTTTTAAAACCTTGTTGAGGTTGGGTCTAGTCCGTGTGACTATGTGTTGGAAAGATGTGCTTGTGAGGCTATCTGACAGCTTCATCTCCCTTGACACAACTCACTACTGCGCCATGACATTAAACCATTTCAGAGCACAGGTATGGTTCCAGCACCTTCCACACCCTCTGCAATGATCCTCAGGAATTTTTCATCACCATCTATAGTTAGAACTTCCTTCAATTTTTCCTGAATCTACCTCCATCAGTTCAGAATGGTCTCTCTGGCTCAGGGCTTTCAGGTAAACATGTCTGTTTCTCTTTCTGATCATTCCTGAATGTTTTCTATTGGGGTTCATCACAAGATTCCACTAGTGGTTTGTATATTGTGGAACTTGTAAGAATTTCCATGACAAAATTACTTCCAGGCCATAAGCCTGTGTGATGGAACTTCTATTGTCCTTTCTGTCCATTGTCATGGACCTGTCTTCTATCCCTTCAGGAGAGATATGTAACACAATGCTTGGGTTTTCAGACATTACTTGCCAAGTACAGATTTGCAGGACTTTTTGGTTAGGAAAAGGAATTTCATGTGCTCTGGCCTCTGAAGATCCCTCCCAGAGTCCCCGAAGGAGTCAGCTTATACTTCTTGTTATTTATATTTCTTGTGTTTATACTTGTGTTTTATACTTCTCAGAAACAATTATCTTTGCACTCTTTCCTTTAGATGCCCTCATTGCCAAAGTCAATGATACAAATCCTTTTTTTAATTGAGAATTTTAATATGTGAACATACTGTAATTTGTTCATAATCCCATCTTGTTACCTTCTGTTGTTCTCCTCCTATTCCACTAAACCCTCTCCTTTGTCCTAGCTGTTCTTTTTCTATTTTGATGTCTCATTTTCTTTTTGCTGTCCTCTGTCACCTGTGTTAAAACGTTTCTGGGTTCAATATTGCAATATTGTTCAGGTCTTGTGGAGGTAATGACATCCACTGTGAGGTCATGAATGCACCAGTCAGTTCATGCCTGGATGACAGCACCCAAAAATACTCCTCGTCACCCTGTGGCTCTTAGATTCTTTCTGTCCCCTCTTCTGCAGTGTTCCATGGACCTTGGAGGGTATGATAGAGATGTGTTGTTTAGCCCTGAGCTCTTAACAGTTTCTATTTTTCAGTAGTTTGATGAGTTTTGAGTTTCCTCAGTGACGGCTGTCAAATTCATCGAGAAGCGTCTCTGGCCAGCAGTGAGAGCAAGAGCAATCTTCTTTCTGTCTCTTCCTCTACAGAGCTCCCTGAGTCCTGGAGGGTGTGAAGATGCATCTAGTTTTAGAAAAACTATGAAAAGGGAAAAAAAAAAAAGAGCTGGAAAGATGGCTTAGTGGTTAAGGTGCTTGCCTGCAAAGAACTCATGTTCAAATCTTCAGGTCCCATGTAGCCAGATAAACAGTGGCACAAACATGCAATGCCTCACAGGCAGCACAAGGGGGCGCAAGCGTCTGGAGTTCATTCACAGCAGGCTGAAGGTCCTGGTATGCCCATATTCTCTTTCTCTCTCCCCTCCTTTATTTCTCTCACTCAAAAATAAAAATAATAAAAACCTATAATAAAAAGATGCATCTTGTGTTGAACCCTTGACTGCCATTTCTCATAACCTAGGTAAATTGTGGATCTCCACAGAAGTCACCACGCTTTGCCCACAGCTGCATTACTGGGTGCCCATGGCAGACACCACAAGCCCTTCTTTGACCTTGAAGTTTTGAAATTACTAAGGATTAGCTATAGTCATTTTCTGCCCCTGAAAAGATGATTGTTTGGTACACACACACTCCCACACATGTGCACAAACACACACAAACACATGCACATGGACTTCCATAACTTTGTTCCAAATGATATATGGAGAATTCTTTTTATTTTATGGCTTTGTAAAAATTCTTTTCTTTGCCTTTTTCTACTGTTGTTGAAAATGGTTGTGGCTAATCATTCATTCAGATCAAAAATTTTAAACTTGTTCCAGTTAGGCGTTCCATGTCTTAGTTTTGTTCATAGAGGAGTTTAATCAATAATATTAACTTATATAATGATCACATCTATGATTCACTTTATTATTTATCTTTTATTCTTATGGTTTTTACTAGGGAGGGTTTCACTGTAGCCCAGGTTGACCTGGAACCTACACTACTGTGTCAGGCTGGCCTCAGAGTCACATCAGTCCTCCTACCTCTCCCTCACACACCCTGGGACTGAAGGTGTGCACCACCACACCTGGCTCTGCACTTCATTTTACGCCTGTAACTTATGAAATGGATTTTATGCCGACTGCAAGTGAAACTATCATTTATAAATTAGTATTTTTGAGAAATAATCATTCTTTTCCCCCTCATTTAAAGACCTATTATTATTTAATAAACCATCCTAAAGCTTGGTGGTTAGTGTCTATTTGTGTGTTATGTGTGCATGTTCATGTGTGTGTGTGTGTGTGTGTGTGTGTGTAGATATGTGTATATGGACACATGTGCACAGGTGTGTGCATGTGACAGCAAGAAGACAACCTCCAGTGTCATCCTCAGAAACACTGGTGAGACATCAGTGCCCTGGAGTTCACCAATCAAGCTATGTTGGCTGCTCAGGGGAACTCCGGGGAGCTTCCTGTCTCCATCTCCCCTACACTGGGATTATAGGTACTTACCTATAATCCAGTGCAGCTGTTTTATGTGGGTGCTGGGGGAATCAAAACCAGGCTGTTAGGCTTTGCAAGAAAACACCTTTATCTACTGAGCCATTTTTCCAGACCCATTCCTCTGTTGTTGTTGTTGTTTTCTTTTTCTTTTAAGTCAATTTTCTCTTATTGTTGTTTTTGGTGTTTTTCTTTTTTTCCTTCTTTATGAGACAATGAGAGCAAAAAGAGAGAGAGAGAGAATTCGTGTGCCAGGGCCTCCAGCCACTACTATCAAACTCCAGACACATACGCCACTTTCTGCACATGTAGGACGTTACGTGCTGTGTCACTTTGTGCGTCTGGCTTGTGTGGGATCTGGAGAGTCAAACAAGGGTCTTTTGGCTTCGCAGGCAAGCATCTAATCTCTCCAGCCCTCTTGTTGTTTTTTTTTTATAAACCACCCCTGAAATCTAGTGGCTCCAAAGTTTTCTCTTCTGGTGTTTCCCTGGCGCTGTAATTGACTCGCTTTAGCCACAAAGGTTTTGAGGCTACTCCATGATGTTTCTACCTGGTGCTGGTTCTGCTGGGCTCTTTCAGCCCATGGCTTCCTCAATCCCATTCTACTCCAAAGATGGTGAACCTGGAGCAGCTTGAGCCAGGCCATGCGCATTTCCCCACAAGGCGCCTCTCAGCGGCCAGCTTCAGTTTCCTTGCAGCCCCCAAGCTGGCATCGCAGGAGGTCCAGGCTGAAGCTAGGATCCTGCTTAGCCTTGGAGGCCACAGAACTGCTCTTGCCACATTCCCCTGGCCTGTAGTGCAAATTCCAGGGGAGGGCAATTAGATTGTATCTTGCAGTGGCAGGAACAAAGAAGTTATAGCCATTCAACCTTCCATTCAGTCTTGCTAGCCTCAGGCTGTACCTGTTACAGTTACACTCTGAAAATGTCCCCCACAGGCTCTTGGGTAGGCGTGTTCTCCAGGCGATGAGCTTTCTAGAAATGACTGGATCATGAGAGCTGTAACCTCACTAGTGAACTACTGCCTTGATGAATGGACTATTAGTTGGTGGGGTCTGGTTGAAGAAAGGAGCTCCCTGATGGGTGTGTTGGAAGGGTCTATCTTGGTGACTCTGCTTCTTTTTTTAAAAATTTTTTTTGTTATTTTTATTTATTTATTTGAGAGCGACAGACAGAGAGAGAAAGAGGCAGATAGAGAGAGAATGGGCGCACCAGGGCTTCCAGCCACTGAAAACAAACTCCAGACGCGTGTGTCCTCTTGTGCATCTGGCTAACGTGGGTCCTGGGGAATCGAGCCTCAAACTGGGGTCCTTAGACTTCACAGGCAAGCGTTTAACTGCTAAGCCATCTCTCCAGCCCTCTGCTTCTTTTTTAAAATATTATTTATTTATTTATTAATGAGACAGAGAGAGGGAGAATGGGCATGTAAGGGCCTCCAGTCACTGCAACCTAATTTCAGCTTACATGGAACCTGGGGAATCGAACCTGGGTCCTTAGGCTTTGTGGGCATGTGCCTTAACCGAGAAGCCATGTCTTCAGCCCTGACTCTGCTTCCTGTCCAGGTTGACATCAGTAGCTTTGCTCCCTGCCGGGATGCCCCGCCTCCCCGTCAGGAACAACAGAGTCAAGTAACCACAGGTTGAAGCCTTGGAAACTGTGAGCCAAAATAAACATTTCCTCCTTAATTTACTTTTTTGTTTGTTTGTTTGTTTTTGCCCCCTCAGTTGTTTTATCACAGTGAGGAAAAATGAGTACGTAAGATCTACCTGGCCGTGAGCCTGAGTGCACTCAGGTAATTAGTTTCAAGGCTCTTGATTCACTGTAATGATGAGAGCCTTTCTGAGAACAGCCCCCCCCTTCCCAAGAATAAAACTTCTGGGGGACAGGAAGCCTCTGTGAATGCTATGAAGTACCCAAACTCATGAAAACAATTATCTCCCCCATGACAAGCCTTCTTTTTTTTCTGAGAAACCACCAAGACTATGAGATAAAATAAAACAGGCTTCTTAAAACTGTTCCGTACTAAAGGCTCTGGTATGAACCACGCTGTCTGGGTAGTTAATGCTTCTCTGTTTAGCAAGGGAGGGAGGAAAAATAGCAGTCTCCCAAGCACGTCTCCTGGGAGCACCATGAGGCTCTCGTTAAGATGGAATGCGGGACGGTATTCTACCCCTGTGGGCACGTCGGCCTCTGTGCCTTCTTCTCCCTCTGGAGGTCTAACTTGGGCATGTTGGGAGAGATGGGAAGAAGAGATGTTTCAGTGGCTTGGCGGGCATCCTGAGAATTTGATCTGGACTGATCCTGGTGCACAGACTCTTCTCTGAGTACATGCCCATCTACCAGCTCACAGCTGCCTATGTGAATGCACGCCACACTGGCTCCCATGGTAACTCAGGGCCTCAGGTGCCACACTCTTGGAACAGAAAGCTCAGTACATTCTATGCTATACCTTCTGTCCCTTCAGGACATCAACCCATTAAAAGAATGTGGAATATAGAAATGACTGGCCCCATTCCTTGAGGCCAGTCTCTGCTGCATTCCAGGGCGCAGGACTCTGCCCAGTACACAGTAGCCATTCGGGAGTTATTCATTGTCTGAGCAGTAAGAAGCTGAAGTCATATGCATTACTGGCAAAAAAATAAATAAATAAATAAAAATAAAGGAATTGCAAAAGTGGAAAATTTTAAATAAAACTCGAGTGGGAGCTGGTGAAGATTGCTCAGTGGTTAAAGGTGCTTGCTTGCAAACATCTGCCAGCCTGGGTTCAATTTTCAAATCACCTACATAAGCCAAATGAAAACGTGATGTAAACATCTGGTGTTCATTTGCAGCACCCAAAGGCCTTGGGAGCTCCTCCCACACACACATAAATTAATTAATTAACAAAAAAAAATCCTCAATTGTTTGGTTTTTTTTCTGAAGTACGGTCAGCGGGGTGAGGACATGCGGTAGTCACCTCCTCTGGACTGGCTTGTTTTTCTAAGTGGTCCAAAGTCCTTCAGTCCCACCTGCTGCTTTGTACCCAGCCTCCTTCTCCTTGTCTGAGTATGTGAACTGCAGAAGATGCATCCCTGTCTCTTATTTGGAAACAGAGAGTTACCATTCATTTTGAGGTAGGTCACAAACTTCTCACATTGCAAGATATTTTTTGTGTGCCCCAGCTCTATGATTGAGATAAACTCCACAAAGATTTATACATGAATTTATACACAGTCCTATGGCTTCAAGTATTTTCAGTTATGCACCTATCACTGCTACCTAAATTAGTCATTTTCTGTTATATTTTATGTACATATTTATTTGAGAGAGATAAAGAGGCAGAGAAAGAGAGAGAAAATGGATGTGCTAGGACCTCTAGCCACTGCAAACAAACTCTAGACACATGTACTGTTTTGTGCATTTGTCTTTACATGGGTACTGGGGAACTGAACCTGGGTCCTTGAGTTTTGCAGACAAGCACCTTAACCACTGAGCAAGCTCTCCAGACCAATTAGTCATTTTTATGACTACCAAAAGAAACCCCATACCCACCAATAGTCACTCCCCATGTCATGCCTCCCTAACCCTAAGTGACAACTGGTCTATTTTATACCTTTATAGAATTGCCTATTCTGAACATTTCGTGTAAGTGGAGTCATATCCTATATGGCACTTTGTGCCTGAATTCTCTGATTTAGCAGGATTTTAAAGGATAAGTGACATATAATTTCTTCCTTTTCATAGCTGAACAATGTGTATGACTCTTCCTCATTATTTTCATCCCTTCATCAGCTGCTGAACATGCTGAAGATGGCTTGTTGCCATCTTGTTGGCTACTGAAAAGATTTTTAATTCTATTAAATACTTCAGGGATGAGAGAAGAAAACTTCTCATCAGAAAATCACAGATAGGTTATTGACAGAAAGCTTGGAAAAATCACTACTGTTTGAAGGTCACTAAAAGCCCCTTAATGACAGAGAGGCAAGAATAACCCAGGGAAATACTCCTTTTTTAAAAAAAATTTTTATTTATTTATTTGAGAGCGACAGACACAGAGAGAAAGACAGATAGAGGGAGAGAGAGAGAATGGGCATGCCAGGGCCTCCAGCCTCTGCAAACGAACTCCAGACGTGTGCGCCCCCTTGTGCATCTGGCTAACGTGGGACCTGGGGAACCGAGCCTTGAACCGGGGTCCTTAGGCTTCACAGGCAAGCGCTTAACCGCTAAGCCATCTCTCCAGCCCAGGGAAATACTCTTGAAGAAAACTGGGGCTGGGTGTGGTGGTGCATGCCTTTAATCCCAGCACTCGGGAGGCAGAGGTAGAAGGATCGCCATGAGTTCAAGGCCACCCTGAGACTACAGAGTTAATTCCAGGTCAGCCTGGACCAGAGTGAGACCCTACCTCGAAAAAGAAAAGAAAAGAAAAAGAAAACTGGGGAAGAGAAGATAAGTCACCCAGGAAGCTTTATGAGAGTCACAGGCACAGTTGGGCTCGCATCCCCTAGGGGACTGTCAGCCCTGGTGGTCACTCCCATGCACCTGAGGCAGCAGAGACAGTAGCAGCTCTGCACATTCCCAAAAGATCATTTGCCGCGGCTCTTTGACTCTCTTTGTGGCTAACTGGTTGCCCACAGAAAGATGTGTAGATAGTACCAGTCCTTCCCTCAGGGGTTGTTGGTACACATCAGCTCTCAGGAGTGGGTGTGCTGAAGAAAGTGGTCCTGGCTGCCCACATGGAAAGAGGGCACTGTCAAAGGACTGCCAGGCATGTGGCAGTAAGTGGCTTCTGCAATCAACCGTGCACTCCACAAACAGTTGTCACATTAGCAAGACTGTGGCCTTACCCCTGATTTTCAGAGTAATTATCTAACTTAAGAAGAAGTAGATAGAATGCCTGGCTTTTTGTGTGGCATCATTTTTCTTTCATTATATATATAACTGGAGCAATTTTCCTTTATAGGGGGAGATTATGAACCTATGAACCTAACACAGTGCTTGCATGAAGTGGTAGGTACAATTTACTGAGGGCTTACTGCAAGCCAGTGACATTCCTTAGTGTGTGTGTGTGTGTGTGTGTGTGTGTGTGTGTGTGTACATGCTTGTGCAGGCCAGAAGGCAACTTGGTGTTGATCCTTTAAGGCATCATCCACTATTATTATTATTATTTTTTTTTTTGAGACAGAGTCTCTTATTGAACTGGACCTTGCCAAGTAAACTAGATTAGCTGGCCAGCCAACTACAGGGATCCACCTGTCTCTACTTACCTTGTCTGGAATTACAGGCATGCACCCCCATGCCTGATATTTTTACATGGGTTTTGGGGATCCAACTCAGGTCCTCGTGTTTGTGAGGCAAGTACATTACTGACTGAGCCATCTCCCCTGCCCTGCCAAGGACATTCTTACTCTATGAAACAACCCAATACCCTATAAAGTATGTCTAAGGAGTTTTGGAAGTTGGGGCTTTAGGCAGGGTCTCTACCAAAGTATGTATTCTTATTCCCATTTAATAGATGAGAAATGCGAGGCTCAGATATTGCAGAAAACCCAAGGTCATTCCACAGTGACTGGCAGAGGTTGCATCTGAGCCCAAGACAAAGGCTCTAGAACCTAGCCTCTTTCCCTAAGGCCATTTTTTCAGGACATCATGTTCCTGGGAGGGGAGGATGTATCAGTGAAAATGACTAAACCACATCTTTCTGGAACAAAGTGTTCAAAGGCAAAACTGTTGGGTAGACAAATCTATCTGGCTGCAGCAATGCCTTTGCTTATGCAACAGACAACAGCCTGGACACCCAGAAGTGTCCATTCTGTAGCTCCATGGGGCTTTTCCTCTCTGGCGAGCACTCAGGGTCCTAAATCTTCCTTCATTTTGTCTTCAAACAGCCCACTCAAATGAGTTACTTCCTTCTAGGCAGCTGGTAGTCTGGATCTGTAATGATGTGGCAGGGCAGTATGCTGTGTCATCCTCCATAAAGACATGGCAGGGCTGTATGCTGTGTCATCCTCCATAAAGATGTGATGGGGCAGTATGCTGTGTCATCCCCCATAAAGATGTGATGGGGTGGCTTGCTGTGTTTTCCTCCATAAAGATGTGATGGGGTGGTATGCTGTGTTGTCCTCCATAAAGATGTGATGGGGTGGTATGTTGTGTCGTCCTCCATAAAGATGTGATGGGGTGGTATGCTGTGTCATCCTCCATAAAGATGTGATGGGGTGGTATGCTGTGTCATCCTCCATAAAGATGTGATGGGGTGGTATGCTGTGTTGTCCTCCATAAAGATGTGATGCTGTGTCATCCCCCATAAAGATGTGATGGAGCAGTATGCTGTGTCATCCTCCATAAAGACATGGCAGGGCAGTATGCTGTGTCATCCTCCATAAAGATGTGATGGGGTGGTATGCTGTGTCATCCTCCATAAAGATGTGATGGGGTGGTATGCTGTGTTGTCCTCCATAAAGATGTGATGGGGTGGTATGTTGTGTCGTCCTCCATAAAGATGTGATGGGGTGGTATGCTGTGTCATCCTCCATAAAGACATGGCGGGGCGGTATGCTGTGTCATCCTCCATAAAGACATGGCGGGGCGGTATGCTGTGTCATCCTCCATAAAGATGTGATGGGGTGGTATGCTGTGTTATCCCCCATAAAGATGTGATGGAGCAGTATGCTGTGTCATCCCCCATAAAGATGTGATGGAGCAATATGCTGTGTCATCCCCCATAAAGATGTGATGGGGCGGTATGCTGTGTTATCCCCCATAAAGATGTGATGGAGCAGTATGCTGTGTCATCCCCCATAAAGATGTGATGGGGTGGTATGCTGTGTCATCCTCCATAAAGACATGGCGGGGCGGTATGCTGTGTTATCCCCCATAAAGATGTGATGGAGCAGTATGCTGTGTCATCCCCCATAAAGATGTGATGGGGTGGTATGCTGTGTTGTCCTCCATAAAGATGTGATGCTGTGTCATCCCCCATAAAGATGTGATGGGGAGGTATGCTATGTCATCCCCCATAAAGATGCGATGGGGCGGTATGCTGTGTTATCCCTCATAAAGATGTGATGGAGCAGTATGCTGTGTTATCCCCCATAAAGATGTGATGGGGCGGTATGCTGTGTCATTCTCCATAAAGACATGGCGGGGCGGTATGCTGTGTTATCCCCCATAAAGATGTGATGGAGCAGTATGCTGTGTCATCCCCCATAAAGATGTGATGGGGTAGTATGCTGTGTCATCCTCCATAAAGATGTGATGGGGTGGTATGCTGTGTTGTCCTCCATAAAGATGTGATGGGGTGGTATGCTGTGTAGCCCTCCATAAAGATGTGATGGGGTGGTATGCTGTGTCATCCTCCATAAAGATGTGATGGGGTGGTATGCTGTGTTGTCCTCCATAAAGATGTGATGGGGTGGTATGCTGTGTAGCCCTCCATAAAGATGTGATTAGGTGGTGTGCTGTGTCATCCTCTAGAGCCCTTCACTCAAATGGATGCCCTCCCCCAAAGGTACCACAGATAGAGTTTTGGGTCAGGTATGCCTCAGGTACCCTTTATGAAGAAAGCTAGTTCTAGGTTGAGGAAGCATTATCTGTGACCTCATGGTTTGGATGAAGCTCTAGACCAGATGCAGCTTATGGGAGGAAAGTGTTGATTTTGGCTTATAGTTTCCAGGAGAAAGCTCATCATAGTCAGAAAATTGTGGCGTAGCATAGAACTGGCTCATAACTTCATGCATCGGCAGCAGGGAGGAAGCAGTCTGTGTGAACCCACTCTGAACACCCAGCAGGCCAGACTAATAAACCTCAAGACCAGTTGCAAATGATGTACTTCCTCCAGCAAGGCTCCACTCGCTGGGGACTAAGTAGGAGGCTTAATCACAAACACTTGAGGCTGAGGAGAACATTTTACATACATTCAACCCCCCACAAAGCCTATACAATGGTCAGTGTGAGACTCAAATTCTTAGTGACTTAGGACAATGGAAGCCTTTTTGCACAAGTCATGTGCTGTGCAGGTCAGCTGAGTTGTTGCTCTGCCACTCTGTATTCTGGGCCCCAGGCTGATGGAGTAACTGTCACTTTAAGTGTGTGTGGTCACTGAGGGAGGGAGAGAGAGAGAGAGAGAGAGAGAGAGAGAACAAGCTCTGGAGGATCTTGCACCAGCAATTAGGTGCTCTGACCCAGAAATGACTCCCATAGCTGTCATTCACAGCTAGTTCCTGTGGCTCTGCTCAGCTAAAGGGGTTGGAAGCGTAGTTCCTCCCCAGTCTGGAAGTAGGACACAGCTGGAGATACTGGGCAAATAGCTCTCATGTTGACCGCAGGCAACTTGAAGAATCTCTTCCTCCTTCCCCTTTCCTTTGCTCTTTCTTACTGTGAATTACAATAGGGTTGCCCCACCCACGAACTCTCCATCCATGGCATGAGACCTTTACAAAATGGAAACTAATGGTGTGTGTGTGTGTGTGTGTGTGTGTGTGTGTGTCCCTACATACTTCCGGCTGACCTTAAACCTGCAATCCTTCTGCTTCTGTCTCCCAAATGCAGGACTACAGATGTGTGCCGCCATATTCAGCTGTTACTTACTCTGAACTGTGTAGTTTGAGGATTAAAGCACAGTTAAGTTTCCATTGATAATAAAGTTGGAAGTGGCTACGTTATGAAAAGTTATGACACCTTAACAGCCCCAAAACATGACTAATGTTCCATCTTCTTTCAATTCTTTTTTCTTTTTTAAGAATTTCTTAAAATTTTATTTGCAAGCAGGAAAGGGGAGAGAGAATGGGCACATCAGGACCTCGTTTTGCTGCAAGTGCATTCCAGACGCATATGCCACTTGGTGCATCTGGCTTTACGTGGGTACTGGGAAATCAAATCTAGGCCGTTAGGCTTTGCAAGCAAGCACCTTAACTGTTGAGCCATCTCCACAGCCTCTCTTTTCTTTAGACAAGCCAACATCTAGTATTCTATTCAAATGGTAGAAAATAAACAAAATTTCAAGTGGCATTACATTTGAAAAGTGGGAAGGAGCCAAATTAAATGTCTTGGCAATAGAAGACTGATTAAACAATCAGTGATACATTCACTTGGTGAAATGCAATGTAGCCATAAAGAAAATCAGGAAAATCATTTAACAACACGCAAAATGTTCATGCTGGACTAGTGCCTGGGAAAATGGTATGGAGTTATTGATATACATTGACTACAAGCATCCCAAAATAAGTGCAAAAATGGCTAGAAATACAAGTGGCAGAAAAATGGTAGTTGGGCAGGAGAGATGGTTTGGCAGGTTCAGAGCCCTTGCTGCACCCACATGGGCTCCTGAGATCCCCTGACTTTGACTTTTCAGCACCCATGTAATCAACTGCACATGATCTTGTGTGTCTGTAATCCCAATCCTATGGTGAGCAAAAGACCAGAGAACTGCTGAGGCTTGCTGGCCAGGAAAAAAAAAAAAAAGCAGCTCCGAGTTGAAAGACTCCATGTCAAAGAAACGGGGTGATGGGGGGTGAGCAAAAAGAGATTCTGACATTCTCCTCTGACTGCCACACACTTGTTCCCAAATGTGTGCATCTGCACACGCATGTGCACACATGGCACACACATCCACCACACATGCTCTGTACACGCATAAGCACAGAACAAAAGGAAAGAATGTAAAGTGCAGTGAGAGAAACGGTAGCCATGTTAGAATTACAGGATTATGAATATTCTGCCATGTTCTGCATGTGGCTTCAATATTATCATTTTACACATAGGGTGGTTTCAGAAATTAAAAAAAATCACACCTTAAATGCATTGACTGATACTCTGGGAAAATTTGCTACGAAAAACATTTTAAATCAATTATATCGACACCATGGTGGGCTAATATCCCATAGATTATCCACAGTTCATGAACTTGGTGGAGAGGCCAGGCGACAGGTAAAATGTGACTTTTAGGAAGCAGAACTCATAGAACGCAGGCTTCGGGGAGCACAGTGGATGCATTCACGTGTCACAGTGACCCCCCAGATGTGAGTAGGGCTGGTTTCTCGTCACGGCCTGACAAGCGCAATAGAAGCGGAGGCCCTCAGACCTTGCCTGGGAGCTCGGGGAGTGATGGATCCGTTTCCTTGGTGCTTCTTTCACAGACATGGAGGCTGGAGGGTGAGACTGGAGTCGCTGTCATTTCAGCACTTCCTGAACCTGTTCTAACCCCTGACACAGAGTAGGCCTGTGGCCCCCAGAATCTCCCTGAATGTGAATGAATGCTAAGGTCCTCATGCCTCACTCCCTGGGTTCTCTTACTTGGTGGCTCTGGAATGAGGTCCAGGAACCTGTACATTTATGCCATCTGCATGCCTGGCAGGGAGGGCCCAAAGATGGTTAAGTGAGAACATGGAAGAGGCTGGAGGGAGACTTGACCCTGAGCAAAACTCCCGATGTGGGTTTCTAATTCTCACACTTTCCCTTGGTATTTATTTTGTTGGGGCTGAGCTTGTGGCCACCAGGATTTCTTCCTCTAGGGGATCTCTACCACTACCCTAGAGACTCACCTGTGGCTCCCTCCCCCAGAGAACCCCTCCCCAGGAAACAGTTTGCCCTGCATGTGTGATCCTCACAGGAGATTTCTAGCCCATGCTCAATGATGCTTGACTTGGTTAATGCCACTGTATCTGGGGAGGGCAGCAGGAAGGCAGGCTTTGAGGCTGGGTGTAAGCTGCCTCTGTGAAGAAAGCCAGACCTACTTTGCCAAGCATGGTAGTTGCCTTAGACGCCAGACAAGAGGAATAAAGCAAAGTTTAATCATGCCAGCCTGAGATTGCCAGTACTGCCCATATAGCCCGGCCAGATACAGGGAACCGACCTTTGTTCCCTCATCTGTGAAACGGGGGATTCTAATGTTCCTGTCCCTCATGGCTTGTCACAAGGGTCCAGTGGAATGCTGGAGGTCACATGCTGGCACAGAGCCAGGAACCTGGCACAACTCAGGCACTTTGACTCTGCTTTCCTGATTACAGAGTCGGGGTGGGGGAAAGGACCCTGAGGGTGAGATGGGTTCCACCTGGGAACAGGGAATAGCAGCTCTGCCCACTCTGCCACCAGAGAAGGGACCCTATGGGTGGGCAGACTGGTGTGGTTTGTTCCCCTTCCAGCCTGGGCTGACCCTCAGAGAGACCCCCTTTAGCCTCACAGACAGCCTGCAGGACACGTCTCTGGGACAGAAGTAGATGCCTTTGGCCTGGGTCCTACACCAATGGACTTTCCGGAGAACCATACCACGCGGCTGAAATGGGCCCTTCCTACGGTGACAGGTGTTTGCTTGGTGCATGAAGAGGTCTCCGTGCCCAAGTGCTGGGATTTCTGTTTCAACTTCAGACCATCGTGCCCGACCTAGCAAATAAGTGGAGAGGCACAGGGGCCGGCTCCCACGAGTAGGCTGAGAAAATGCAATCTTAAGGCTCTTCTCTGAAGCCTGGAGCCACATTTGTTACGTGATGCTTCTTTTAAATCCACCAAGAGGTGGTTTTCTTCTTTCCCTGTTCCCACTTCTTTCTTAGGAGCTGTGATGTTTACAATACACTTAAGAAACCCTAATGTCCATCACTGAAGGAGACTTAAAATGCTCCCAGCATGGCTCAGGGAATTTTGTGCAAGAAGGGGTGGAAAGATTGTTAGAGCCACAGGTTGGGACATTTTGTACAGAGACATTGACTCTCCACGCCCCCCACCCCCCCGCCCACAATGCATGACCCACAATCCCCAACAAGGGAGGCCTCTTCAGAAAAGGGGCAGGGAGGAGGGAAAGGATGGAACAAGCATGTGTTGTTTACATACAAAATATGCCCATATCTAATTTAATAAGTCACATTTAAAAAAAAAAGAAACCGTAATGCTGATTTTTGCCACTGTGATAAATCACTTATATTGTTGGAACAAAAGTTGTAAGGAAGGGCTGGAGAGATGGCTTAGTGGTTAAGCGCTTGCCTGTGAAGCCTAAGGACACTGGCTCGAGGCTCGGTTCCCCAGGTCCCACATTAGCCAGATGCACAAGGGGGCGCACGCGTCTGGAGTTCGTTTGCAGAGGCTGGAGGCCCTGGCGCGTCCATTCTCTCTCCTCCCTCTCTCTCTCTCTGCCTCTTTCTCTCTCTGTCGCACTCAAATAAATAAGAATAAACAACAACAAAAAAAGCTTTTTTTTTTTTTTTAAGTTGTAAGGAAGGGAGGCTGGAGAGATGGCTTAGAGGTTTAGGTGCTTGCTGGCAAAGACAAAGGACACAGGTTCGATTCCCCAGTACCCATGCAAAGCCAGATGCACAAGGTCTGGAGTTTGTTCGCAGTGGCTGGAGGCCTTGGATGCCCAATCTCTCTCTCTCTCTCTCTCTCTCTCTTAATCTTTCTCTTAAATAAACAAATATACAATATAAAGCTTGTAAGGAAAATCTTTTCTATGTGTGTGTGCGTGTATGCATGCGTGCATGTGGAGGCAAGGTGACAACCTTAGGCATCTTTGAGACGGGACCTCTTACTGGCCTGGAACTTGCTAAGTAGGTTAGGCTGGCTGGCCGGGGAGAAAGGGATCCTGTTCTTTGCCTCCCTGTGCTAGAATTACCCTACCTGGCTTTTCTCAAGTGGGTCCTGGGGATCAAACTCAGGTCCTCATGCTTGTACATTACCAACTGAGCTATCTTCCTGACTTCTTTCTTTCTTTCTTTCTTTCTTTCTTTCTTTCTTTCTTTCTTTCTTTCTCTCTCCCTCCCTCTCTCTCTCTCTCTCTCTCTCTCTCTCTCTCTCTTTCTTTCTTTCTTTCTTTTTTCTGACAGAGGAAAGAGAGAGAATTGGTTGCCCAGGGCCTCAAATACTACAATCAAACTCCAGCCTCTTGTGCCACCCAGAGGGCATGTGTGACCTTGTGCTTGCCTCACCTTTGTGCGTCTGGCTTATGTGGGATCTGGAGAGTAGAACATGAGCTCTTAGACATTGCAGGAAAGTGCCTTAGCCACTTAGCTATCTATCCAGCCCTCTTTCTACCTTTTGAAGTATATTTTAGTTTTGCCATTTTGTTGTGTAAACAATATTAACTTCCTTTTGACACATACATAACAATGTCCTATTGTGTTTTGTTTTTACTCATCCTGGTAGATTAATTAAATCCCCTTTGCTGTTCAGTTAATCTGCCTATTTAAGCCGATTGCCTTTTAGCACAGAACTGTTAGGTAATTAAAATAGTTTGGTACATCCTGATGAATACAAAGTCCCTAATTTAGGAGCACATCAGTGGAGACCTTGGCATTAAAAGTGGGTTCAGGAGTCTGCAGCACAATAACTCTTCAGTAACTGCTTTGTAGAAGGAATCATGACTGTTACGCCCAGTTCTCGGCACCCCCAGTGACCACCAAGGAGAACCAAACACATATATGCAAGTGCAAGGAGCTTTAATTCAGGCTTAAGCTTGGTCTCTTAACTTCACCAACGCAGTGGATCCGTGCAAGAGCCCTGAGTAGCGGGAGGGCAGGGTTTTTATAGGGATTTGACCATAGAAGAAGGGGATGGGCACATGATTGGTTGATTTAAACAGTATACTCTTCTGGTTGGCTCAGGATTTTGGCGGGCAAAGTTGGTGGGCTGGAGCTCGGGGAATTGAGCTGATCTATGACTATAGGAATGTCTCATGACTTCAGGACTATACGGCATAATGTATGGCATAACCGGTTTAACTGTTAAGCCTACCCTTACGGCAAGGTCGGCGGGCTGGAGCTAGGGGAATTGAACTTTATGACTTCAGGAATGTATGGCATGATCAGTTTTCAGTAACTGTTAAGCCCATCCTTACCAGAAGATTAAAAACTTAGATCTTGCTGGGAAACAGAAACTTAGGCCTACTGAGGACTCTGAAGCCGGTCATGGCGTCCATCTGGTTCCTGAGTCCTTCAATGACCAAGAAAAATTGGACAATTACAGCCTTTTATTTTTATCACACAGCCCACACATGTAAGTTATGGAGCATGCTAATCAAATGAGTACTCAAAAACCCACCATCCAGTCTGAAAACTGGAATTTCCCCAACACATCTACTTCCCCCACCACAGTCTGACCCTTACACTCTTGTCTTTCCCCAGAGTTAGCCACAGTGCTAGTTTTTAATTATTGTGGACTCAGATTTAAATTGTCTGCATTCCATATTACATTCTCTTTACTTCCAGTTACTTTGCCAGAAGTGACTTCCTGTGGGGTGGATGTGCCATGCTTTCATCACGTTGGGTTTTGCTCATTTGCTCCACAGACGCCTTGGTTAAAGATGTCTTTGCTCTTTCCAGAGAGGCTCCATGGTAGTTTCCAGCTGTTCAGGCTGATGTTCCTGTTGTTCAAATGCTACTGTTACTAAGTCCCAAATGTTCACTGCTGGAAGTCAGACTTTTCATCTCTACCACTTAGAATATTGCCCAGGCGCTGTCCTCTGGTCAGGAACTGACCAGTGCTTCCATGACCTCACGGTGGCTGCCATCACCCTCACAAGACCTGCACAAGTTTGGACCTTTTGACACAGAGAATGGAGAAGGACAAAAAGAATGAAAGAGCAAAACAGAAGAAGGACTGCTTGGAAAGAGGAGGTGGCTCAGTGAAATAGGGGTGAGGGAGGGGATCAAAAAACACTAATAAAATAGGAATATGATCAAATTACAGTATGTTCATGTAATAAAGTGTTATAAGAAAGAGTACACTGGGTGATACCTGTTATATTAAGTAATGTTTGATCAGATTCTACAATCTGATTCACAACAGCACCACCATCTGGGAACCGAGGGTTTACGCCTATGAGCAAGGGGACGATTTACATTCAATCCATGCTACGACCTGAATTCAGAGCTATGCCACACCTAGAGTTGTTTCCTTGATTTTCGGGCCTCTTCCCAAAGTGCTGTCGCCTCCACATGCAGAAATGTGCTTCTAATCAGAATACTTCAGTAAATACGGACCATGGACGTCATCTAATCTCCCTCCAGGAAGTCCTCAGCACTGCTCACTGCACTCGGAGGCGAATGAAGCTGTCTTATTCTCAATACTCCTGTGTGACCTTCTTACTAGTAACAGTGACTGAATACCACAGAATTAGGGACTTTCCAACAAGTTTGTTTGGTTGGGAAATCCAGGAGCAGGGTTCTGGCACCTGATGAGAGAGAACCTTCTGACTACACCTTAACATGGAGGAGGGCGTCGTGTGGAAAAACAGAACAAGCCCCGCCAGAAGAACTCCCTTGCATATAAATCTACTCCCATAGAAACCCACTATCCCAGTCGTTGATGAATAGGTGTGGCAATTACCTTCTCATCTCTGGGACAAAACACTCAACCAGAAGCAGCATATGGGAGGAACAGATTTATTTCTGGCTTACAATTTCAAGGAAATGTTTAATCGTGGTGGAGGGAAAGCATGGCAGGGACAGACAGCTGATGTCACAACTCTACATCAGCAGGCAGGAAATAGATGAGCTCACAACACCCCGTGGGGTTGGACTAAAAATCTTCAAGGCCCACCTCCAGTGGCGCACCGCCTCCAGCAAGACACCACCTCCCAAAGGCTCCACCAACTGGGGATGGAGTAGGAGGCTTAATGAAGAACACATGAGGTTATGGGCAGGCGTTTCACATCCAAACCACCACAGGATATTAATCTGTTCACGATCAAATCATCTCCTAAAGCTTGTAACTCTCAGCACTGCTGCTTCGGGGACCAAATTCCTTTCTTCCTTCCTTCTTGCTTTTTTTTTTTTTTTTGGCAAGCCCAACAGACTGGTCTTTTTTTTTTAATGTAAGAGAGCAAGTGCAAGAGGGAGAGAGAGAGAGAGAGAGAGAGAGAGAGAGGGAATTGGTGTGCCAGGGCCTCCAGCCACTGTAATCGAACTCCAGACACGTGTGCCACCTTGTACTCATGTGCAACCTTGTGCGCTTGCATCATCGTGCGTCGGCTTATGTGGGACTTGCAGAGTCGAACATGGGTTCTTAGGCTTCGTAGACAAGCGCCTTAGCTGCTAAACCATCTCGGCAGCCTGGGGGGCCAAATTTCTGACATCAACTTTTGGGCGATTCATCCACACTGTAGCAGCACCCAGTGATTGGAATTAATCATCAATCAATCACCTATCTGTCTATCACCTATCTATCTATCTATCTATCTATCTATCTATCTATCTATCTATCTATCCATCCCACTATCATCTATCCTATTTTTCTATAACTGTAGGTCTGTGGCTGGGTTCTGAAGAGAGTTGTTCCTCATTCAAGCATCAGACCAAGTTCAGAGGGCAGGACCAGGACTGGTGATGACAATATGGACACAGGCTATCAGAGGTGATCTATCAGGCAGCACTCAAAGTCCACAGAGAGCAAGACCTCTTGGCTGGGATTGACAAGCCAAGCTTTGACAGGTGGGAAGAAAGTAGTCATGTCAGGGGTCTGGGGTGATCTGGGGCAACAGGTTCAGTGGCTCATTGTTTAGAGTAGCCCCCAGTTTTGCGCCACACTTACACGCCCTAGCTCATCCATGTCCGTATGTCTGTCTCCCTCTAGCTGGCAGCCGATGGCACTTCTGACCAAGTGGGGGTGAGGCTCTTAGTGAAAGCTGCTCCGCTGGGCTGTCTCCCTTCGCAGACCTTTCAGGGCTCAGAGTCAGGCTTCTTCCTGGGACTCCGTCGCCCTCGACATAGTTCCTGGCAGCTGGCAGGAGCTTGGTCAGTACTTTCCAATGACAGCCTGGTTCAGTCCACCTGTTTCTGTGGACGTATCTTGGAGCTCCTTGAGGACACGCCGCTGGTCTGTTGCAATTACCTGGCCAGACCTCTGATTGTGATCACCTCATCAAGGAAGACACAGTTTCCATTCTACTCTTTCCTTTCTAGCCTGGGCCTTATTTTTCTTTACTTAGTCTTTCAGCAGTTATCTAGGTTGGGGAGTCTCATGAGACTGTCCCTGGCACATGATCCAGCAGATTATATCCTCTACTAATGCTCTTATTTTTTTTTATTTGTTATTTATTTGAGAGTGACAGACAGAGAGAGAATGAGGCAGAGAGAGAGAGAGAGAGACAGAGAGAGAGAGAGAGAGAGAGAGAATGGGTGCACAAGGGCCTCCAGCCACTGCAAACGAACTCCAGACGCGTGCGCCCCCTTGTGCATCTGGCTAACATGGGTCCTGGGGAATTGAGCCTCGAACCAGGGTCCTTTGACTTGACAGGCAAGTGCTTAACCACTAAGCCACCTCTCCAGCCCTCTTATTTATTTATTTTCTTTTGAGGTCAGATCTCACTATGTAGTCTCAGGCTGGCCTTGAACTCACAACAATCCTCCTTCCTCTGTCTCCTGAGTGCTGGGATTAAAGACGTGCGCCCCCACGCCCGGCCATACTGATGGTTATTTTTGGCTCTCCTCATTCACCCCTCCCTGGAAGGAGGAGCCAAGACCTAAGTGAGTTAGAACCAGCTTATTAGGGGACCCTAACTACCAACACACCCACACAGAGCCTCTGCTGTAAGGGCGAAGGGAAGATGCTGACAGGTTCTCCAAGCCTTGGGGACAGGGTGCAAGTGTGCCGATGGAGGGGTCAGGCTGGAGGTATTTCCCAGAGATGCCACGGTGATGTTGAGATTGCCTGTGTCATCTCAAGATGGCCGTTGCTCACTCAGTGCTGGAACCCTCGTCCCCAAACACCGGAGCATCACAAGACCCTCTAGACACCTGCCGACAATGCTCAGAAGAGGATGCTGGACCCCACAGAACCTCTCACTTACTGTTGGGGCTCTGACTCCTCTTTCTACCACAGAGAACCACTTCTGCCTTGTCCTTTTGTGTGAACTGAAGCGTGGGCGACAGCAGTTCCTCAATCTGCACAGGGAAGGGGACTCAAGACAGTAGTTGCTCTTACTGAAGGTGAGACATAGATGTTGGGAGGCTGCAGTAAGACCCTGTGCTGGGCTATGTGCCAGGGCCACTGTGCTGGCAAGGATAGAGGGGGCCTTTGCCCATGAAGAGCTTCCACTCTGGCCAGGGACATGTTTCTCAACCCCTAAGAAGCCAAACCATTATATTTGTGTTTCATTGCTGTGACAGATTCCCGAGAGAAGCAGCTGAAGGCAGGATTTATTTTGGCTCAGGGCTTCATGGTTGATGGCCCCGTCACTGCACGCCTGAGGCCAGGCTTATTCACTGTGGCTGTAGCCCGTGACAGAACATAGCCACTCAGTTCATGGTGGCCAAGGACGAGCAACCCTTCAGAGGCATGACGCCAGTGACCTGTCTCCCCCAGCTAGGCCTCACCTCCTAATGTTTCCACCACCTCCCAGAATAGCATGGCTCTTGGGACCAAGCCTTCCACACACGAGCCTGTGGGGGACATTTCATACTCAAACCATAAAAGCTGTAATTAGAACTGTGATAAAGGTTATTAGAGAATGGGATCAGGTGCCACGAAGAGAAATTCAGGGACCATACATTCTAGTGTCCCTGAAGTCCTCTCTGGAAGAAGTGGCATATTTGGAACCAAGCTGTGAAAAACGAGAAGAAGCTGCTTTGGATATTGCTGGGGGGGGGGGTATCCTAGTCAGAGGACTTGGGTGAGAGTGAAGGAGGGGCAGCATGCCAGCCACCTGGGCTGCGATGACCACATGAGAGTCAGAGGCCAGGCCAGCGAGGGCCTTGGGACTGTTTGAGGCTGATTTGAAGTACGATGGAAAGCCGTACAATGGCATGAGATTGCTCTGGCTAATCCATGGGGAACACATCTGTGGAGTGCAAGATGTCTGTATCTGCCTCATCAGCTTTACCCTGCCTCTCCCACCTTACTGCCCTCTGTGGGTGGCACTGTGCAGGGGACACCAGCTTGCCTGCTGGGCCGGTGCTGGGCACCAGAAGTGGGCTGGGGGCAGGAGGAAGGAGAGATGGGAGGATTCCCTCCTGCGTCTCTGTTGAGCGGCAGCGCGGCCGCAGGTGAGCATCCACCATAGGCTTTTGATCAGGGGTCCTTTCTATTCCAGTCGTCCCCGGGGCTTGAGGCTGCTAGCCTTGGGGGGCTTCAGTTTCTCTGGTTGGCTTCCTTTAAGTTCACCTGCACTTTCCTTCTTAGACTGTCCCTACTCACTCCTGTTTCTTGTTTATTTTTTATTTTTATTTTTAATTATTTGAGAGTGAGAGACAGAGAGAGAAAAAGGCAGAGGAAGAGAGGGCGTGCGCGCGCGCGCGCGCGCGAGAGAGAGAGAGAGAGAGAGAGAGAGAGAGAAAGAATGGGTGCGCCAGGGCCTCCAGTAACTGCAAACAAACTGCAGACACATACGCCCCCTTGTGCATCTGGCTAACATGGGTCCTGGGGAATCGAACCTCGAACCGAGGTCCTTAGGCTTCGCAGGCAAGTGCTTAATGCCTAAGCCATCTCTCCAGCCCTCCTGTTTATTTTCTGTGCATGTGTGTGAGTGACTGTGCTTGTGTGCACATGTGTGTGTCAAGACCAGAAGACAACCTGAGTGTCCTCCTCGGGTATACCATCTACCTTTAAAAAAATCATTCATTTATTTGCGAGAGACAGAGAGAGAAAAAGAGGAAGGTATAGAGAGAGTGGGCATGCCAGGGCCTCTAGCTGCTACATGCATGCGCCACTTTGTGCATCTGGCTTTATATGGGGTCTGGGGAATTGAACCTGGGTCCTCTGGCTTTGCAAGCAGGCACCATAACTGCTAAGCCATCTCTCCATCCCTCCATCTACTCTTTTTGTGTTGTTGTTTTTCAAGGCACGGTCTCGCTCTAGCCCAGGCTGACCTGGGATTCACTATGTCATCTCAGGGTGGCCTCGAACTCTCAGTGATCCATCTACCTCTGCCTCCCAAGTGCTGGGATTAAAGGTGTGCGCCAACACGCCTGGCCTCCCGTCTACATTTTTAAAAGCCAGGGTCTGAAACTTACCAAGATATATCGGAAGTGAGGCCAAGACAGACTGGCCATCGAGCCCCAACGATCCTCCTGTCTCCGCCTCCCCAGTACTGGGGTTATTTGTGTCTGCCTGACCTTTTGCATGAGCAGTGAGGATTGAGCTCAGGGCCTCATGTTTGTGCGGTGAGCACTTTACCGAACGAGCTATCTACCGCAGACCTCCCTGAGTGATCCAGGCAAGGAGTGACTCGTAGACGTGGCACAGAGAAGCTGGGTGGCTGGGACCAGGGTAGCAGAGCTGGATCTGGAGGCTGAGAAGTTGGGTCTCAGGTGAATTGTGAAGGTTGACTGTGCCTGATTGGGTAGCAGCGTTGGCCACAAGCACGGGTGGCTGCCTGTCTAGCGTATGCAGTAGGAACTAAGAATACTATTTTTTTTTAATTTCCTGACCTTGAATTCCAGAAGGAGCATTTCCTCTTTGGATGCCAAATCATGGTGTGCACTTCTCGGCCACCGTACCTCTCTGCTCTTGAGCTTGGTGACACTGATTCTTCAAGCTCTAGCTGTTTCTGCACGCCCCTGAAGTTTAGTTACATTGATGCATCTTTCAACACAGCAACATTTTAATTGTGTGATTCAAGCCGCTTTTAACTGATGTCAGTATTGTAAAAGTGGAGGGGTAAAGCGACTGGAGAGATGGCTCAGTGGATAAAGTGCTCATGACTCAAACCGGGGTACCTAAGTTTGACCCCCAAACTCCATGTAGAAAGTTGGAAGCGGGGGCTGGAGAGGTGGTTTAGCAGTTAAAGCGCTTTCCTACCTGCAAAGCCAAAGAACCCAGGTTCCATTCCCCAGAACCCATGTAAAGCCAGATGCACAAGGTGATGCATGCGTCTGGAGTTTGTTTGCAGTGGCTAGAGGCCCATTCTCTCTCTCTCTCTTTCAAATAAATAAATAAATAAAAATACAATAGTGTTTTTAAAAGTTGGAAGCTGAAGTGGACTTCTGCAGTCCCAGAATTCTAAAGTTGGTGCTGAAAGGGAGATGGGAGGCAAAGACAGAATTTCCTGGAAGTTTATGATGGGGACAGTGAGAGGCAGCTGAGCGAGAATCCAGAGCAAGAGATCTCCCTCGGATAAGACAGACAGGCGAGGTCAGACCTGAAACTTGTCCCCTAGCCTCCACACGTGAACTTGCACACACATAACTAATTTTTTTTTTAAAGAAAAGGAAGGACAGTGAGAGGACTAATAAGTTGAGCTCAGGTCTCTGTGGCCGGGCGAAAGTCAGATGCAGCCACACCTTGGTGATTTCCTCCCGTGTTTCTAATCTGACCTTGAAGATGGGTCACTCCCACTAGATTCATCACTGTAATGGAACTGGCCCAACGAATCTCGTTCACTGCGCATTTATTGGAGCCCGGTGATGATAAGAACTTTATCTGCTGTATTCATTGCTTTACTGCCAGGCCTTAGACCGGTGCCAGGCACGGGTAGAGCTCCATAAATGTTGGTGGCTCAGGGAATACACAAGTTGGCCACCAAACGTCATCCTCCATAGGGTTAACCTATTCTTTTCTTTTCTTTTTCTTTTTCCTAGTCTGTATAGAGCCCTGGTTTCAGGGACTGAAAGAGGAGTCTTGGCGCTTAAAGGCATTCGTTTGCCTGCAGGTCCTGGTTTGATTCGCCAGTACTTTACCCACTGTTTCCTGTACTGCTTACATCTGTTCCGTATGCTGATAAAGTCGCCTTCAGATAGAGGATGCTAATTAATGGGGCACGTCATGAAAGGGTGTCATGAGGACTTCCTTCTGCCCTGTTGTAACTGACCTCTACCCCAGGTTCAGTGAGATGTGGTCTCAGAGAAGGAGTGTGCACCCGCTGACTAAGCAAGACACTGGTGGGGGTGGTTAACAGCCTGATCACTTCTTGACATCCCCGTGGATACAGCCTCCCAGAAAAGTGCACCATCGCCTTTAACACGTGAGGGTTGATGTTGCCTGGGAAATTATGTCACGTAATATAAACTTAATTTTAATAGTAGCCAGTTGGAGATGTTAATCTGAATGCCTGGAGTGCAGTGAAAACACCGAGCAGGTGTGCAGAACATTCCAGAGTCGACATTTTATTTCTGGTCTCTCTTCAAATGGCCCCCCTTATGTTCAAGCAATCGACGCTGTCTTTACAGCCCTGGCTTAATTGGGTTGAATTGTCGCTCTCACCGTGAACCTGGTGCGTTAGTCCTAGGTCTGAATTTGATGATACCTAATGATCCTGAAAGTGAATCCAGCCAAGGCAGGTGGGAACGTAAGACCAGGGCCTGGCTGCCACGCATGCTGATTTCATTTGTAATTTCATTTTCCCTCCCTGGGCAGCATTTTCAATGTGCTTCTTTCACAGGGCCACACCTTGGCCCTTTAATCAGCTCTTTAAGAAAAAAAAAAAAGACTGGCTCTCTCCCTGCTGACGCTCTGTAACCTTGCACATCCTGTCGTTGGCAGGAGCCAGCGATGCTTCTCAAAGTGCCAGTGCTAATGTGCCGTGCCTCACTGCGAGCCCTAGGCATTGCATTATTTGCCCATGAAGATCGTTTTTCATAAGAGAAATGCCTTTACATTGGGCTGGAAGCTGTTTTGAACTTTATCCTCCTGCCCCCAAACTGGCAACTTGTTTTCTTTTATACGAACTCACAGCAGGGAGTGTCCAAATGGACGTAGATGTGCAGTAGTAATAATGATGATTGCCTCTGGCAGGGACGGCGCAACCCTTCAAACCATAACGCGATCATTACCAGCTAATTCCTAGAAGCTCTCTGCTATGGGGCCAGTTTTTACTGGGCCGTTCTAAACTGCATGCAGGAAGAGTGGGAGATCTGACGATGGGTAAAACCCCGAAGTCTCTCCTCTGGCCCCCGTGTTCTTTATATATGTGCCCCTGAGCGTGTGAGCACGCTCATTGTGTGGACATACTCGTGAAGAGGCCAGACTCTTTTCTTTCGGAGGAATCTAAGATACTCTTTATTTCTGTTTGCAATCTGCCCAAATCTTTCAGGATAATGAAAAATAAGGGGGTGGCTAGCAAGATAGCTCAGCAGCTAAAGGCATTTGCTTACAAAGCCTACCGGCCCAGGTTCAATTCCCCAGCCACCCATGTAATGTCGTGCGGGCATGCATTTGCAGTAGCAAAAGATCATGGTACACGTGTGTGCATATGCATGGGCACCATACACACACTAGATAGATATTTTAAAAGAAAGATATGAAATATTGTTGCAGTCAGGTTCATGTTGCTGGTAGAAATCACCCAACCAAGAGCAGCTTGTAGGAAAAAAGGAGGCTCATTTTGGCTTACAGGCTCGAGGGGGAAGCCCCATGATGGCAGGGAAAATGACAACATCACCCCCTGGTCCACATAAGGTAGACCATAGCAACAGGAGAGTGTGCCAAACACTGGCATGGAGAAACTGGCTATAACACCCATAAGCCCGCCCCCAACAATACACCGCCTCCAGAAGGCGTTAATTCCCAAATCTCCATCAGCTGAGAACCTAGCATTCAGGACACCTAAGTTTATGGGGGACACCTGAATCAAACCACCACATTCTTTCCCTGGCCCCCATAAACTGATAACCATATGTGATATAAAACGCAGTGCATCCATCCAACTTTAAAATTCCCCATAGTTTTTTTTTAATCAATTCCAATGATGTTCATACATCCACATAGTCCAAGATCTTTTAACTGAGCCATAATACCAAAAAATGGCCTAAAAAAAAAAAAACCCATAATGGCACAGAATAAACATTCACACTGCAAAGAATCTGAGGGTATAAATATGACTTAGCAAAACTTTACCCAGAGCCATTCCTCTGAAATTGGCTTTCTGTGTTAGAATTCTGGCTTTAGAAGCTGAGATAGGTGGGGACATTTTAAAAATAATAGAAATGTTTGGTTCATAGGCTCTTAGACCTGAATGTGAAATTGAGGCTCTAATGCCTGGCTAATTATAGGCCTCCACAATGCCCTTGACAGGTCGGGCTAGTGGAAGCCCTTGGTGTCTGGAGCCTTGTGGCAGAGTGAGCCATCTGGCTTTGGCTACCCCGGCTTTGCCCACAGCAAAGGGCCCACTCCCTCCTGGGAGGCGACTCTGTCTGTGGAATGTTTGGGATCTAATTTCCTTCATCCTCCTGGGCTCTTTCCTTTTAATTAAATTTCCCCCTCCTGCACCTTAGCTAACATGCTATTTCTTTGGATTTTAGCTTTTCCATTTGTTAATGTAGCTGGGGTGTTGTTTTCCGTTTTCATCCTGCTTTTGCTTTCCCTTTTCTGTCCTGAAATACATGCTTCTTCCACTCTGCCGGAGATGTGTAGAGGCCCCGTGACTGAATCCTCCAAAAGCCAAGTCTTCGGCTAGAGAGATGGCTTCGTGGTTAAGGCACTTGCCTATTGGGCCTAAGGACCCAGGTTTGACTCTCCAGAACCCACATGGCCACATACACAAGGTGGCACGGGCGCACAAAGTGGCACACACATCTGGAGATCATTTGCAGTGGTTAAGGCTGTCGCATGCCAATTCTCTCTCTCTCTCTCTCTCTCTCTCTCTTTTTTTCTTTCTCTCACATACACATACTCTCTCTCCCTTTCATAAAAACGCAAAATCTTTTTGAAAATTACAGTTAAAATTCTATACCCGTATCACTCCCGTTTCTGATATTTTTTGAATGGGAGGAGACAAAAATCTTGTTTCTCAATGCTGCTCAAATGGGTGCCACTGTGCCCTGCACTCCTAGGAGAGGACACGTTCCTCCTAGTTCCTATTGCTATTGCTCAGTGGCTGAGTGGCCCTGGGCCCCCAGGTGACTGTCAATGGTATGTTCTGGATGAACACTCAGAGAAACAAGATTCTCAGGTGTAGACATGTCTTCACTGGGATGGCAGATTCTGTCCTGGCTTAACCCTTCAGCTGGCCCCATAGCAGATGCAAAGCCATTGCTGTCATGTTGGTTCCACGTACTGCATCTAGGCTAGGTGTCTCCTGCCTGAGTTGCTCTGGGAGACAGATCTGCACATAAACCAAATGAGGCAGGGCATGAGACAAGTGTGACTATTCCTTCCAACTCTGCAGACCCGACGCCAGTTTCTCTGTGTGCTGTGATTCTCCAAGTTAGATCTCGAGTCATTTATGTACATTTCCATTGTCACATCAGCAAGCATTTGGTTGAAGAGTACCTACGAGGTTCTAGGGAGTGGGGTGCGAAGGAGGGAGATGCTGATCACACTCTTAATTGGCTTTCGCAGAGATGGTAAAACCCTTCGAACTATAACATGATCAGTACCAGCTAATTTGAAGAATCTCTCCGCTGTGTAGGCAGTGTTTATTGTTCCTCTCTAAATTACAAACAGGAAAAGTGGCTCAGGAAGTCTGCAGTGGCATTACTGAGCCCTGCTCTATGGGTTCCACAGGAGCCTGAGAGAAGCTCTTCTTAAAAGAGGCTATGCTGGAAGAGACTCACAAAATAGACATTCACCAGGCAGAGAAGTCAGGTAGGGAGGGCATGGAAAGGACGGGCCAGGGCCACAGAACAGGGTGAGTCAAGGGCAGAGGATAGAAGGAAGTGGGCTATAGAACGGGGTCTCATGTCAGGGTGGGCAGGCATGGCAGGAGGTGGCCTTGGATGGCAGGTAGAACAGCGGCTGCCACTTACAGCCTCTGCTGAGCTGCTATTTGCAAGTGTTAGCATCGTTTCGGAGGCAAAGACACCGAGACTTAGGAAAGTTAAACAGTGGTCTGGAAAGGTAGCGCAACAGTTAAGAGTCCTTACTGACAAGTTCGAATACCCAGAACCCACATTAATAAAGCTGGAAGTAGGTGCTGGAGAGACTGCTCAGTGGTTAGATGCACTTGCTTGCCAAAGCCTGCTCAGTGGTTAGATGCACTTGCTTGCCAAAGCCTGACGGCCTGGGTTTGATTTGATCCCCCAGTACCTACATAATGCCAGATGTACAAAGGTGGTATATACATCGAGAGTATGTTTGCCATGACAGGAGGCTCTGATGAGCCCACATTCAATCTCCCTCCCTCCCTCCCTCCCTCCCTCCCTCCCTCTCCCTCTCTGTGAAGGAAAGGAAGGGAGGAAGAAAGGAAGCTGGGAGTGACCATGCACAACTGTAACCCCAGTCCAGAGAAGGGGATGAAAACTGGAGAATCACTGGGGCTCAATGAAGCATAACAGTTCTAGATTGAAGGAGAAATACCTTTTCAAGGAAATACACAGATGAGTAAAAGAAGAACGCCTAAAATTACTCTCTGGTCTCTGCATGTACATGCATGAGGTACACGTAGCTGCACACATATGTATACACAACACATCCCACACACCACACATACTCTAACCATACACACACACACATGCACATGCACACGCACACACAAAAATAAATAAATAAAGTTAAGCAGCTCCTGGAATGACTTTTAAGTAATAAATTAAAGAGCAACATTTGAACTTGAGTCTCTGTGACTAAATCTTAAGCTCATTCTCTGTCCCCTCTATGAAGGCAGGGGACACCCTGGCTGTCTCACTAAGGAGCATGGGTTTCACCCTAGGGGCAATGGAGTGACTCTCAAGAGGATTTCAGATAGAAGAAGGACATGACTGGGTGGACAGGTTGAAAGGAAAAATGGCAGCCAGTCAGGGCTAGCTGATCACTTCTGTTTGAGTGGACTCTAAAAACTTGGGTGACTTGTGAAGTCACCCATAATCTTCTGTCTCCTATCCACCATTAGCCTTCCTCATGGGCTTGGACTTCAGTTTCTTTGTGAACCTAGAAGAATGAAAGAAAATCAAAGAGGGCACAAGGCAAAATCACCATGTGGCCATTCATGAATCTATGCTACCCACCTTTGACAAGCATTGTGCCACGTCCTTACAACACCCTGTGGGGCAAAATTATTGACACCCCTAATGTGCAGATGCTGGCGGACTCCGCGCATTTGTAAAGGGAGAGCCCTACGTCATAGCACTTAACCCCTATATCCACTGTCTTCCAGCAGCGTTGGGCTAACGAGAAACTCGGCATCCGAGTTTTATTGCAATTCTAGTCATCATTAATAGGGTTAGGGCTAGGAGCTGAAGAAAACGGGCAGAATGCAGGGCAGCAGACGCGTGTGTGACTAAGGCATAAACTGATTCCTCACCCCAGATGTCCCCTTCCATGTCCTCCCTGCTCCAAGACGCCCTGGCCTGGAGGACCTTCCTGAGGCAACCTGCTCGAGGCCACTGCTCTCGGGAGCTTCCAGTGGGATCCAGGAGCCTATGCCACTCCTTCAACGCAGGCAGACACTGCCCCTCAGCACCCCTCCCGCCCCTCCTCCGAGCTCTCTGGCATCTTGCTTGTCTAGTTTCTTCATTCAAATGAGCTGCAGGTGGGCAGAGGAGATGGGCTTGGAGAAGGTAGGTTTGGATCTTCTCTGCCCGCCAAGGTCAGGCTGCAGGCCAGGGACTCTCCACCAGTAAGCCAGGGATCCAGCTTCCTCTTGGACTCTTATCTCACAGTCTTTGCGGAAGTTCTTGAATCTGAAATCTACTTTCCCTGAATTCAACGCCCCCCCCCCACACACCCCAGAAGTTTCACTGGTTCTTGGAGAGGGTAGGGAACTTATTTGGCTGTATGCTACATGCTATCCTCCTACAGAGACCTGGGAAGTGAAGCCTAGACTTCAAGGTGTCTGGAAAGCATACTTGTGTGTGCGGGTGTGCGTTTGGGTGTTAGGTTTAGAGTGGTGTGATGTGTGCGTAGTGTACGCACATGTATGTGTACATACGCAATCTTCGCACACATGTGTGGGGAGGCCAGGGAGCACCAGGCGTCCTCCTTCAGTGTTCTTCCACTTGATTTTTGAGATGGAGTCTCTTACTGAACCCATAGCTGCTGTTTTCAGTGAGATTAGCAGACCAGCGACTCTCCTGTCTAACTCCATAGGACTGGGGTGACAGGTGTGCATGGCCATGCCTAGCTTTTGATACGGGTGCCAGGGACCGAACTCAGGCCACCTCGAGTCTCCTCAGGTTTTCATGCTCACAGGGCAAGGGCTCTGACCCGCTGAGCCATTTCCCAGCCTGTCACTCTTTTTGAGGGCTATTTTGAAAGCCTGA
Organism: Jaculus jaculus; assembly: GCF_020740685.1. Classification (NCBI taxonomy): domain Eukaryota; kingdom Metazoa; phylum Chordata; class Mammalia; order Rodentia; family Dipodidae; genus Jaculus; species Jaculus jaculus. The sequence goes on along the minus strand of NC_059110.1, from coordinate 9,374,873 downwards.
TTTTCAAATCACGAACAGCCAGCAGCTTCTTTCATTGACGTGCGTTGCCCAGCTTTGCGGGGAACAATTACGTCTCCCTTGGTCATGAAATGTCCCCTCAGCATTCATTATCTGCTAGGATTTTCTGTCTTGGGCAGGTAAAATGGGCTTCCACAGGGTGGATAAGACCTCATCCATTGAGGGTCTCATCTGTTCTGGTGGCTGTAAAGCCACCCAAGCCTGAGAGGATAGCTTGACCAATAAAGTGCTTGCCTCACAAGTGTGGGAACCTCAGTTAAATCCCCAGCACCCACAGAAAACGCCAGGCTTGGTGGCCTGTGCCTGTTAATGCCAGCACTTGAGAGGCAGAGACAAGCTGATCTCCGGGGCTCAACAGCCAGCCCGCCTCGCCTACTTGGGGAGCTCAAGGCCAGCAAAGAGACCCTGTCTCCAAGGTGAAAGACCATGTTCCTGAGAACAATGCCCAAGATTGTCCTCTGGCCTCCATGGGCGTGCATGTGCATGCGCGCGTGCGTACACACACACACACACACACACACACACAAACCTAAAGCCACACAGCTGCAGAGATGGCCTTGTCTAGGGGTCCACACAGCCTCTCCCCTCCCCAGAGTTTGCTTTCTCAGCCTCTGTGTGAAGACGCCTTAGTGTGGCTGGAACATCTGGTGTGATCGCGCCACTGATTCAATTTCCATAAATTAATTGAGCCAGTGTGTTTTGTAAGCATAAGAGTGGTTAGTCCGCTTTTCATGGATTTGCAATATGACCTGGTGCAGTGCGTTGCTTGTTTTCCGTAGCCACTTCATGGTGTTTTGTACGAGGAAATGGGTTCCTGTCAGCAGAACCCTTCGTCTCCCGCCGTCAAGATGCGTGGGACTCCAGGGTACCGGCCGCCTGCCTCGTCCGATTAACAGCGCTTCCTGAAAACTCTAAGGGAGTCGCACATTGCTCGTTCGAGTTTTATTCTCCCTCTTCTCACGTAGGAATGGTTAGAGCAGAAATTTTTGGGAAATGAAAATGCTCCTGAAGATTCAGATCATATTGCTAACCTGATACACAAAACAATCGTATGTGTAACCACCTTCTGTATAAAAGTTGTAATAGCACAAAAACAGCCCCCAAATGAGAAGTTTTGGGGTTTGAAAGTTGTAAGAACAATAGCCAGTTTAAAAAGAAAGCACATTTCACTTTTTCAATTGCCTTTGTTGAGCAGCAATCTTATTTCTTAGAATTAAAAAAAATTTTTTTTTGAGGCTGGGTCTCATGCCTCACACTTGCTGTGCAGCCGAGGATGACCTTGAACTCTTGATCCTCCAAGTTCTGAGATCATGGGTGTGGATCATCTTTCCTGGATCTGAGTTCTTAAAGCACCTGGATTGGGGTCATTGGTTATACAGAGATATGCATTTCTCAAAACTCCCTGCATTCTACCTTTAAGGGGAAAAATATGTTTATAAAAACAACTGTGTTTTAAGAGTAAGCTGAAGTGTGGTATGTTGGCTGACACCAATAATCCCAGCATTAAGGAGGCTGAGGCAGGAAGATTACTACTTGCTCTTCGTGGTGAGTTTCAGGCTAGTCAGGACTACATACACACACACACACACACACACACACACACACACACACACACACACGTATGTATGTATGTATGTATATATATGCCAAAAGAGATGAGAGAGAGGAATAAAAAGACAGAGAAGAAAGAAAATAAGGAAGGAAAGGAAAGGGAAGGAGGGAGGGAAGCAAGGAGGGAGGGGAGGAGGGAGGGGAGGAAGGACAGAAGGAGGAAGAGAAGAAGGGAAGAGACGACTGTGGATTTGGATAAGGCCATCTGGATCTTGTAATTGGGGTGCTGGTTATTCTTATTCTTAGGGCGGAGGTTGAAGTAGATCTTTCTAGAACCCGTGCCACTGCCTCACTGAGCCAGACTTGGCAAGAGCACTGTGTGAGACGTTGACATTGTCCAGAGTGAGGAGGGGAATCCCCTGCCTCTCAAGGCAGCACGTGTTTCGTAATTTCATCGGGAGGGCTTCCCTTCAGCCCTCACACCATCCTTGCAAGGCTGACAGCTGGCACTTCCCTGTTTCTGTGACAAGTCTGTGACCAACTGCACAGCAGCCTGTGCTCAAGCACAAGGGAGCCAGTGTGTGGGGAAGGAAAACTCCAGTGTATTTATTACTTACCTTCTCACTGCTGGTACAAAATACCTCAAAAATTACTTTAAGAGGGGCTGGAGAGATTGCTTAGTGGTTAAGGCACTTGTGTGCAAAGCCAAAGGACCCAGGTTTGATTCCTCAGTACCCACAAAAAGCCAGATGCATAATGCCCCAAGTGGCACATACAGCTGGTGTTCATTTGTAGTGGCTAGGACGCCCTGATGAACCCATTCTCTCTATTTACCTCTGACTCTCTCTTTCTCTCTCTCAAATAAGTAAATAAAATTTTTAAAGAATCACTGTAAGAAAGGAAGGGCTTATTTCAGCTTACAGCTCCAGGTTATATCCATCATGGTGGGCAAGTCGTGGCGGCAGCAGTTTGAGGCAGCTGGACCCAGTCAGACCACAGTGAGGAGGCAGAGAGAGATGAAGGCTGCTCTCAGCCAGCTCTCTCCTTTCACGTAATCCAGAGCCCCGGACCACAGAATAGTGCCACCCACAGTTAAAGTGGGTCTTCCTTCCTGAATTAACCTGCTCTACAGAATCCCTCACAGGTGATTCTAGGTCCTGTCAAATTAACAACCAATATAAACCATCGCCAGGCTGGAGAGATTGCTCAGCGGTTAAGGCACTTGCCTACAATGCCTAAGGGCCCAGGTTAGATTCCCCAGTATCCACATAAGCCAGATACACAAGATGGCACATGTGTCTGGAGGTCATTTGCAATGGCTAGAGGCCCTAACACACCCAATTACCCCCCCCCCCACTTCTCTATCTGCCTCTTTCTCTTTCTCTCTCTCTCAAATAGAAACATAAATAAAATATTTTAAAGTGTACATATCACCCATCACCCCCGGGCTGGCTTTTTAGCATTCATGCAACAGGCTCTGATGGTCCCCTGATGATTTCACCCTCCTTTTCCTCACACACCTCGTAGGGTGCATGACTCAGTATCACAGTGGAAGGCTGCCATGGCTGTGGCCTTACTGTGCTGTGTAATGACAACTACATGCTACTCTGGTCGGTGTTCTGTGCACACATTTGTCCCTTGCTGGTTGGCATTTGCCCCTTGTCATTTGGGGTGGTTTCTAACTGGGTCAAGGAAGGTCGTTCCTCTGCTTCCGGGTTTGATTTTTTAGTGATTTGAGGGTTTTTCTTGTCTCTGGATTTCGGGAATCTGTGCTGACCACATAGGCTTAGAACGTTCAGCTGGCTTCTCAACCTCACTTCTCCCAGGTGCTATCTTTATAGTCTTGAAGACTGATCTACTTTTTTGGGGTGGGGCAGTGCTGAGGATTGAACCCAGGGCCTTTTATATGCTAGGGGAGCTCTCTACCACTGAGCTAGCTACATCCTCAGCCTTGGTCTACTTGTCTTTTAACTTTTTATCGACAACCTCCACCACCCATCCACCATTCTCCTTTGCCCTCCCTCCATCTCTCTCCACGGAATCCTTCTTCTTTCCAACAAGTCACTCTTCTATTCTTCTAAAAATAACACTCCCTGTCCTTCTTTTGTAAAAATATTTTATTTTTATTTATTTATTTACTAGAGACAGAGAGAGAGAGAGAGAGAGAGAGAGAGAGAGAGAGAGTGAGAATGGGCACTCCAGGGCCTCTAGCCTCTGCAAATGAACTCTAGATGCATGTGCCACCATGTGCATCTGGCTTATGTGGGACCTGGAGAATCAAACCTGGGTCCTTAGGCTTCACAGGCAAGTGCCTTAACCAGTAAGCCATCTCTCCAGCCTCCCTCACTCTTCTATTTTGATGTCATTGTATTTTTTGCCCTCATATTATGCAGGTCTTGTGTGGGTAGCATCAGCCATTGTGAGGTCACAAATGCAACGGGCACTTTGTGTCTGGAAGACGGCATTCCAACGCATTCCTCCCCATCCTTTGGCTTCTACATTCTTTCCATTACTTCTTCAGCAATGGTCCCTCAACCTTGGAAGGTGTGATAGGGATGCCTCTCAATGCTGAACACTCCACTGTCACTTTTTCACAGTTCTTTGATGAATTTTGTCTCCCCAGTAGTCACCACTATCTGAAAAAAGAAGATTCTCTAGCTAAAAGTGACAGTCACATTAATATATGTACAGAAACATAAATATTTAGAAGGAAACTTGCTGGAGAAAATATATCCATTTAGCAAAACAATAGAGTAGCTTTCCCCATGGCTAATGTTGATCTATCTATCTATCTATCTATCTATCTATCTATCTATCTATCTATCTATGCTTTTTGGTTTTTGAGGTAAGGTCTTGCTCTAGCCCAAGCTGTCCTGGAATTCACTATGTAGTCTCAGGGTGGCCTCCAACTCACAGAGATCCTCCTACCTCTGCCTCCCGAGTACTGGGATTAAACGCGTGCACCACCATTTTTGGCTTTGATCTACAGTTTTAGTTCCTGATTTTTTTCGGGAGGGGGGGTATATCTATTAATCCATAAGCCTGAAGGCTAACCTGGCTGCCTCAGATCTGTGTCTCAGGACAGCTCTGCTGAGCTGCAGGTCTCTCCACTCAGTCCTTCATTCAGTCACCAGACAAAGCACGTGTGTGTGTGTGTGTGTGTGTGTGTGTGTGTGTGTGTGTGTGTGTGTTTTAGGAAGGGTCTCGCTCTATATCCCAGGCTGACTTGGAACTCACTCTGTAGTCCCAGACTGCCCTCGAACTCATGGCAATCCTCCTTCCTCTGCCTCCTGAGTGCTGGAACTAAAGGTGTGTGCCACACCCGCCAGACTAATCATTTTATATGCCAGGTACAGTCTGTAAATAAGAGGGGACTGGCTCAGCCTGTGGGGACTGGCTCTCAAATGCCCAGGGATGTCCTCTCATCCACTGGGGCACTTTGTGAAAGAAACTTGCATGGCTTAAGCATATTGAGACAGCCGGTGGATACTTACTGAGCACCTGCCGGGGGCTTAATAAACACAAGGTGTGCAGCATCCATTGTTCATGGAGCTCACAGTGCAGTGAGAAGTGAAGGCAGGAAGCAGATAGACCAAACTGCAAAGCTGAGGGGTGACAGAGGCAGCCCACAGTGAGAGCTAAGGAGAAAGGGCTTGGGGTGGGACGGGAGCCATCCTGGTGGGCCTGAGGCTTGAAGGTAGAGAGGGGCTGTGCCAGGTCATGGTCGGGAGGCAGCACAGAACGGGGAACTGGTTGGAAGTAAGGGTGGGCATCCTCCTCGTACACTGATAAGCACAAAGGAGTCTTCCTGGGGGAAGGTATTTTGGTTACATTGCTGGAAGGCTGCAGGAAGTGAGAATAGGTAGGACATTGCTACAATCACCAGCCGGCGGTGACTGGGGTGGTGCGGAGGTGTGAACAAGTCATTTAAGGACTCTCCCTTGATACCAGTGGCATGAGATGGCCACAGAGAAAGCAATGGGATATGCGGTGTGACCCCAGGTTTCTGCACAGAGAGGTGGGGTGGGTAGTTACTTACTGAAACAGTCTGGTGGCAAGGAGGAAATGGGGTCTCTCAAGAACAGTTGGAGGTGGGGAAGGAGGAATTATGAAACTCAAAACTTACTTGGGGTGTCTCTAAACAGATAGAACTGATCATTGATTGATTGCTCATTAACACTTCCTTGTCCTAAATGCTTGAATTTGACTCAGGAAAATTACTTGGATGATTTTACCCACTTAATATTTGGATATTCGTGTTTATTAACATTAATAATTAATATTCATATTTGAGTTTAATCTTTGAAATGTTTCAAGGTGTTATATGTTGGGGTGTACACCATGTCCAAGGAATGGGGTCAGTGGGTGATGGAGAAGTCACCCATATGACTATTAACCTTAGCAAGCTTTACATTGATTGGAAAGGCAGAGTGTATGCGCATGAAACCATCAGATAGTTAGCCCTTGTAATTGTCTATAAAAATCTGAAATAAGCAAGCATGGAAAAGAGCTTGAATTGCGTCTGGGGTGCCGGATGCTTTGGCACATCTTCTCCGTTGAGGTCCGTCTCCAGGAGCAGCTGTCTTGACTCAGCCTTGAAGGGACTTTCTGTTGCCTTCTCAAAGGGAGGCCCAGGAGATGAAACCCCGGGGGGAGGAATCTGGATCCCGCCCGAGTGCGCAAGGGGGGTGGTGATGAGCGCAGCGGTGACAGCTGTCAGCTCCTGAATGTCCATGGTGGGAACTCTACCACAGATGTCATTGCAATCTGACAGTCATGTTGTAAGATTTTTAAAAAGTCTTTATTTTATGTAGGAGAAAAGTAGAGGAGGGTAAAGGCAAGGTACGGGCGGGGACGGCACACAGTCCAGCATGCCCTGACAGTCCAAGCAGGGATTCATGGCCGTGTCCCGCAGCGTCTCAGCCTCACATGGGCACTGCTTTCCTCCTCCCATGCCCATCTGTCACCTCATCCTCTAGTACCACCCTGTGGGCTGGCAGGTGCTTTAGAGGTGGGGGGAGGTATGTTGAACGGGTCCAGTGTCCAGGTACACACGTGCTCAAAATTTCCTCCTCCTCCTTCTTCTTTCTCTCCCTCTCCCTCTCCCTCTCTCTCTCTCTCAGTATTTTTAGGCAGGATCTTATGTATTCCATACTTCCCTTGAACTTCTTGTGTAGCTGAAGGGTGACTGAAGTACTCCTCCTGCCTCTGCCTCCCAGATGCTGGGATCACAGGTGTGTATGGACTCTGTCACTTTCTCCTCCAGGTGGATCTCGTCTATAGTGAACACAGAGCCTGAGCTCAGACATCTGCCTCAGTTCCGCTCAGAGTCCAGGAGAGGAAGCACATTGTCTCATTGTCTCTGCTCCCCACAGCCCCCGGCACATGGAGATATATACATATATAGAGTGGGTATCCAATAAATATTTATGAGACGATTGATTGGGCTAAGTTGGTGTTCCTGGAAATGAAAAGGAGAGGAATCTGAAAGACTGTAAATGGAGAGGCTGGAGGATCTGAGGAATGCATTTATAAGGGGATCATACAGGTTTCCTCTTTTATCTCTCTCTCTCTCTCTCTTTTAAATCAATGTCTGTGAATGAGCAGAATGTGAATTTCTACATTAAATTTTACTTGGTTAAGCTCAGAGGTCAGAGGCCTCCAATCCGCTACTTTGATGAGAAGTCCTCTGGCCTCCGCCCCCTCTGTTTGGCTCAAGTTCTACAAGGTGCTTTATTGACAAGTGGCCTCAGATGTCACCCCCATTAACACCTCTGGCTGCAAACTGGGAGATAAAAGGAAATTAGAGTGGCATGGGTAGACCATGAATGACTGAGATGATAGAGCCTGTTAAGTGACAAGCTTCATGATCATAAGCTTGGCGATTAACTATTTTGATATTTTAATTATCTCTTGCACTAATTTGCTGGGTTCAGAAGTGCTGGGAGCTGGTCCATGCGAGAACCACAGGGCCTCTACCGGGTCTCTACCACAGCTGGCTCCCAGAATCCAGAATGTTCCGCCCTTCTGGACACCACTTCTCCTTCCTTATCACGTCAGCTTCAGCGCTGAGAGTTGAGAGCACCAGTGAAGCTCTATCTCATTTGTCCCGTACAGTGGCCTTCAGGTGGGGCCCGTCGTTAGTTCTCCTCGCAGTGAGGGATCGCAAGGGAATGACCCTCTCCCGTCACCTGACCTTACTTCGACCACCAGCACCCTGAGTGTGGGTCTCCCTGTCCTCTCTGCAGCCAGATGGCCCTTTCAGCCTTCAAGCCCCTTGTCACACCCCTGTTGAGAAGCATCCAGGGTCCTCGATGGGATGGGACTGGATGAGGTGATTGAGCTCTGGGTAAGGAGCCTGCCATCAAAACTTCATGACCTGCCTCTGCATCCCTGGTACCCAACATGGTGCCCAGCACGTAGCCCATCCTTGGAATGAATGAATGATCGAGTATTAGAAAAGTTAAGGAGCCTGTCTTTGTCACCTAGAGGTGAGTGGCCTCTTACCTTCTCTTCCACTTGCTCTGGGACAAGGGCCAGCAGCCCTGGGATGACCCTCATGCGATTTTTGTTTGCCTGTTATTTATGGCCTATGAATGCTCTCTCTCTCTCTCTCTCTTTCCTTCTCTCTCTGTCTCTCTCTCCCCCGTGCAGTTTTCTAGAACACTGAAAATGTCCAAATGGAAGTGTTCGCTTTCCTATGTCACCCTCGTGATGGGCGATTGCTCCCTTCTTTAGGTCATCCTGTGCTGTATCAAAGCTGTGACCTACATTAGACCTTCCCGCTGGGTTTGGGGTTCGGCATCTTCATGGACCACTGTTCCCTCTCTATTCCCCCTTGTGCTCGGAGGAGCCTCTGGACGGTGTGGGAGGAGGAAGCCGGGCCTTCTTGAATCTCTGCCTTTCCTTTCTCTTCTTCCACCAGGTCGACTCAGCAGCCTCTGTGGGGGCTGGACGCTACTGGGGCCGCGAGGCTCCCAGAAGCGGATGGGCAGGAAGGAAGCTTCTTCAGGAAGCAGGTGGGGTCCTGTGGTGAGGAAGCCGCAGGGTCTGGCACCGTGGCCCCCATGGTGCAGTGCAGTCTGTAGATGGACAAACCATAGTGACCACAAGGGTCAGAGAGGACAGCCTGGGGGCTGCCAAGGCCCAGGATGGCTAGGGCATGACCAAGCCAGGGAGGAAGTAAGACCAGTTACCTCAGAGGCTGAGAAAGCTCCACAAGGGAGCATTCCTGAGGGCTTCAGTGACACCATTCTATCCTGACAGCTGTTGGTTTGAAATGTCCTTGGCACCAAAGGCATGGAAACTATACATATTTTCTGGAAAAAAAAAAACAAAACTATCTTCAATAGAAATACTGACCAACTCTCAGCAAAGACAGTTGACAGGGGAAGGCTGAGCTCTGAGTGTGTTGTTGCAGCCCAGGGAGCCATGGGAACCGGTTCTGTTGGGCATGGTTGTGACATTTATAAAGGTGTGTCAGGGAGCTTCCCTTCCAAGTCCACGATGCTATCCTGTGAGTCTTGGGCATTTAGAGGAGAAAACCCTTTCTTGGGAAGCAGCCACCTAGTGTCTGCCCATTCCAGGCCTGCTACCTTGGCTGGGTCATAGGAGAGTCCACACAAGTCAGGCAACCTCATGCTGAGTGAGGCTCGTAGAGGTAGAGGTGGACTGGGGGATGGAGAGATGGCTTGGTGGTTAAGCACTTGCCTATGAAGCCTAAGGAACCTAGTTCAGGGCTCAATTCCCTAGGACCTACATTAGCCAGATGCACAAGGGGGTGCACACGTCTGGAGTTCGTTTGCAGTGGCTGGAAGCCTTGGCGCGCCCATTCTCTCTCTCTCTCTCCCTTCCTCCTTCTCTCTGTCTGTCACTCTCAAATAAGTAAATAAAAATAAACAAACAAATTAATTAATTAATTTAAAAAATGTTTAGGGTTGCAGTGCTGGGCATGGTGGCACACACCTTTAATCCCAGCACTCAGGAGGCAGAGGTAGGGGGATCACCACGAGTTCGAGGCCATCCTGAGGCTACATAGTAAATTCCAGGTCAGTCTGAGCTAGAGTAAGACCCTACTTTGAAAAAAAAAAATTAGGGCTAGAGAGATTGCTTAGTGGTAAGGAGCTTGCCTGCAAAGCCTAAGGATTCCCCAGTACCCACGTAAGCCAGATGTACAAGGTGGCACATGTATCTGGAGCTCATTTGCAATGGCTAGAGGCCCTGGCACACCTATTCTCTATCTACCTGCCTCTCTGTCGCTAATAAATAAAATTCTTAGGAAAAGGAGAATAAAAAAAGAACTTTTAAGAATCTAATAAATACAAAGAGAGAAAATGTTAAGTCACATTTTATAGGCATTATGGTCCCCACCCCATTTCATCGCTGAATGCATCATCTCAAGTCCATTTCATACCCTGAATACCTATTCTACACTTAAATAATGCCAAGGCCAGCCAAATCAAAATCAAATGATAAAATGCTTACTGGCAACTTGAAAGCCTTTTGTTTTATTGTCCACAAAAAAATCTACATTTCCTATTTCCTGTTTCCCTAGAAATAATGTAACTTAGAATTAGTAGTTCAGGGCTGGAGAGATGGCTCTGCAGCTAAAAAGCACTTGCTTGTAAAGCCTGATAGCCTGGATTTGATTCCCCAGTACATACATAAAACCAGATGCACAAAGTGTCATGTGTGCCTGGAATTCATTTGCAGTGGCTGGAGGCCATGGTGAGCTCATTTTTTTCTCTCTCTCTCTTTTATCCTCTCTTCTTATTTTTCTCTCTCATAAAGAAAAAAAATTTTTAAAAAAAGAATTAACAGTTCAGCCTTTCTTTGTCATGATACATGGGAGGACCAGGGGTTCCTACGTGATCTTCTTGGCTTTGTTTTTCTCTCCTTCTAAAGCAGACTTAGAAAAGGTGCACCCAGTCTAGAGCCGTACCATCCCGAACGTGCTCTATCTATCTCAGAATCTAAGCAGGGTCAAGCTCGGTTAGTACTTGGATGGGAGAAAAAGTGTACCCAAAGAGACATACAGTTTTTGCAAACCCCTCCCCCAAAGCTTCCGTCTGTAGATTCCTTGCCAAGCACTGAGGAGCGCAGACCTGTATGTTTGCAGCATTTAAATAAGCTCTAATTTTGTTGTCCCATGTAACTATGGGATCTTTTAAGCAATCTAAAATTGGACTAGCATACAAGTTTCCCATATTTACTGTTTTTATTCATTTAACAAACACTGACGATATGCACGTACCAGGAAAGTCTTGTAAGAAAAAAAAATTAACAATAACTAGGCCTATTTGAGTCCCCATGTTTTCTTGTGACCAAAAGGCAGGTCATCTGCACATAAACAGCTGTGATCCATGTCAGAGGCACTGGCTGCTGGAAGGACAGGATGCTCTTCACAGCACCATAAGACCTAGGGACAGGAGGACAAGCCCACAGGGAGGTGATTAGTCAGGGTTTTCTAGAGGAACAGAGGCAATACAGTGAATATGAATTGTAAGGGGGACTTACTAGATTGGCTCACACAATAGGAGCTGTACAGTCTTAACATTGGCTGTCTGTAGGCTGGCATTCCGTGATCCCTACAGCTGCTGAATACCTCAACATTTACTGTTGGCAGCCCAGAGAATTCCTGGGGTGCTGTTGGTCATCAATCGAGGTAGGAAGATTAAAGAAGCTGTTATCCGGCTGGAGAAATGACTTAGAGATTAAGGTGTTTGCTGGTAAAGCCTAAGAACCCGGGTTCGATTCCCCAGGACCCACGTAAAGCCACATGCACAAGGTGGCGCATGCGTCTGACATTTGTTTGCAGTGGCTAGGAAACCCTGGCATGCCCATTCTCTCTTTCTTTTTTTTGAGTTTTTATATGTTTTAATTTTTAACATATCATTTGTACAAAATGATGTTCCATTATGACATTTTTCACACATATATTTGGACCTATTTTCTTTTTTTTAAATTACTTTTCTATTCAGCAAATACAGGCAGTTTGGTACCATAATTAGGCTCATCCGTGACCTACCCCCTCCCCATTGGCCCCTCCTTGTTGAGGTATATGGGTTGTGCATTGTGGAGTTAACCCACAGTTTTTGGTACAAGTGTCTCTGCATATCATGACCCAACATGTGGCTCTGACCTTCTTTCCTCCCCCTCTTCTGCAAAATTTCCCTGAGCCATGTTAGGTTCATTTTTGGTCTGCTTCAGTGATGAGGTGTTGGGGGCCTCTGAGGCTCTGGCTCTCTGGTTTGGTAGGAGTTGATTTTTCTCTGTGTTGGTCTCCTTCCCCCTTGTGCTGGTATCCACTTCATCAGGAAAAGAGCACCCTTGCTTGTTTTGCCAATTTTCCTTAGTTTCAGCCGGGGCCCTTTTGAGGTATGATGGGGTGGCTCTCTCCTTAGGATCTTCATCTATCTGAAAAAGAGAAGCAGATTCTCCAACGGAGAGTAAGTTAGCACGAAGATAAATGAGATAACCCTTACTTTTTTTAATAGAGAGTTTAATAGGTATAGGCCCTCTTGTAGCCCATGATTGATGGTAGCTTCATATTGGAGAGTGGGCTTATGTTTGGATATGGTTCTGACTTGTTTCCCAGCTCCACCTATGGGTCCCGTACCACTGAGGGAATCAATTAGCCAAATCAAGAGCAGTTGGTTCCCCACCATGGCTGTGTGCCACTATTGCACTTGTGTGGGCATCACAACAGGTTATTTGCTGCTAAGTAGGTTGGACCATGAGTTGCTTGGACAGATATTGGTCGTTTCCCCCAGTCGCCCATGTAGCACCTTCTGGCACTAGACACGCTGACTGTCTGGGACTGACTCTCTCCTGGCTTCCAGCCATGCCGTTCCATTTTACGTGTCAGCTGCATATGGTGTCTTCAGCAATAGGTTCTTACCAGTAACCTTTGTTGGGTCATCAAGTACTCTGGCAGAAATCTGTCATTCTTTTAGGAAACTTTGTAGGTTTCTCTGATCAAAAGCTCATTGTGGGTGATAGCCCCATGCTGGTACTGGGAGTTACAGGTCAGTGCCTACTAGGCAAATGAGGAAAAAGATAACTAATATACAAGAGTTAGAGAGGAGAGAGAGAGAGAGAGGGAGGGAGAGGGCGAGGGAGAGAGGGAAGATGTAGAAGATTTAAGTTAGACTTGATCCTACCCTCTCCCTTGTCTTGTGGTTCAGGTGTTTCCTGTAAGGGCCTGGTGAAGGTTCAGCCATTTAGTCTGCCTTTTAGGAAGTAGAATTTTATGGTACCATTGCCGTTTGGGTCTAGATTAGTGTTTCCCACCCCTTTGATGCCCTTCCCTCCCTCCCCCTCCATCCTAGTGTCTAGTCCATGAGATGCTTGCTGGGTATGTAAGGTATCTTGGGTAGATTCAGGTTAGGTGCTATAGATGAGTAAGACTATATGGCTATTTTTTTCCTGTGATTGGGTAAGTTCACTGAGAATGATCTGTTCCAGGTTCAACCATTTTTCCTCAAATTTCTTTGTGTCATTTTTCTTACTGCTGTATAGAATTCCCTTGTGTAGATATACCAGTGAGGCCAGCGTAATCCACCCCACCCCTCGTGGGGACGGAGGGGCGCTGGGGGCCTCCCACTTATTCTACACCTCTCATGTCTCTTCACCGTGCCAGACTAAAATCAAGCTCAACAGGGTCTTCTTTCCCCACTGATTCCACCAAGCCCGTTCCCTTGGCTGTGGTTTCACTGGATAGGAGGTAGGGACAGTGGAAATCTCATTCATCCATTCATGCTCGTCACTAATTAGATGACGAGGCATTTGGCTACCTTAAGAGTCATAGTTACTCCTGCCATTTGCCCGCGCTTCATTGAATTTCTTCACTTTGACATTCAGAGCACTGGGCAGAAATCACATCACGTCAACACCCGCTGTGGGCCTTCACGACCATTCTCTTTCTATCTGCCTCTCTTTCACTTGCTCTCTCTCTTTCTCACAAATTAATTAATTAATTAAATATTAAAAGCAAACAATTTTTTTAAAAAAAAAAGGAATCTGTGGGCTGGAGAGATGGCTTAGCAGTTAAGCACTTGTCTGTGAAGCCTAAGGACCCCGGTTCGAGGTTCAATTCCCCAGGACCCACGTTAGCCAGATGCACAAGGGGGGTGCATGTGTCTGGAGTTTGTTTGCAGTGGCTGGAGGCCCTGGTGCGCCCATTCTGTCTCTCCATCTGTCTCTTTCTCTTTCTCTTTCTCTTTCTCTTTCTCTTTCTCTTTCTCTTTCTCTTTCTGTGTCTGTCACTCTCAAATAAATAAATAAAGATAAAGAAAAAAAGGATGCTGTTATCCATGAAGTATAGCAGGGCCCCAGGACGGGGAGTGAGAGACACTTGCAGGACCAGCTGCGGAGGCTGCGGAGGTCAAAGAGCCCAGCATGTGGCTGAGCAGAGACGAGAGGGCTGGGAGGATTGCTGCCAGATCTGGAACGCAAAGGACTGGGTGATTCATAGCAAGGCTCCGAGGGGATGACAAGTCACAGCAGGTAATGCTGTGGGAAGTAGGCTGGCCAGAGCACTTAGACTTGAGGCTGCAGACAGCAACTTTGTGTTGTTAAATGGCCATCTTTCTGAAAGGACATGGATGACATGGCTGTCCCCTAGGGTAGGCACTGCACAAACACATATTGTGTGAAGCTTCCCATTCACCTCACCCTAGTGTGTCCAGTAGCGTGGGTGGTGGTTTGAATGTGAAATGTCCCCCAAAGCCTCATATGTTTGAGTGCTTGATCCCCGGCTGCTGGCACTGTTTGGGAGAGTTGCAGAGCCTTTGGGAGGTGCAGCCTTGCTGGAGGAGGTATGTGCTAGGGGAAGGCCTTGGGGTGTGCTAGCCACACAGAGCTCTCTCGACTTCCTCCCTGCTGGTGTGGAGGTGTGCTGCCTACCTGTCTGCTCCTGCCGTGCACCTTGCCACGATGAAACTTCCCTGCAAAACTACAAGCCAGAAATAAGCCCTTTCCTTCCATAAGCTGGTTGTGTTGCTGGGTATTTTGTCCCAGCAACAAGAAGGTAACTGTCATAGCATGTGACCCAGATTATCACCCCCTTAGCATGTTCCTCGTGTTGGGAGGAGGTTGGGCTTCCGGATTGCTAAACTAAATAAGCTTTCTGAAAAATAGGATCGTATAGTACTTCTATTATTTTATTTACTTATTATTTTTTTGCAATCAGAGAAAGAGAGACAGACAGGCACACACAGAGCAAAAGAATGGGCACACCAGGGAACAATGCCACTGCAAACAGACTCCAGATAAACATGTCGCTTTGCGCATCTGGCTTTATGTGAGTACTTGGGAATTGGACCCCAACCTTTAGACTTTGTAGGCAAGCGACTTAAACGCTCCGCAGCCCCAGCATCCTATAATTTTAAAGCACTGTTTCCACTCAGGAAAAAAAGGTGAAGGGCATATCAATGTGAAACATGGACAAAAGAGAGGCCTGGATTCTCGCTACTCATTATGATCTAGCTATTCAAAATGGATTCAATTATAAGCTCACCTTTTGACATTTTCTTATCCTAAGTCTCAAACACCAATTGGAACTCAACAGAAGAGGCTCACATTTTAATAATCACTTCTGCAGGTGCATCTGCAAAGAGCTACTGGGATGAGTTGCCAGCATGGCTTTGGAGCCGTAGCAACTCAGACTGTTCTTAATTTAATTTTCCCTCTTTTTCATTTGTGTGTGTGTGTGTGTGTGTGTGTGTGTGTGTGTGTGTGTGTGCACATAGTTCACATGAGTGTATGTGGAGGCTAGAAAACAATGTTAGGTATCCTCTTCAATTGCTCTCCATCTTATTTATGTATTTATTCTTTATTTATTTTTCTATGAGAGAGAGAGAGAGAGAACTGGCACACCGCAACCTCCAGCCACTGCAATCAAACTCCAGACGTGTGTGCGTCACCTTGTGCATGTTTTTGACCTTACACTTGTGTCATCTTGTGTGTCTGGCTCACGTAGGACCTGGAGAGTCAAACATGGGTCCTTAGGCTTCACAGGCAAGCACCATAATGCTAAGCCACCTCTCCAGCCCTGTGTATTTATTTTCTGAGGCAAGGTCTCACTCTAGCTCATGCTGGCCTTTGAACTCATAGAAATTCTTCTATCTCAACCTCGGACTACAGGCCTGCACCACCATGCCCAGTTCTGCCTTGTTTTTTGAGACAGAGACTGCCTAAATTCAAAGCGCGTTGACTCAGCTACACCTGCTGGCCAGAAAGCCCTAGGGACCCTCCTGTCTCCACCTCTCCAGCATAAGGGTTATAGGCAGTGCCACCATGCCTGGCTTTTGGATCTGTGAGTGAGGCTGAGGTTGGAACTCAGGTCCTCGAGTCAAGATTATTTATTTTTTTTAAATATATTTTATTTATTTATTTGAGGCAGAGAAAGAGGGGGGGGATGGGCACACCAGGGCCTCCAGCCACTGCAAACAAACTCCAGATGCATGCTCTCCCTTGTGCATCTGGCTTATATGGATGGGTCGTGGAGAATTGATTCGGGATCCTTTGGCTTTGCAGGCAAATGCCTTAACTGCTAAGCTATCTCTCCAGCCCTCGAGTCAAGATTATAAGACAAGTACTTCACTCACTGAGCCCGTTTCCCCAGAAGAACGCTTTGTTTTGTTTTTCGGAACAGGTTATAGGAACTTTCAAAATGCTTTGCTTAGAGTGAGCTTTAAATTGGCCTTAGTGTTACATATTTTCTAGGGTAATTCCATAACTTTTTTAAAAAGTATAGTATGTGAGTACTTAATGCATGTATGAAATATCTTCATATATTTAAGAACAAACATTTACCAGCACTGTATAGCAAAGTTGTATCAACTCAGCAAATAAAGTAACCAACATATGTATGAATTAACATTGGTACTACACCTATGCCAGTCAAGAAAAAGGAGCTGAGGCTCTCCTAATGCCTTTTCACCCTTCTCATCAAGGATGAAAGAGTGAAATGCTATTTGGATTTGCCCCCACTAGGGAGACAACCTGCACGGGGTAGGGTGTTTGAAACATCCCCACTCTCCAGAGAGTGTAGGGCCTAAGAAAAAGGAAGAAGCTGGCTGGAGAGATGGCTTAGCAGTTAAGACGCTTGCCTGCAAAGCCTAAGGACTCATGTTCAACTCTCCAGGTCCCACATAAGATGGGTGCATAGTGATGCAAGCTCACAAGGTCACACATGTGCACATGGGGGAACATGCATCTGGAGTTCGACTGTGGTGGCTGAGGCCCTGTTGCACCAAATTCTCTCTCTCTCTCTCTCTCTCTGTCTCTCTCTCTCTCTCTCTCTTGCTCTCTCACATTAAATACAAAAAGGCCAGTCCATTGGGCTTGCCTCAAAAAAAAAAAAAAAAAATGGAAGAAGCCATACAGAGCACCATGGTGCCTACATGGGAACTGGGTCAGTTGACCCAGCTCTGCGGCAGTAAGAGGGTATGAGCAAACATTCCTCCCAGAACAAAGATAACACCTCCAGGCATCCAGAAGCACGTGCTGCATGCCCTTTGCTCATAGGTGCTTTTTTTGGTCTACATTGTGCCTAGTGCCTCACCTTTGTGGCCAGGAAGGTGTACTCTCCTGATAAAGCATTCCCTGGCCTTTCCCCCTATTTGTTCTTAACTCCATCTTCTTAATACGATGCTGAAGGGGTAAAAGGCCAAGTCCAGCACAGTAGCTGTGGGCTTCACTGGAACTCTGCCTAAGGTCTGTGTGCCCTGATTCTGTGGCTCTGATGAAACAAGCAAGAACCCTTCCACACACAGACAGAGTGATCCTGGGAGCCATTTCAGAGGACATATTTCTGCTGCTTTCAGCGGTTCCCTCACTACTTCCTCTGATCCTCCGGTATGCCCTTCCTGTAAACATGGGGACCTGAACCCAGGTGTGGGTAGACGTGCCCTATGTCACAAAACAAAGACCCAGTCCCCACAGAGCAGAAGGATGGTGTGGTGTATGAGGGTTAGGTCCCACCAGGCCTGAGAAGTCCCACCATCACATTTTCAGGGTGTTGGGCCTTGGAAAACTCGAGGCCTCTGAGGAGTATTACGTTGCAGCAGAAAACATCAGGCCAGGAGAAGTGACGCCTGTGAGCGTGTTGTTTGTGGTTTACAGGATCAGGAACTTAATGCCCATTGCACCCCAATACCCTGGTTTTCCACCAAGCAGAAATCTGTATCCTGGTGACACACTACCGATCATAAGATGAAAGATGGGGAGCCGCAGGGAGAATCTAATTTCCAGGGCTCTTGCTTCCAGCCCTGTAGACAAACAGTTGAAAGTAATTACATGTGGCCAGCACTGGGGGACATGCGTTCTCTCTTGTCATAACTTGTAACCTAATCAGAGACAAAGCCAATATCCCAGCCTTGCTCAATGAGGACTGGAAGGGCAGTGGAAGGCGTGGGCTTTCTCGAATTTCCTCACCCAAGAAACCTCCCTTCCTTCATCTGTACCTGGAATAATATTTGCCTTGTCTTCTGAACTTATGTCAAAATGCTTTGAAAATTGTTAAATTCACTAGGAATTGCACTAGCTCTAAGGCACTGGGAAAACTGTAAAATACATTAGCTCCAAGGACTTGGGGAAAGTGTAAGACAATTTGGTGAAGCCCTTGCTCGGAGTATAACTTGTACATTTGTGGTGGACACGGCTATCCCAGAAGAACACACACAGACTGAAACAGGAAACTGTGAGTTAAGGACAGAGAACGGGTTGGTCCGTTCAATTGACATTGGAGCTATATGCATCTTCCAGCCAATATCTGGGGCTAACTCCCATTCAAAGTTACCCCAGGGATTTGGTGTTAACATAAGTGCTAATACAGACACCATCATTTGTACACATCATTATTTTTTATTTACAAATAGCCTTTAAGTCACATCATCAATTTTTTAATCCTTTGTTTTTGCGTGTGTGTTTGTGTAATGTGCTATGTGTGTGTGTGTGTGTGTGTGTGTGTGTGTGTGTGTGTGTATACACACCCACATGCACTGTGGCAGGGGTGCTTACCTGAAATGGCCAGGGCAAAACATCAGGTGTCCCACTCCATCATTCTTCCACAAGTTCTCATTTTGAACCAGAGTTTCTTTTTAAAAATATTTTTTATTTAGTTTCAAGCAGAGAGAGAGAAAGAGGACTGGACATGCCAGGGCCTCCTGCCTCTGTAGACCAACTCCAGCTGCATTAGCCACTTTGTGCATCTGGGTTTGTGTGGGCACTGAGCATCAAACCTGGCCTGGCAGGTTTTGCAAGCAAGCACCTTTAACTGCTGAGTCATTTCCACAGCCCACAGTAGCTTGCTGTTTTGCACAAGCCTAGGTGACTTCCTGGTCTCTCCTCCCCTTTTCCGGACAGGGGTTACAGGCATGTGTGACTATGTGAGATCTGGAGTATCAGGACCCCTCAGACCTTCATGCTTGTGCAGGAAACACCCTTAAACCATGGAGCCATCTCTCCAGCCTGAGGCACATTATCTCTGGAGCCCCTTAGCAAAATTCTTCCTGGAACAAATTCTAGCACTTTCTTCATACGCCTTCTTTTCCCGCCTTGCTTGTTTCTCACCATGTACAAAAGCTTAGATTAAAATAATAATAATAATAACAAATTCGGATAAAGGTGATAGCCTATCCAATGAATAGTGCAAAAACATCTGCCAGTTTAAAGTGGGGCTTTGTTCATAGATTAAAGCTACCTGTGGCTTTGATCCGTGTCTCCTTTGCGTTGGGTTCAGGGGCTGCTGTTAGGCAGGGGCAGCTGAGCAGGTGTGGACTCCAGATGCTTCATATTAATTAAATGCACTTGGCTCCTTTAGTAGCTTTGATGAAGTGGAACTGTGACTGACTGACACTGTTATGGTTTGGGGTTAGATGATGTATCTATCTATCCAGCTCTGGAAATGAGAGGGGGAAGAGGAGAGAGGAAAAGGAAGGAGAGAAGAGAGAAGGCTGTCCTGTTCACCCCCCCACCCCCCACGCAGCTCTCTGGTAGTTAAAGTTCCACTGGGGATCCAAGAATAATGTTCATGTGTGGTCACTGCTGCCGTGGACCTGGCCCCTGGGTGGTGTCTTGGTCTGTTCGCACTGACAAAACACCATGGACCGGGATGGAGAAGCTACAGAAACTCACTTCTCACAGGTCTGTGGGATCAAGGGATCAAGGTTCTGGTGTGTCCGTATCTGCTTAGGGCTGACGCCTGGTTTGTACGTGGCTCCCTTCTTGTATCTTCGCTTGTGAAAAGAACCAGCCCTCACCTCCTCCTTTTTATGTATTTGCATGAGTGTGCGTGTGATATGCACACATGTGTGTTTGAATGTTTGTGTGTGAGGGTGCACATGTGCATATGGAGGCCAGAGGTCAACATCAGGTTTTCCTCAATTCCTCTCCACCTTACTTTTTTTTTTTTTTTTTTTTTTGAGGTAGGATTTCACTCTAGTCCAGGGTGACCTGGAATTCACTATGGAGTCTCAGGATGGCCTCAAACTCATGGTGATCCTGCTACCTCTGCCTCCCGAGTGCTGGGATTAAAGGTGTGTTATCGCTGGGTGGAAGCTAGATCACCTAGGGCCATACCCATCTGGTTGAAGATATTATATACTCTTAATTTTATAATTAGAGAGAGACAGAGAACTGGTGTGCCAGGGCCTCAGCCACTGAAATCGAACTCCAGACGCTTGTGCCACCTAATGGGCATGTGCGACCCTGAGCTTGTCTCACATTTGTGCATCTGGCTATGTGGGATCTGGAGATTTGAACATGGGTCCTTAGGCTTTTCAGGCAAGCGTCTTAACTGCCAAGCCATCTCTCTAGCCCAGGATATTACATTTTGATCTAATTATAATAGGAACTCTTTTTGAAAGGTCATTCTAGCTGGAAATGGGAAGAGGTATGTGGAAGAGGAGGAAGGAACGCTTGTGGACACTATTACAAGATTCTCGTTGTGAGATGAGCATGAACTTGGACTGGGCTAAAGACAAGAGATGGGAAGTAACTGGAATTAGGAACATTTGACTGTTGGCTTAATTTGCTGATGGATGCTTCTGGACTATAGCTTCAGCTTGCTCTCCTCCAGTAAGAGATGCCCAGGAGCCAGGGACGCAGCCCACTCCACCCACTGACCAAAGAAAACATGACTCAGGACAGCAGAATCCATGACCCTTTCCAAAGGTAAAGGGTGACCAAAGCTTCAAGTGCCTTCATCATTTGAACCATTTAAAATGGTTTCAATTTTAAGTGCCATGTGTTAACTTATATGATGTTGTTTTGGCTTGAGGTAAAAGAAAACCCAGTCTATATAGGTGTAAACAAACAAGAAATTTATTGGTTCTAATACATTACTACCCAGAGACAGAGCAGTTGGATGTTGGTCCATTTGACAGTTCAGTAATGAGATTAAGGACCTATCTGCCTGTTCTTCCCACCACACAGATAACTGCATTCTATGACTGGGTCTCCTCGTGAGCAAAATGTAGCTGATAGACCGAGTGGGTCTATATGCTTCCCTTTTACACCAAGTGCCAGGTAGATCCCAGCTTCCCATGCTCCCTGGGGTTTCTTTTTCTAGGAAGAAATAACAGTGGCCTTCCCTTTGTATTGTTTTAGACAGGTTTGGTTTGCATCTGCACTCCTGAACCAGTTACTGGCAAAAGCATCCAGGGCAGGACTGATCCCCTTAGATTTTGTGTGGCCAGCTTTGGAGCTGGGCTCAGATCCCTGGGCCGCAGGCTGCTCTGCTGTTTAGTGGGGAGGGAGTTGGGCGGCTGCAGAATCAATTGTGTCTTACTTACAGAAGACAGCAGTAACTCAGAGCCCAATGTTGCCTTGTGCAGTTTCCATGCTCCCAAGCAAGATTTTGGGGCTGCTGAATATTTTGATATGCAAGATGAATTGCCTAAACTTATTAGGAGCCAGGCGGCAGACAATCTGAAAACATGAAATCACACCCGTCCTCGTTAACAACAGAGAAAGATAGAAATTAGGAACACAGTGACATGCTGCTGCACTCCCAGTAAGTTGGCAAAAAAAAAAAAAAAAGAAGAAGAAGTCTGACATTACTGAGCCCGAGCCCAGGCAAAGGTCTGCATGAGGAGGCAGAGCCTCGTACAGTGAGGGTGTGATTTGGTACCATCTCTTTGGAAAGTAACTTTGGCATTGTCCTATTGTGTACTGACTCAGCAATTCAATGTTTTCCATACACTAGGACACATTTTGCAATTTGTTGCAGAAATAGGCTTGCGGATATCGATGATAATGCTGTTCATGGCAGCAACAAACTGGAAATTATTCTTACCGCAGAATATTCCACAGCAGCAAAAGTAAAGAACCCGCGCGCCTACATACGACACGAACGTGCTCAACAAAAGAGGCGCGTCGCCCAAGCCCGCGGGGCAGTCCCCTGCTGTCGCGGTCAGGTCCGCAATGCCGGTAGAAATCACCCAACCAAAAGCAGCTTGTGGGGAGAAAAAGGTTTATTTTGGCTTACAGGCTTGAGAGGAAGCTCCACAATAGCAGGGAAAACGATGGCATGAGCAGAGGGTGGACATCACCCCCTGGCCAAGATCAGGTGGGCAATAGCAACAGGAGAGCATGCCAAACATTGGCAAGGGGGCACTGGCTAAAGCACCCATAAGCAGGCCCCCAACAATACACCGCCTCCAGGAGGCGTTAATTCCCAAATCTCCATCAGCTGGGAACGTAGCATTCAGAACACCTGAGTTTATGGGGGACGCCTGAATCAAACCACCACACCTCCTCATTGCCGGGATGAAACACTTGAGCAGAAACAGCTTCCAGGAGAAAGGGGCTGATTCAGGCTTACATTTCTGGGGGGCGGGGGGGCATCTGTCATGATGGGAAAAGCATGGCAAAGCAGGCAGATGAGCGTCACCTCTCGTCCCAGCAGCAGCAACAAGGAAGAGATTTCATAACTTCTGTCTATAAAATATTACATGGAATTTTTTAAAACATAGGTTCACTCAGCTCTTAAGCAAATGTGATTGATAGCGGTGGGAAACAAACATGGATGGCCTTGATCCATGTAAGAGGAGCTCATGCCTGATTAATTAATCAATAGTCTATGAGGGAAAAAATTATTATGTGTTTGGGAATTATTATGTGTTTGGGGGTGGGGAGAACCAGTGACTGTGATATATTTAATCTTTGAAAATGTCTGTGATGAAAGGCCATGAGTTATTAAAATCCTGATGTTATTATGAATTTAGGAGAGATTCATTTATGGACAGAAAGGCAGGGATAAAAAAGATATATTTTTAAAATTAGAATTAAATGGGGGCTGAACATATGGCTCAGAGAGTAAAGCACTAGCTGCTCACGTCTGATGACATGAGTTCAGATCCCCAGATCCTGCATAAAGCCACATGCCTAATACGTGTGTCAGTAAGCCCAACACACCTACAGAGGGAAGGGAGGTGGAGGCAGGAGAATCCCACAGCTCATGAGCCAACTACCCTGGTAAACATCACTAGGAACAGCAAGAGAGGCCCTCCCTCAAAACAGGGCACAGGCTGGGTGTGGTGGTACCCACCTTTAATCCCAGTACCTGGGAGGGAGAGGCAGGAGGATGGCCGAGAGTTCAAGGCCACGCTGAGAGTCCATAGTGAATTCCAGGCCAGCCTGGGCTAGAGTGAAATCTTACTTCAAAGCAAACAAAACAAAACAAGGTGGAGGGTGAGCCCCCACACTCAACCTTGTCCCCCGACCATAGTGTGACCTGGCACATACCTGCCTCCATTCACACCCATGAATGTGCACTCAAAATTAAAAACAAACAAACAAACATGGAACTAAATGAATCTGCCTCAATGTGTAGGCTCTCAGTAGTTTCTGTTGTAATGACAGTTAGTATTTGAAGAATCTGAGTGAAGAATGTGCAAACAAACCAAAAACAAAACAACCAAAAGCCCTTAATTAGAGGAAGAGCTGAGCGCACTAGGTGGTGAAACACTGTGCAAACAAGGTTTAAGCACCAGACAGGGGCCTCTTTAAGTCACAAATACAACAGATGAGTTTCTGTGTAAATAGCACATGTGTTTGGCAATTCGCATGTCTCATTAAATTCTCTTCTGGGCATTGATCCTTGGTGGGGAAAACATCAGAGCTCGTGTGGTTAAGAGCTTTCCCCGCACTTCGCCTGTCATGGAATCTCTTAATGGTTAAATGACAAGCTCTGTTTCTGGGGAGCGCATGGTTTCTGGAGTCACTTGTGTGACTCAGCGTGCTCTTTTAAATCAGACACTTCCATGTCCAGCTTAGCACGTGAGCCCCCACCGAGCCCAGTGCTGAGATCAGTGCCCGACTAGAAGTGACTCCACAAGGCCTCTGCGATTTTTGCCAGCTCTGTTTCCAAATTAGTTGCAAATTAGATGAAGGAGTTGAATTATTATTATTTTATTTATTTATTTATTTGAGAGCGACAGACAGAGAAAGACAGAGAGAGAGAGAATGGGCGCGCCAGGGCCTCCAGCCACTGCAAACAAACTCCAGACCCATGCGCCCCCTTGTGCATCTGGCTAACGTGGGTCCTGGGGAATGGAGCCTCGAACCGGGGTCCTCAGGCTTCACAGGCAAGCGCTTAACCACTAAGCCACCTCCTCAGCCTGAGTTGAATTATTTCCAAGGTTCCCTCGGATCCAAGCAATATTCTGTGGCTGTGGGGATCCATTTCTACGAGTCCATACATCATGGAAGGATCCTCTCCTTGCTCAGCTAACGTGTCACATGCTTGTGCACACTGCTATTTGTATGTGAGAACATGCAGGCCATACAGTCCTGGGGAACATTATTTTTTCCCTCAGCTGACTTTTATTTGCAGTACCTCTTTTGAACCACGTGAATGATAGTCAAGCAAGATGAGGTGGAACTTTCCAGAATCCTATCAGTTTTCCTTTGCTGCTGCATCTTAGCCACACACCTTCGAAGATAATGTGGGAAAAGCCCACTAAATGTAGGAGCCCTCATATGCCAAGGAGAGACATTACTGCATGGGCCTCTGAGGAAGCTTTAGTGCCAGCTAGCATTTGTATTGAAAGGAAAATATCCTTAGGATATTGGGCAGTTGGCTTTTCTGAGCATGCAAAAAGCACCTGAGATCCACAGTGAATGAAGTCCCTGGTAAGTGGCATCTGGAGCAGTCAAGTCATTTTTTTGTTTTATTATTATTATTGGTTTTTTCAAGGTAGGGTCTCACTCTAGCTCAGGCTGACCTGGAATTCACTCTGTAGTCTCAGGGTGGCCTTGAACTCATGACGATCCTCCTACCTCTGCCTCCCAAGTTCACCACGCCCGGCTTAGAGTCATTCTTTTTAAAATGTTTAAAAACCTTTTTTGTTTGTCATCACATGTGTATGTCTGTGTGTGTGCAGACATGCATGCATATTGTGTGTACACATGTTTGTACATGTGTGGGTGCACATGTGTGACCAGTGGCCTCTGGATATTTCCAGGATCTTGGTGTTTTGCTCAAAGAATTGAAGGAAGACACACACATACACACACACACATAGTTAAGCATCAAGACACTTTATTAAGAGCAAAGATAGTAAAGATTCAACTACACTGCTAACGGGCAACGGGCCACTAGAAGGGAAAAGACTCAAGGACCCCTCTGGGCTTCTCTTTATAGGACTTTAGGAGAGAGTAGATTGGTTGCTAGGGGCATAGTTTGGATCTTCTAGGTTGACTGATGGATTTAGGTTACATAAATTTCTCTAGTATGCATGTTTCGTCCCCTGATGCATCTGACTTTAATCCTATCCACATACAGGCTATGATGACAAACAGGAGCTTCTCTCTAAAAGTTCACTTACAGGACACAGTTTGCCTTACTGCGCATGCATAAAACCAGTTCAGGCTGGATTCTCTCCCCCCACCCCGGCCATCCCCCCCCTCCCCCCGCCACCCCCGTTCCTGCCCCAGATCCAAGAATTTATTTGAATGGGTGCTGATGGCCAAGAAGCAAACTCACTGTGTGGAGCTGGGTGCACCTGCAGCTTGGTCCAGGTGGGGGGCCCCAGGTCCCCCACAGGTTGTATTGTTTAGGAGAAGGGTGTGCTTACCGCTCAGCCTGGAAGTGTCCCAGGTGGCTAAACTATTCCCCGTGCCTACCTTCCTGCCTCACACGTGTGTGCAGGTGCTCGTGACGGTGTGTGCGTGTGTGTGTGGATGACAGAGGTTGCATCCACTGTCCCCCTTGGTCCCCCTCCACCTTGATTATTTGAGAAGGGTCTCCAGTTCATCTGGACTAGATATCCACCAAGTCCTGGGATCTGCCTGTCTGTCTTCCTGAGGCTAGACTTCAAGGTATGGACCACGCTGCCTGGCATTTTATGTAAGTGCTGGGGATCCAAACCCAGGTCTTCACTTTACCCACTGAGCAATCTCCCCTGCCCTAATTTTTGTTTTCACTAAATTAACATATGGGGGGCCTGGAGAGATGGCTTAGCTATTAAGGTTCTGGCCTGTGAAGCCCAAGGACCCAGGTTCAACTCCCCAGTACCCATGTAAGCCAGGTACATGTGATAGCGCATGCGTCTGGAGTTTGACTACAGTAACTAGAGGCCCTAGCATGTCCATTTGCTCTCTCCCTATATGCCTCTCTCTCTAACAGAAATATTTTTTTAAAAAAATATGGGGCTGGGGTGATTGCTCAGTGTTTAAGGTGCTTGCCTGCAAAGCATAATGGCCCAGTTCCCACGTAAAGCCAGATGCACGAAGTGCCAAATGCATCTGGAGTTTCTTTGCAGTGGCTAGAGGCCCTGGCACATACTCATTCATATTCTCCCTCTCCTCTCCTCTCCTCTCCTCTCCTCTCCTCTCTTCTCCTGTCCTCCCTCACTCCCTCTTTCTCTCTCTCTCTCTCTCTCTGCCTGAAAATCAACAATTAATTTAATAACATATACACATAGTTTTAAAAGCCAAATTGGAGGAGGGGTGCTGATGAGGTCGCTCAGTGGATAAAGCCCTGGACTCAAGCAGGAGGGCCAAAGTAGTTTGGATTTCCAGAACCCACAGAAACCCAGACAGGCATGGCAGCGAGCCCTTAATCTCAGCAGCTTCCTCTTTTTTTTTTTTTTTTAATATGGAACACTTCATGAATTTGCTTGTCATCCTTGCGTAGGGGCCATGCTAATCTTCTCTGTATAGTTCCAATTTTAGTATACATGCTGCCTAAGCGAGCACCCAGTGTTTTCCTCTTAATAATTTTCTTCTCTGTTTTTGGTAAAGCATGCACTGTCACGGAAGTGGTATACTTTTTGAGATTTCAAACATCTGAACATATGTTTATTTTAATGTTTCACTTTATTGATCTTTGATTTGAGAATAAGATCCGAATTGAAAATCCCACTCAATCAGAAATAAGAAGAAGCCATTTCATTATCTTCTAGCTTCCAAATTTGTAATTCAGACGTTCTGGGTAGTATACAAATCAATATCTGAAGCTAGCCTCTTTCTTGCCATGTTTTTCAAAACTTTTAGATTTGTTCGTTGAATCTGGTGTTTGGGGATTTTTGTTTTTTGTTTTTCAAATTGCTGTCGTTCATGATGCTCAGCTCTCCACCTCACCCGTTCATCTGTCACTGCTGCCTCCACAGTTCCTGCTTCTTACCCTCACAACCAAACCCCTGGAAAGAATATTCTAGGCTTCCATTCTCAACGACTCCTGAAAGCTGCCCCACGTGGTAACACGTGCATTTACCTAGCCCAGGAGGTCCCCTTCGCCATCTCTTACTAAATCTGTGAGTGCAGCCGCTGCACAATTCTCGAACTTTCTTCCTTGACGTCTTCACTGCTGCTTTTAGGCTCTCCTTTCCTGCTCTTTTTGTTGTTGTTTGTTTGTTTGTTTGAGAGTGACAGGCAGAGAAAGAGGCAGAGAGAGAGAGAATGGGTGCACCAGGGCCTCCAGCCACTGCAAACGAACTCCAGACACGTGCGCCCCCTTGTGCATCTGGCTAACATGGGTCCTGGGGAATCGAGCCTCGAACCGGGGTCCTTAGGCTTCACAGCAAGCGCTTAACTGCTGAGCCATCTCTCCAGCCCCTGCTCATTTTTGCCTCTCTCTCCTCTCTCCTCTCTTCTCCTCTCCTCTCCTCTCTTCTCCTCTCCTCTTTCTCCCTCCATCCCTCCCTCCCTCTCCCTCTCTCTTTCTCTTTCTCCTTGCCTCCTCCTGTACAGTCTACCAGAGGAGAAAGAAAGTGTCTGAAGGGCCTAGAGGAAGTGCAGTGAGGCAGGAGGAGGTCCCAGGCAGGGGCTGGTGAGCACCTGGCTTTCACAGACTCTGTCCTTAATGTAGGAGACCCGCTGCCTTTCAGAGGCATCAGTTCCCATCCCTGGGCTGCCTGCTGCTAATGTGATAGCCAGTTGTATCCCTTTTATTTCTTTTTAGTATTGGAAATAAGATGCTTTTGACAAAGGGCAGTTGCTGCATGGTCATCACTGTGGGAACTGTGGGTATAGTCAGTGCTCTCAAGCTTGAGCGGGTGGCTCGGCTAGACCCCCAGGCTGCCTGCGCAGGACAGTGGTCTGTGACTACACATAAAGGACAGTTTCCAGAAGCTTTGCCAGAGAGGCCCTGAAGGAGGGCTGTTTATACGCTGATGATGTAGGGACATCATGTTCCACCATGCTAACACCCATTCTACCCCAGATGAATCCTCTAATTCAAGATTTCTTAAACTTTCCCACTTTGATTCCTTTTCACTGGATAATTTCTTCTTTTTTTTTTTATTAAGAACATACTTTTTATGGATACATTGTGTATTGGTACCATCTTTTCCCTCTTCCCTTCCTCCATTCCACAGAAGGCTCCCCTCAGTGGGGTTGCTGGTATTCCTCACGGGGTTGTGGCTTATGCCTTGTGAGAGCAGCAATCATTTTGGGGGCACAATGCCTCTGGGTATGATGTCCCAAGATGTGGCTCTTACAACTTTTCGGCCCCTTCTTCTGAAAAATTCCCTGAGCCTTGGTGGGTGTGGGTTTATTTGTTGTTGTTGTTGCTTTTGTTTTTGTTTTTGAGGTAGGGTCTCACTCTAACCCAGGCTGGTCTCGAATTCACCAAGTATTCTCAGGGTGGCCTTGAACTCACAGCGGTCCTCCAACCTCTACCTCCTGTGTGCCACCACACCTGGCTGTGGCTGTGTTTCAGTGATGAGCTCCTAGGAGTCTCCGGATCTCTGCTTTGGTAAGTGTTGAGTGTCCTCAGGGTCTGTCTCCATCACCCTGGTGCTGATCATCAGGCTCACCTGGGAAGCAGCTCTCTTGCTCATCTCCCCAGTTCCTCTGTGGTTTCATCTGGGCCTTGGCTGAAGTGTGAGGGGTGGTTTATCTCCTTGGGCCTCACTGCCTTCTGAAAAAGTAAAACAGATTCTCCAATGGAGAATGAAGTCAGCATAGGTTAAATGGGCTAAGCATCGTTAATTTAGGGAGAGTTAGATGGATGTAACCCTGCTTTTAACCAACGATCGGAGGGAGATTGCCATTGGCGACCATACTCTTGGTCTCCATGAGATCCTGGCCTGGTTCCCAATTCCAGCTCTGGGTTCCTTTCCACTGAGTGGCTCACTTAGCCAATCAGAAGGCTATTGGTTACCCACCAAGGCTGTGTGCCACCATTGCACTGGGGTGTGCATCTTGTCAGGCTGGCTGCCTCTGAGTAGCTTAGCCCTCTGCTCGCTCACACCGTGTTGGCTAAGTGTCTGGGGACTGGCTCTCTTCTGGATTCCAGCCAGGTCTGTCGGTGTTCTATGTCAGCTGCTCATGGCGTCTTCAGCTGTAGGATCTTACCTTCTAGCCCAGGTGGGTAAACTTGATAATTTCTTTATGCAATCTTGGGCATAACCTATAAAATGGGTATATAGGTCAACTATTTACTTGAATAAATCATAAAATTATTTTAAAACAATTCTTGGTATGCATATAATTTTACCATTTATTAAAGATAAAGGCAAGTTGACATACTAAAAACAAATTAAAAAAAATAATAGGGCCGGGTGTGGTGGTGCATGCCTTTAATCCCAGCACTCAGTAGGCAGAAGTATCACCATGAGCTCAAGGCCACCCTGAAACTACATAGTGGATTCCAGGTCAGCCTGAACTAGAGTGAGACCCTATATTGAAAAACCAAATACATATGTGTACATATATATATATGTACACACACACATATATATGTACACACACACACACACACACATACACACACACTTTTATATTATAATTTACCTCTGTGGTTGGGAAACAAACCATGGAAAGCAACTGACTTCCAGCTCCACCCTCACCCACTCCAGCCGAGGCTTCCTGCCTCTGATGCGCTAGGTAAAGTGTGAGACAGGAAGAGAAATCACCCTGTGCCAGATGTTCCTACGCTAACACATTTGTTTGCTGGCTCCGTTGTCTGTGAAGTGCAGCTAATCGTTCTGCGGAGAGTGGAGAGCGGGGTGGGGAAAGTGGTAGTTAGTGAGAACACGAGGAAGCAGTCTATGTAATGGCACTCTTGCAGTGTAATCTCCATGCTCGCTCAGTGCACCTGCTCAGTGTCTCTGGATTGCCATCTTCCTTTGTGAACTGTGATGTCTGGAGGACCCCTGTGTGTCTCTTTAGTATAGCATCCCACACAAGGTCATAAACAAACTGGCTTTTAATAACACATTGAAGTTTGGCCTTTTCTGTAATATATTAGAAATGGATTCGTAAACAACACGATCTAGACAGAACACTGGTGGACTGGAATAGGTAACGAAACCTACATCCCACAGGAGAGGGACAGGTGTGACCTTCGGGGCCTCCTTGTATTACTGCACTCCCATGCCAGGGTTTGCCCTCATCTTAGCATGGAGGAAACCTAAGAATCTGGGGCAAACTTGTGGACATCACTGGGCAAATAAATGGCGAGTCAGGATTTTAGCAATCAGAAACCCCTCCCCGCCTTTTCTTTCCCTTGTTCATAAGTGAGATCATAGGGTGGCTTTGGGAGTGTCTTGGGTAGGATTACAACCTGATGCAACCAGAAGTCACTAAGATTTTACCAGGGGTTTCTGGTAAGGGTTCTAGAAAATTGTAGATTGAAAATGGGGAGGGAGAAAGACCTTAAGCAAATACCAATTGGACTTCTTGCTTCTCAGCTGGTAGAGGGTTCAACCAGACTCTGGGGTGAGGACCTCCTTCTCGTCTTATACCACCATGGTTTTGCCTTTCTGTCCTGTCTCAATGACACCCATCAACACACACATAATGGCCCTTTCCTGTGGAAAGGGGAGCAAGACTAAATTGCTTATTGTGAACTTGTTAGAGCAGACCCACTGTGCAGTATCTAGTTTGTATATGCATCAGAATTCAGGATTAGAGTGTACTGCGTAGTCTTAAAATGTCTTTTATTGTTATCTGAAACATGTGTTTCTGTCTTGTATACAAGTAGCATTTTATTATCAGTGGCAGAAAGTTTATTTTAAGCCAGAAATGAAACAAAACCCCACTATTTGGGAACAGGGAATCAAGCAAGTGTGTAACTGTCAATCAGTGACCCAGAATAGAGCTTCATTAAATAGCATGTCTACTGAACAGAGGGGCAGTGGGTGCTGTGACTTAAGGAACCTTGTAGCTGAGGGCCCCCAGGGAGACACCTGCCTTCGTATTTTGCCCCATGCTCGTGAGCAGACTGCTGTCTACCTCGCCGTGCTGAGAGATGAAAGCTGCTCCCATTGTTCATTCTCCTTCCCTGAGCGTCGCGAGCACCTGCAAATGCGCAGAGAGATCTCGGGGGTCACCATGAGTGGCCTCGCAGGTAGAATTGCAGGGGCTCGGGAGATGGCCTCCCTGCCTGCCAGTCATGAGGGTGAAGAGGTGGACTCTTCACAGCGTCACTGTTGGCCACTCAGAACTCAGTCATTCGGAACATTTCACACCATTCCCTCAAGCTGATTTTTTTAAAAATCTGCACCCCATGTGGAGTTCTGTTAACACCAACATAAGCCTCAGAAACATGACTCATGGCTCTTTTGACCCTTTTCTGTGTATTATTTCTACTGTCCCTGGTATATCACTAAATGTCATGTACATACTTCCTTCACACAGTACTGTCATATGATTATAGTGTTTATATAGTGTGGACGTCCTAGTGCATGTCATTATATGATTCTTACTGCTTTTATGTTACAAGTTAAGAAACCCACGTTCCAAGAGCTGGGTAACTTCTGAGTCATACAGCTGGGGGTGGAATCAGAGTTCCGAACCCAGGCCTCTTCTGACCCTGAAGCCGGGGCTTTTCATGGACCTGGAAGGGAACTTGAAAATCAGTGGTTTCAAGCTGGGCGTGGTGGCGCATGCCTTTAATTCCAGCACTCAGGAGGCAGGGGCAGGAGGATTGCCAAGAGTTCAAAGCCACCCTGAGACTACATAGTGAATTCCAGGTCAGCCTGGACCCTATGTCAAAAAAAAAAAAAAATCATTGATTTCTAGGGCCTCCAGCCACTGCAAACAAACTCCAAATGCATGTGCCCTCTTGTGCATCTGGCTAACATGGATCTTGGGGAATCAAACCGGGATCCTTTGGCTTTGCAGGCATCCCTCCAGCTCTGGTTTCTTTCCCAAGAGTGGAGTCCATTATTGGGGGGGCGGGGGGAGGTGAGGAGAAAGCTCGGCAGGAGCAGGAGCCAGACGGAAGTAGAGCGAGACGGAGGCGGCTGCTCAGGTTTCCTCCTGATACAATCCGTATCATTCAGGAACCGCACCCATCGAATGGGGTAACCTGTATAGCTACAGTGGGTCTTTCCGCCTTAAGTAACCCAATCAAGATAATCCCTCACAGAGGTGCGCAGAGGCTGACCTGACCTACGCAACACCTCCCCGTGATTCTAGGTCCAATCACATTGAAAGTCAACTATTAACTGTCACAGTGATAAAATCCTGACTGGGTAGAAACAAAATCAGTTGAGTTTCATTAGCAAGTTTAAAATATCTGGATTCAGGAGAGATGGCTTAGCAATTAAGGTGTTTGCCTGCAAAGCCAGAGGTTCCTGGTTCAACTCTCCAGGATCCACGTAAGCCAGATGCATAAGGGGGAGCGTGCATCTGGAGTTTGTGTACAGTGGCTGGAGGCCCTGGTGTGCCCTTTCTCATTCTCTCTCTTTCTCTCTCTCAAATATATATATATATATATGTATATGATCTGGATTCAGAGATTAAAAGTAAAAAACAGAGTGTAGCATATGACATATTGGAGGCAAACAGGTACTAATGGATTCTGGTGGCTATCAGATTCTTCTTGGAACGAAGGGTTGTGTGCAGGTAAATAAGACAAAAAGCAAGTTCATGGCTGTTAGACCACTGCAGAGCATCACTCCCCTCTTGGGATTTAGAGCAAGTAAGCCCAGCTCATGGAGCTTGCTGCCTTTTGAGAATTTTCATGCTCATGAACACTAAGCTTTCCTTTCTTTCTGAGAGCAAAACAGAGATGCCCTGTCCCTCTACCCATGACTGCTGAGGTGAGGATGGAAGTCTGTGGTCAGAGGACAACAGAGCAAAAGTAGCCCACTGAAATGCCTCCAACCTGGAGCTGGGACGCTGTGCAGTGACTGAAGTGTGGGCCTCACAAGCAGGAAAACCTGAGTTCAATCTCCAGAATCTTTTTTTTTTTTTTAAAGCAATCAATGGTGGCACACAGTTACAATTCCAGCACTGAGAAGGTAGAGACAGGTAGACCCCTTGGGGTTCACTGGCCAGCCCAATCCAGCCATTCCAAGAGGATGGGGTGCTGGGGCCTGGCGCTCGGGGGAGCCACACTTTGTGAACTGTCCACAGCTCCGGCTCTTGTCTGGTGCAGAGACCTGATTTTGTGACAGTACTTCCAGAGGTGTCCACATCAGGGACCCTCACAGACGTACTATTTATTTGGCACGGTCATTTTTTAGTGGCCTGGCTGCTCTTTTCATCTTTCTAGTATGCCCTGGGCTTGAAAAAAAAAAAAAATTGAATTTGTGGCTGGACTGTTGCTTGGGGAATGGGGAATGAGAACAAAGGAAGGGAGATGACCTGCGTGGAGCTTCCTTCCTGCCCTGGCGAGGCCGGATGAATCATCCTGCAATTGAGCTTATCTCTAGTGACCAGGAGAGTTCTGTCTTCCTGCTGCAGCCTCTCTCTGCTGGGCAGCGAGGGGTAAACACTGTGAAATTCTCCCTCTCTCATTTCGTTTTCACTGTCATTTGGGCAGAGCACAGTATAGCTGATGACATCCCAGCTCACATGATTATAATCACATTTTAGGTCCTCTTCTCCGAGTCTCTGCCAAGTCACATGATGGGCTGGCAGCATCCCAAGCGCCTGCCTGCTGGCATCAACTGCATATATCTCTATTTAAGTGAACATTTTATTGGTGTGTAATACACATACAGAAAGTGTGCAGATTATGAGGGTTTGGCTCAATAAATGATAATATAGTTATGGGACTAATATCACCAGCACTCGGGGCCAGAAATAGAACATTAACTTGTGTAACAGACAGCAAAAAAAAAAAAAAAAGACGACATCAAGACAGAAGAGAAATTAACTGGAAAGAAGGGATTCGGTGGAGGGGGATTTGGGAGGGAGGAAAGGGGAGTGGCGAGAGGGGATTATGATCATAGCATATTGTCTATATTTCTGGAAGTTGTCAATAAAATGTTAATGAAATCTCAACCTGCGGCTCTTACAGTCTTTCTACCTCCCCTCCACAAAATTCTCTGAGGAGTGTCCCCAACGGAATGCGGGCAGGGACGAGGGAAAAGAGGGTACCAACACATGATGTATCCATATGAAACATCTTGTTAATAATAACAAACATTAAAAAGGTTAGTGATGGGCTGGAGAGATGGCTTAGTGGTTAAGCGCTTGCCTGTGAAGCCTAAGGACCCCGATTCGAGGCTTGGTTCCCCAGGTCCCATGTTAGCCAGATGCACAAGGGGGCGCACGTGTCTGGAGTTCGTTTGCAGTGGCTCGCCTATTCTCTCTCTCTCCCTCTATCTGTCTTTCTCTCTGTCTGTCACTCTCAAATAAATAAATGAACAAAAAATATTGACAAAAAAAGGTTAGTGAGCCGGGCATGGTGGCGCACACCTTTAATCCCAGCACTCGGGAGGCAGAGGTAGGAAGATCACCATGAGTTCGAGGCCACCCTGAGGCTACATAGTGAATTCCAGGTCAGCCTGAACTAGAATGAGACCCTTCCTTGAAAAGCCAAAAAAAAAAAAAAAGTTAATGAAACAGAAATAGAAATTTAGCAGCATCCTCCATATCTTCACTACCTCTCCACCCCCTCAAGGACAACCACTGTCCTGCCCTGTAACTTCATAGGGTCAGATTTTCCAGTTTTTAGAACTTTAAGTGAAACTCACAGTGTCTCCTTTCCGTTCACCGTTATATTTGTAAGATAAAGCTATGTGACATTCAGCAGATAGCATCTTTACACCGTCGCTGCCTGGTGTTCGAGTCACGGCAGATGCCTTCTTGGTACATTCTACACCTCATGGTAGGTTGGGTTGTTTTCAGTTTGGGTTTATGATAATAGTGATGCTGTGGGCATCATGGCTACGGCACAGGTGTTGATCAATGATGTGTTTTTCTTTTTTTTTCTTAGTTAGGTACGCAGTGTGTATACAGCCATGTTGGTCCCATCGTTAGCCTCCTCCCTGTCCTCCCCCTCCACAGGGACCCTCCTCGCTGGGGAATGTGGGTCATGCGTGGTGGGGGTAGTCATCAGTTATGGGGAAGAGGCAATATCTCTGCGCATAATGTCCCAACGTGTGGCTCTGACAATCTTTCCGCACCCTCTTCTGCAAATTTTCCAGAGCCATATTGGGTTCACTTTAGGCCTGATTCAGTGATGAGCTCTTGGGAGCCTCTGTGTCTCTGGATCTCTGGTTTGGAAGGAGTTGAGTGTTCTCTGTGTCTGGTACCAGGTTCGCCAAGAAAGCAGCACTCTTGCTCATTTCCCCATTTGGGGTCGGTTTCAGCTGGGGTCCTGGTGAGGCGCGATGGGCAGATTCTCTCCTCAGGATCTGCATCCATCTTTCCTTCCCCGGTAGGTGAGGTGAGGCATGGTTAGACAGACTTCAATTATGTTTTGAATCTTAACTTACTCTATCAAGGTAATTTATCTCAAGGTTCTTTTTTTAATAAAAATAAATTAAAAATTTACATAAGTAAAATTTACAGGCTACAGGTCTTTCAGCACCTGGTTCATGCTCTTTTGGCCATGTCATGGTATCACTGGGGGCCCTGGCCAATCTTCTGCCACAGTGCAGATCCATAGAAGTGTCTCCCACATAATCCATCACTATTAGCTGAATGAACATTTGATGTGGGAGGAGAATCCAAAATACTAGATGGCAGTAGAAAATGAAAACTGAGTTTGAAAAGCAAAATTAAGTTTGCTGGTATAGTCCTATTTTACCATTGCAGTATCCCATGATCTTGAAATGATTTTGCAAGCAAGGTTGTAGGAAGTCAAGTTACAGGTGAAAGAAAACACAGGGGCTGGAGAAATGGGTCAATAGTTAAGATGTTTGCCTGCAAAGCCTAATGACCCAGGTTCGATTCCCCAAGTACCCACGTAAAGCCAGATGCACAAAGTGGTACATGAGTATGGAGTTCGTTTGCAATGGCTAGAAGCCCTGGAGCATCCATTCTCTCTGTCTCTCTCTGCTGACAAATAAATAAATAATATTTTTTTGAAAAACCACAGAGACAAGGTGAAGTGCGAATGGGGACCCTCTTGGGCCATCTATCCAGTGTGTAGTCACCAGACCTACTGGGAAGCTTAAGTTAATAAGTGTGAAGTCAGATATTGTCATCTTCTGAGTGACTGTTGTTGCAGTTGTCTTTTCTCGTTTGTATAACATGGACTCTAAAACATGGTGGAGCCCTTGCAGGGGGAGGCAAGGGAAAGCAGGGTTCTTTGTGGTTGCGGTGGTAGTTTTTAACTTCAGAAAACTCTTGCAAACTCTGCCACAATGTTTGATTTTTTATTTTTTTTGAGGTAGGGTCTCACCCTGATCCAGGCCGACCTGGAATTAACCATGGAGTCTCAGGGTGGCCTCAAACTCAGAGCGATCCTCCTACCTCTGCCATCCGAGTGCTGGGATTAAAGGCGTGCGCCACCACGCCTGGCTTCCACACTGCCACAGTGTGAGAAGGTCGAAATCCCAGCTCCGAGTGTTCTGGGTGGGACATAGAGGGGTGATTGTATATCATACCACGCTCATAGCTGAACTGGGACACCCCGGCCCGTGGGGGCCCCCCGGGGGAGGGAGAAGGTCTGCCCAGGGGAGGCTCACCTCTCTTCTTGGAGTCCTTGCTGCTTAAGCCCCGCCTCACGACAGCAGGAGGGACCAGAGCAGACCTGAAAAGCAGGAAGCTATTTTCCTAGAGGAAGTGGCTTCCTTTCGAAAGTGTGACAAGGTACAGATGAGCCCCAGAGAGCCACCCGCTCTGAAGAATCTCCTTAGTCACACCTTCTCCTGTGGAATTCACACCGACTGGTGACACCTGATCCCAGATCAGGTGCCTGCCAGGCTGAACCCTGAGCAGAGGACGGTTGGGATAACACCGCTTTGTCTCCTAACTGCTTATCATCTCCACACTTGTCACATTTCAGAAACCACAGGCTTTTGTTTTCCCCACTGCATCTTTCAAGAAGATAATGGGGTCACCCACAGGGGACAGCTGTGGCATGTACTGCTGTCACCCAGGCATCGCTGCATGCTTTCTTCGTCAAATCCCCGTGTGTCAAGCCACAGCTTGGTCTGGTAACCAGGAAAGGGTTGGTTGGGGGAAAGAAAAAATCACCACAGAATCTTCTGAGACTCCTTGAAAAGACTTGCGTGGTGCAATTTGTGGCTGTGCTTGGGCCCGTGCGTGCATGTGCGTGTGGCCTGAGCACTCAAAGATGTGATTGCAGTAGCAGTGGGCAGGATGGGCTGCTGACCCTCAGTGGCCCCTTTGCACACTATAGGCTGCTTGCAGTTTTGTTCATTTTGCTTATTTTCCTGGTGTTTGCAGTTCCCATCTCTTTGTGGGAGGCCTGATGGAGCAAAGACCACCCACCGGCCACTGTGTCTCTCTGTCTGTCTCTGTCTGTCTATACGCAAGTCCTGAGGATAGTTACACTTCAGTGTTGAAGAGATGGCTCTTGAAAGGCCACCCTCAAGCCCCAGATGGCTCTTCCCCTTGTTACATTTGCGATTTAAACAAGTGGTCCCTGATTACCACCTAACCAGCCTGCACCGACATTTCAGCAGGGGCCATGTGTGTGGCCACTAAGCTCCCGAGGTAATAAATTTCTAGAGTTGTGTTTTTTAAACAACATGAGACGCTAAGTTGTTTCTGGATGCAGCATGTGTGTATATGATACACAGATGTAAATAAATGCGTATGTCTATATAAACAGTGTATAAACAAAGGCCAGAAGAGCAAAGACAGGAATGAAGTTACAATTTACAGGAGACATGACAGGAATGAAATTCCATCTCACTGGCTTTCTTTGAGCCACGTCACACCAACCCAGCCATTGGTCCAGTTCTGTAAACTTGTGACCAGACTCTCCCACTGTTCCTCACAACCCCGGTGCTCTTTCTGAGGCACCTGCCCATCCGTCCTTCTCCATGCTTCCTATGAGTGTGTTTTCATTGCTCGAAATCCTTCTCCGTGTTTACATCTTGGAATTGGAGCTTTAGGTCAGAACCACTCGGCTTTTGTGTTTCCTGTGCTGGCCTGCTTGAGTATGTCCATGGCAAATTCCAGGTGCATTCTGGTCATGAGCCTCTCTTTAACATGTGGTCTGAGAGCCTTCCTTCACGAGGGGGACACAGAACCAGAGAACAGCCACAGGACCCGTGGCAGCCAGCACTGGCGATGATGTGATGACAGAAGTCATCTTGGGAGTCACCGTGTTTCTGTGCATCCATGATGCATGGGCTGCCTCCTGGTTAATGGTTCTGCTAATGGGTGGAACTTCAGTGAACTTAGAAGGATGGGTGGGGGTGAAGATGGCTTTTTTCCTAGAGCGTAGGGATTCAAACTGCAAAGTGACAGCTAAGTTAAAACTCTGTTTTTCACATTGTATCTTTCAAAGACTGATAATGAAACTAAGAACATGTCTTCACTTCAAAATGAAAGCAAAGAGCTAGGCCAAATTTGACATTTATTTTTATTCTTTTTCACAAAATATTTTATTATTTTTTTATTTGACATGGAGAGAGAGTGAGAGAGAGAGAGAGAATGGGCACACCAGGGTCTCTAGCCATTGCAAACGAACTCAAGATGTGTGCGACATCTTGTGCATCTGGCTAATGTGGGTGGGTCCTGGGGAATAGAACCTGGGTCCTTTGGCTTTGCAGGAAAATGCCTAAACTGCTTAGCCATCCCACCAGCCCTATTTTTATTCTTTTGTACATATATAAAGTTATTTTAT
Source organism: Jaculus jaculus (assembly GCF_020740685.1). Lineage (NCBI taxonomy): Eukaryota > Metazoa > Chordata > Mammalia > Rodentia > Dipodidae > Jaculus > Jaculus jaculus. The sequence goes on along the minus strand of NC_059110.1, from coordinate 9,335,839 downwards.
TCATTTGAGAGATGGGTAGATAGAATGGGCATGCCAGGGCCTTCAGCCACTGTAAATGAACTCCAGACGCGTGTACCACCTTGTGCATTTGGTTTATGTGCATCCTGGGAAATAGAACCTGGGTCCTTTGGCTTTGCAGGCAAGTGCCTTACCCACTAAGCCATCTCTCCAGCTCCTCTTTTTATATATTTTTCTTATCAGCTGGGCTTGGTGGCCAACACCTTTAATCCTTGCACTTGGGAGGCAGAGGTAGGAGGATCACTGTGAGTTTGAGGCCAGCCTGGGCTTGAGTGAGACTGTAGCTCAAAAAAAAAAAAAAAAAAATATATATATATATATATATATATATGTATATCCAGGGATGAGAGATTGGTTAGTAGTTAAGTAGTTAAACCTGTGAAGCCTAAGGACTCAGGTTAGATCCCCCAATGCCCACATAAGCGAGATGCACAAGGTGGTGAATGCATCTGGAGTCCATTTGCAATAGCTAAAGGCCCTGGCAGATCCATTCTCTCTCTCTCTCTCTCTCAAATAGGTAAAATAAATTTAAAACGATTTTTTAAAAATATAAAGTAAAAAAACCCAACAACCACACACGTATATCTCACAGTTTTGGCAAGTCCAAGGTGAAGGGGTCTTTCTCATTCAAAGACGGAGTCCTCTCATTGTGTCCTCACATGGTGGAAAGGGAAAGACCACTGCTTAGAGACTCATAACGTTACTGACCCAGTTCATAGCCAACGGACTTGCCAAAGGCCCTGCTTGCTCATGCCATCACATCAGTGGTTAGATTACAACACAGGCATGTGAGGGTGGGGCACAAACATTAAACCTACAGCATTTATGAAGAAGGGGCTGGGCTTCCTGCTCCTCTCTGGTTAGCCCGTGGCCTCTAGCCACACTTCTAGTTCAGAGAACCCAGGGAGCAGCTTTGATTCTTAGATGGAGGTCAGATGTCTCGGGCCATGGATCAGGAGTGTTTGTTTTGGAAACCAAGCCCATGTGGTGGTGAAATATGAGACAGTTGCATCATCTAAACTAGTGGTTGCATCATTCAAAACTAACATGAAATTGCTAAGTACATTGTGAATCGCACCTACTTAACATTAGAATGAAGTGTGGTGGACTTGCCCTTCACACTTCCATTTATATGACCTTTGACAAGGTGCTTAATGATTCCATTTAATAATCTGTGCCATTCCCTGCTCATAGGGTTGCTATAAAAATTAAATGTGTGGTGGTTTTTTGACAGTTTCCTGGACTATTTCATCCAGTAAGTTAGCTCTTGCCTTTAAAGTACAGGTGTCAAAAGCCCAATTAAGATAAAAGTGGCTTGCACAACTAAAACTGAGAAATGCAATGGTGGGCTAGAATTTAAATCTGTTACGTAATCTCAAACTACATGGAAATATTAATGAGAAAGTAGCGAATCCACTCACAAAGATTAGTGGATCTATGTAACAATTTCCTTCTCACTGCTGGGACAAAACATCCAACCAAAGCAGCCCGTGGCAGGAGAGGGTTTATTTCAGCTTATAGCTTCAAGACAAAGTCCCATCGTGACAGGGGAAGCATGGTGGAGCAGACATCCAGAGCATCACATCTTGTCACAGTAGCAGGGAAGAAGCAGCACGAATGAGCTGGCTAGCACCCGCAAGTGGGCTGGACGAGAAAATCCCAATGCCAGCCTCCAGGGACGCACCTCCTCCAGCAAGGCTCCACCTCCCAAAAGCTCCCCCAGGTGGGGGTCAAGTATGAGGCTTCATCACAATCACATCGGGGCATGGGGGACCCCTTCACATCCCAAGCCACCACAAACCAGTATCGTGTCTCTTTTCTCGCACCAGCTCTTTCATTAAGTGATCTTGCTTATGGTCCCTGCTGAGTTGTCCCCGTTTCCTCCTTTTGTGGTTTTAGGGAAATAGCAGCCGGGTGTGTGGTGGGCGGGGCATGACTGCAAGCTCAGCATCCGGGAGGCTGAGGCAGGGGGATCTCAAGTTGGAAGCCAGTCTGGGCTCTATAGTGAGACTCCATCTCAGCAAAACAAAAGGAAAAGAAGAGAAATAACTTAACAGTTCTGCTTTCATCATGTAATGGTTAGCACTCTGGACTCTGAAAATAAGAAAACTAACATCAGAAATACAGGCTTAGAAAAGGAAACAGCAGCCTAATGATTAATGGTCTTTAAAGAAAGTTTGCCTTTTCTGGCATCAAAAAGCTATGCAAACATTTTTTAAATAAATTCTTCATATATATATAGTGTGTGTGTTTGGTGTGTGTAGTATGTCTGGATTGGTTTGGTGTGTATGTGGTGCATGCACATATGTGTGCAGATGCACATGCCCCATGTGGAGGCCTGAGGAGGACCTTGAGTCTCCTCTATCACTCTTGTGCTTGTTTTCTTCACACAGAGTCTCTCACTGAACTTGGAGCTTCTGTTTTCCATGACACTGGCGGAGCAGCGAGCCCCGGGATGCTGCTGTTTCGACCTCTCCGGGGCTGGTAGAACAGGCGTGCATGGCCATCCCCAGTGGATGCTGGGAACCTCACTCAGGCCCTCTTCATGCTTGCACAGCAAGTGCTCTTACCCACCGAGCTATTTCTCTAGCCTCCCATTTTTATAAACTCTTATCATTTAAAAAGCAATTTAGAGGGCTGGGTGTGGTGGCACACCCCTTTAATCCCAGTACTTGGGAGGCAGAGGTATGAGGATTGTTGAGAGTTCAAGGCCACTGAAATTATATAGTGAATTCCAGGTATGCCTGGGCTAGAGCAAAACCCTTCCTTGAGAAACCAGAAAAAAAAAAAAAAAAAAAAAGGTAATTTTCTATGATTTTAAAGCCTACTTCACGTAAAAAGCATCTGTTTTCATTTTATTTCCTTCCTTTTTCTCATCACTCCTTTCTTTCTCTTACATTCTGACCCTCTGCCAGCCCTAATGCCCAGCCAACCCTGGTATCAGGGCTCCCCTAGGAACAGGAGGATCTACCCTTCGCCATAGAGGCATTTGTCCTTGTGAATCTACAAATGACATTTTGATTTGCTTTGCTTTGGTTACTGTTGAAGTCAGTGGCCATTTTGATTCCTTCTTCTGCACCAAGGTCCTTTCCTGCCCTTCCGGGGCACCGTCTGCCCATTGTTATGGTTTATGTGTATGGAACTGTGATGTGGAATCCAAAATGCTTCCTCTCAGTCCGTCCCCATCAGCACCGTGTTCTTGGAAGCACTTAGCTTCAGTCTTCATTGCTACTGACATCACTCTTTCGATAGATCATCACAAGGGCTCGAGAGGAGTCTGGGAGGCCCGATTTCAGACATGCCTCTTGAGAAGAGTCTATCATGGTCTGACTATGGAGAGAATACTCCTTAAATTCCTTAAAATAACACAGAAGCACTGGTCAATGCTTATCCCTTACTATGTTATATAAGCAATGGAAATGTTTTCTTAGGAAACGGGAGGAACATTAGATCGTTGGTGGAATCCTCCATAGGATTACAGAAATGCAGTCAGTGAGTGGAAGGTTTCCGAGTGATGCCAGAATGGTTTGCTGGGCTCGCTTGATGAGCTTTTCTCGGGCTGATGTGCAGGTTTTTTGTTTTTTTTTTTTAATCAGACAGCAGGGGTGCGCCTCCCTGGACTCAGTTTAAGTCCCTCTGTGGCTTGGGTTATGCATAAACACACTTTCACATTCCATAGTAATTAATTAGATATCTGCGTTTACATCTATGGAGAAGTCAGGTCGTCCCAGTCACTGTTGGTACAAAATTCTGTCGCTGTTTCCTTGAACATAGTCATTTAGACAGCAGGAGCTCAAGCTTCAGTTAATTAGTGGCAAAAACCAGAGCAATCATTGGCAAGGTTTTCCTACATGAAGCCCTGCATACCCCTTGGCTGGCCAGATGAAATTCTATGTGGAAAGGATATGCAGGGATCATCCTCCTCTCTGTGTTTCTGTCCTCCCCACATGAAGAAGACTATTCCATTTCATATGTAATTTCCATTTAATTTGTATCTGACAGAACCATGCGTGTCAGTGAGCTATTGCTGTGTAACAAATTACCTCTGAACTCAATGGCTTAAAAAACACATTCATTGGGGCTAGGGCCCAGTGGATAAAAGTACTTGCTTGCAAGCTTACTTGTCCAAGTTTGATTCCACAGCATCCACATAAAGCTGGAAACAAAATGATACGTCTATGATCCCAACATGCCTATAGTGATGGAGGACAGAGAACAAAAGAATCTGGAAGCTTGCGCCAGCAGTAATAAAACAAGAGAGACCTTGTCTCAAGTGAGAAAGGCGCAGACAGATAAAATTGTTCTCAGATCTCCACATGCATGCAGTGGCATATATGTGCACACATCCACATTAAAAACCCACATTTGAGGGATGGAGAGATGGCTTAGCAGTTAAGTGCTTGCCTGTGAAGCCTAAGGACCCCGGTTTGAGGCTCCATTCCCCAGGACCCATGTTAGCCAGATGCATAAGGGGGCACATGCATCTGGAGTTCATTTGCAGTGGCTGGAGGCCCTGGAGTGCCCATTCTCCCTCTCTCTCTCTCTCTCCCTGTCTGTTATTCTCAAATAAATAAATAGAAATTAAAAATAATTTTAAAAATACCACATTTGAGCTGGGCATGGTGGCACACACCTTTAATCCCAGCACTCGGGAGGCAGAGGTAGGAGGATCACTGTGAGTTCGAAGACCACCCTGAGACTCCATAGTGAATTCCAGGTCAGCCTGGTCTAGAGCAAGACCCTACATCAAAAGACAAAAACAAGCCGGGCATGGTGGCACACACTTTTAATCCCAGCACTTGGGAAGCAGAGGTAGGAGGATCACCGTGAGTTTGAGGCCATCCTGAGAATACATAATGGATTCCAGGTCAGCCTGGGCTAGAGTGAGACCCTACCTTGAAAAACAAACACACACACACACACACACACACACACACACACACACACAAACACACACATTCATTATCTCGTAGTTTCCAAATCTGGTTGCAGATTAGCTGCTTCCTATGAATTGAGGCCTCCCACAGGGCTGCAGTCAAGCTATGGCTAAAACGCAGCCATAGAGGCTGGCTGGAGGAGCATCTGTGTGTAAGGTCACTCATGTAGCTGCTGGTCAAAGGCCACACTTCGCCTCCCTATCAATCGTGCCTCTGTGCTGGCCAGCTCATGCCATCCTTCAAAGACCAGCACGAGGGTGGAAGAGAACGTCAACTGTAATTGTCATCCTCGCCATATTCTAGAAGCAAGTCACCTGCACCTGGCTGATCCTCACTCAGGATGCACGTGATGAGCAGGAGGCATGACTCATGGGACCTGCCCAGTGGGTGACCTACCATGCCATGTGCTGCTATGGTCTGGGTGTCCCCAAAAAGCATATTCTAGAGGGCTGGAGAGATTGCTTAGTGGTTAAGCGCTTGCCTGTGAAGCCTAAGGACCCCGGTTCAAGGCTCGGTTCCCCAGGTCCCACGTTAGCCAGATGCACAAGGGGGCGCACGCGTCTGGAGTTCGTTTGCAGAGGCTGGAAGCCCTGGCGCACCCATTCTCTCTCTCTCCCTCTATCTGTCTTTCTCTCTGTGTCTGTTGCTCTCAAATAAATAAATAAATTAAAAAAAAAAAGCATATGCTGGAAATACAATCCCCAAGGCATCAGCTCTGAGGGAGCCTACTGGGAGTTCATTAGACTTTTATGGATTGATGACCTCATAAAAGGGCTGAGGCTGTGAATTTGCATTTTGTCTCCCATTCCCCCTGCATTCCCCGTCTCTCTCTCTCCCTCCTCCTTCCTTCTCTCCTTCCATCATGGTAGGACATAGCAGGAAACCTCTTGCCAAATAGCACCCTTTGGTCTTAAGCTCCCCAATGCCAGGAACCTTAAGAAATAACTTTGTAAATTACCTAGTCTCCGCTAGGCATGGCTGTGCATGTCTGCAGTCTCAACACTCAAGAGAGTCCTGGGTTCAAAGCCAACATGTGCTAAATAGCAAGACACTTCCTTAAAAAAAAAAATGCAACCCATTCTTGAGAATTCTACTACAACAGCACACAACAGACTAAGACATCTGGTAATGATGACGTTCCCCGGAATGCTTCTTTTAAGATGATTCTAGCATGAGGAGGGCTGAAAGGATGCTCCTCCCGGCCCACTGCTGTTTGGTGGCCGTGAGGGAGCAGGGCTCCCTGCCCCGTTCCACAGTGCTCAGACTGCTTCTCATCCCCCCCCCATGCACGCCTCCCTTCCACAGATGACTTTTTGGGAATTAATTTGTCTACTCACCTCCTCTTCCAGTGGACACCAATCACTTTTCTGCCTAAATTCTCCTTTTAAGCTTTGAAGCCAGACTTGTTCCTGATCCTTTGTACTCTGACATTCTCTTGAGCTTTTACTGTAAACTGTGGAGAAACCAACTAACACAATTAAAGGACCCCAGTGGTGACTGGAAGCATTGAGAATTTAGTTACCGTCTTAGAAGCAGACTTCTAAATGGACACATGAGCCTAGATGTCCCTTCTGAAGAGTAGAAAGTCATAATACTTTGGGGGTAAGAAACCCCTCGAAAAATCTATAGATTTCCCCTTACAATGTGAAGCCCAAATCCCCCAACTCATGCCCACGACCTGAGCTTTTCCTCCCATTGTCGAAAATCTCTGAAGCCGCCACTAACAGCCTGCTGGAGCAGCCGGGCAGCCTGGAAGATGGTTACCGTGAGCGAGGGACTACCCCACATCCTTCCGCATCTGCAGGTCCTTCTGTCTACACCAGCACCCTGGATCCTGTGTCTGCGCAGAAGGAGTAGCTATGTTTTCAGTTAATTTGGAGAATAGGAGCCATTGATATTCCTTTGCTCAGTTTACTTACTTTTTAGATTCTCACCTGGATGCCCCATTCAAGAATTCGGGGTTTTTTGTTTTGTTTTGTTTTTAGGCAAGCTCAATAAATTGGCCTTTTTTTAAAAAATTTTATTTATTTATTTGAGAGCGACAGACACAGAGAGAAAGACAGATAGAGGGAGAGAGAGAGAATGGGCGTGCCAGGGCTTCCAGCCTCTGCCAACGAACTCCAGACGTGTGCGCCCCCTTGTGCATCTGGCTAACGTGGGACCTGGGGAACCGAGCCTCGAACCGGGGTCCTTAGGCTTCACAGGCAAGCGCTTAACTGCTAAGCCATCTCTCCAGCCCTAAATTGGCCTTTTTATGCAAGAGAGTGGGAGAGAGAGACAGAATTGGCATGCCAGGGCCTCCAGCCACTGTAATCAAACTCCAGACGTGTGCACCACCTTGTGCGCATGTGCGACCTTGTGGCACGTGCATCACCTTGTGCGTCTGGCTTACAATGGGACCTGGAGAGTTGAAGATGGGTCCTTAAGGCTTCTCAGGCAAGCGCCTTACTGCTAAGCCATATCTCCAGATCCCATTCTAGAATTCTTATTCAAAGACTTTTTCAGAGCTTGTGGCTATATGTAGTTCAATGATACGAAATGTCTTCCTTTTTTTTTTTTTTTTTTTTTTGCCATGGACCAGCAAACATTCTTTCCATAGAGGAAAAAAAAAAAAAGAAGAAAAAAACCACAGTCAAAAACCAAAGTGGTGGAAACTGGGTTAAAGAAGTCTTCCAGAACTCCCCAGAATAAACACTATAGTCACAATATGTTACCATTAAGCATGTAGGCACAACCAAACCATTAAAAACTCATTGTTTCCAGGGCTTTAAGCAAAACAAACCAGTATTGTCCGTGGCATGAATGGAGGACATCTTGTTCTGTGTATGTGTACGTGCATGTGTGTGCGTGTGTGTGCACTCATGGCGTGTGCCATGGCATGTGTGCATATCAAGGGACAATCTCGGGTGTCCATCCTTGCTTTCTGTCTTGTTTGAAATGGGGCCTCTTATTGTTCACCACCGTGTGCATGAAGCTAACTGGCCCCAGGGACTCTAGGGATTCTCCTGTCTCAGCCTCTCATCTTGTAGGAGCGCTGAGATTACAGACACTCTTGCTCACCGCTTCCATCTTTACCTGGGCTTGAGTACGCAGACTCAAGTCCTCACACCGGAGTGACAACTGTTTACCCGCTGCGCCAGCTCTGCAGCCTGACCTCGCTGCTTTCAAATCTCAAGTTTCCTAAGCACTAGCGACAATGTCAAGCAATAGCCTTGTGGCAACCATGCGGCATCCTCTCAGGAGGTTGTCTCTGATCCTGTAAAATACCATCCGGGCAGCTCAACAGTTCTTTTGGATTCTGTTCCTTCTACTTATTGTTTAAACAGCTGCACAAGGGTGGCACATGCCCAAGCTGAACCGGGACTTAGAGGTAGGAGATGCCATCTGATCTTCTCCAGCATATCTGCCCTACAGCTTTCCAGTTCATTCTCCAACTTTGCCATCTGCCCGGCCAAACTCGAGGAATGCAGTAGCCATTTGATTAATCGTACCTCTCATAGCAGCAGCATTTCCTGAACATTCCATCAGGACAGCCAGGCACAATTCCCACTGCCTGCTTCCCCCTCGGAGCCCTTGAATTAAAGATGCTTTCTGGAGATGTTTCCCCGCCATATGTCCCATAAGATAGTTCCTACTATTTTTCCCTAGAATTGTTTGTTGTGCTATCCTTTTTCTCTCCCCTCTAAAAAAAAAAAAAAAAAAAAAAAACTAATAGCCGAGCTGGAGAGATGGCATATGTGTTAAGGCATTTGTCTGCAAAGCCAAAGGACCCAGGTTCGATTCCCTAGGACCCATGTTATCCAGATGCACAAGTGGGCTCACGTGTCTGGAGTTTATTTGTAGTGGCTAGAGGCCCTGGCACGTCCATTCTCTCTCCCCCACCCTTTCTCTGTCAAATAAGTAAATAAATGAAAGTTTTTAAAGTGTATTTAGGAGGGTTGCAGAGATGGCTTAGCGGTTAAGCGCTTGCCTGTGAAGCCTAAGGACTCCCGACTCGATTCCCCAGGACCCACGTTAGCCAGATGCACAAGGGGGCACACGCGTCTGGAGTTCGTTTGCAGTGGCTGGAAGCCCTGGCGTGCCCATTCTCTCTCTCTCTCTCTCTCTCTCTCTCTCTCAAATAAATATATAAACAAAATGAACAAAAATATGTATTTAAAAACAATTAACAAATAGCCATGTTTGCCACTGGGGAGGCCTCAGAATCCCTTCTGTTTTATTTCAGAAAACGGGAAAGATTTTTTTTATCTTGGAAGGTATGAATTACAAGAAAACTCAAGTAAGAAATGATGTGTAAGTTTAGCAATGGGTAAATATGTTTAGAAAAGCTCAGTTAAGTGAAGACTAGAGGTCACAGTGGTTAAGGTATTAGTGAATCACTACACGGTAGTTTTTAGATTTTCCTCCAGTGAGTTCCAACGGTTTCAGAAAAGGTGTGTCCTTGAACATACTGGTGTTGAATGAAAACATTTAGACTTCTGGGATTGAGCCCGTGCCTCTGTCTCCTAAGGTTCTCAGAACCCTTGCTTGTTGGGAGTGTGTATCAGAGCGGGTTACACGGCGCCGCCTGGCTTCTCCCTCGTGACGGCCTCGAGGCTTTCTGTGTCCCTGCCCTCTTCTCATAGGGAGTAAGTTGCTCCCTGTAGTAAACAGCTTACGGTGGCCGAGATGAACTTCCAAATGAGGCACAATTATGGAGGAAGGGATTTATTGACGCTTACAGATCCAGGGGAAGTTCCATAATGGTAGAAGAGAGAAAGGTCCAAGCAGAGAAAGAGAATCCTCCCCCCCCCCCGCAAAATAAACACATCTAAACAACTAAAATACACACCACACAGCACATATCAGGAACTCAGGCCCTTTGCATGGCTTTAGACTGAAAATCCAAATCCACCACTACACCTTAGGGCTGAACCACAGGATCTGCGCAGTGAGAGCTTCTCCAACCAGGGAGCTGAAAACCTAAGAAGTTTTAATAATTATTGAATCTATTGGGGGGGGCATCTATTCAAACTACCACAGGGGGCAAACAGAGAATTTTATAAAACATCTCTTTTTTTCATAAATAAGATTTTTTTTTTTTTGCTCTAGTGTTATAATCGTCAGAATCCTTCCCCAATATTTGTAGGTAAACTAGCTGGTTCTGTCCCGTCTAGCATGAATGAATTTCGAAATCACAGGAGCTGGAACTGTCTTCATCACTCAGTGTCTAGCTTGGTTGATGGGGACTCTGGGGATCCAGCGTGATATCACAGAGAAACAGGGAGTTATTCATCAAAAAGAAGTAGGAAGCTGGGCCCAAGGAAAATGTCCTTGATGTCCAGTGGGAAGGTCTCACTCCTTAATTAATCTAAACCACAGCAGCCCCGCTGTCCTGAGCTGTTGCCCATCCGTGACTGTCTCTGGAGGCTCGAGGTCAGGTTGTGATGTGGGCCTTTTGTACGGAGTACCTGTGGTGGTCTATGGATTCCCGCTTCCTCCCCTCTCCTCCTTCATCCTGCTTCCATCTCCTCCTCCTCCCCTCTCCTCCTTGGTTCTCCTCCTTCTTTATTTATTTTTAATGTTTTTTTAAATATTTTCTTATGAGAGAGAGACTTGGCATGCCAGGGCTTCCAGCCACTGCAGTCGATCTCCAGAGGTGTGTGCCACCTGGGGTGCATGCACGACATTGCACGCTTGTGTCACCTTGAGTGTCTGGCTTATGTGGGACCTGGAGAGTAGAACACAGGTCCTCAGCCTTCACAGACAAGTGCCTTAACCACTAAGCCATCTCTTTAGCCCTCTCCTCCTTTTTAGCAGCTTTCCCATGTCGTTTCTGAGACAGAGTCTCACCCATCTCTCACTACTCCACTCCGTGTGTTTGAGGTCCATTGGTGCCAGACAGGCTTCAGGAGCTGAGATCACCTGTCTTTTTTTTTTTGCAAGTGGGCGGGGATCTGAGATCAGGTCTCACTCTAGCTCAGGCTGACCTGGAATTCACTATGTAGTCTCATGATGGCCTCGATCACACGGCGATCCTCCTACCTCTGCCTCCCGAGTGCTGGGATTAAAGGCGTGTGCCACCACGCCCGGCTTCGGCTGTCTTTTTTGGCAAGCTCACATAAGGTTTCTTTTCCTTCCTATTGGTGACACTCCATTATTAAGAAGCATGTTTTCTGTGACTTCCGAGTTTCCTCCTCCCCAGTTTGGCAAAGCATCTTCCAGGGGAGTCAACTTTGATACACTCAAGGCGTCCTTAAGAGGATGATATTCTTACACGAAGGTAAAAACAAGTCCATCTGTTACAGTACTCCTCTGACGTGTATACATATATAAGTATACAGATACATAAGTGTATACGCATATAAGTGTAGACCCACACGAGTGTCGTGGAGCAAACATGCCATGAGGTTGTGGGCTTTGAAGACCACCACATCCAATTTGAATTCTGGTCCTGAAATTTGCTAGCTCAGCTGGCCTCAGTCAAGTTGATAAACCTGATAGAACTTTGTTTTCTCATGTCGAAAATGGTCTCTGTAACACCAGTCACATGGCTTTTTATAGATACTACATAATGCTTATGAAAGTGCTTGAAATGCAGGCAATTCAATCAAAACATGGGCAGTTTCTTCTACTCCCTGCAGTTTTCCTGTCTGGCTGCCTGTTGCTTTGATAACCACGTGTGGGCCACATCTGTGTGTCTGACACCCACGGACCTTCCCACTAGATCTGTTTGTATTGACCGGTCTTCTAATGGGGCCGTGTAATTACATGGTAGGAATGCTCCCAACTGCCTTCCCCACGTTTTAATGCAAAGGCACTTCACCAGGGACACGTAGGCAATAGTGCATGCAAGGGTTTGAAGGCAAAATGGAATTGTGTGTTAATGGATGCTAAGTGCTGCCTGTTTAGGGAAAGGAAAGGGAATTTGCAGCGCGTACAGCAAATCTGCACCAGAGACTCTCGGAGCATTGTGTGTTGTTACCTTTGGCACCAAACAGGAGCTCCCAGAGCTATGTTAACCCCGTTCTTTCCAGCTCAGTGTCAGAGAGCTCGTGGGCTTAGTAATCAGCCGACCTTATTTTTCTTTCTCTCCTTTTGAAAAATAGTGTTTAAATTCCTGTAGGACCTTTTTCTTCTCTAGTCAAGAGCACCATAGTTCCTTTTTGTAAATTATATACACTATTTATAAAATTATGATCTCTCTCTCTCTCTTTCTCCGGAACTGTTAGGGCAGCATGGTTGAGTCTTCATGCCAGTGGTAAGTCTTCTTTCTCCTACCCTGGCAGCCATGCCAGGGTGATAAGGAACACTTTTATTACTGTCCTTACTTTTAATCTTTTTGGAAGTTCATGCCTTTTTAAAGATCCCTTTTCATATTTGTTGTTGTTGTTTTGTTTTGTTTTTTCAAGATAGGGTTTTGCTGTAGCCCAGGCTGACCTGGAATTCACCATGTTGTCTCGGGCTGGCCTCAGACTCACTGCGATTCTCCTACCTTTGCCTCCCAAGTGCTGGGATTAAAGGTGTGCACCACCACGCCCTGCCCCTTTCATGATTTTTTCTTTTTAATCTAAGATCCATGTTCATTTACGTGGGCTTTCAGACTGCGTGGTGTATCTCCCTTCTCCCCACTTTGACTTCACTTCCTCAGCCCTCAGTTCCCCTTCCCCACAACTTTGTGATTTCTGAATAAAATGTGGTGTTTAAAAAAATATATATCTATCTATATATATATATAGATATATAGATATATCTATATATCTATATATATATATATCCAGGCGTGGTAGCGCACGCCTTTAATCCCAGCACTCAGGAGGCAGAGGTAGGAGGATTGCCATGAGTTCAAGGCCACCCTGAGATGACAGAGTTAATTCCAGGTCAGCCTGGACCAGAGTGAGACCCTACCTTGAAAAACAAATATATATATATATATATATATATATATATATATATATATATATATATGTTATTGCCTCAGAGCTGGGGATATAGCTCATTGCCAGAGTGCTTGCCTAGCAGTTGTGGGACCCTAGGTTCAATTCCCTGGTACCACAAAACTAAAACAACAAATCGTAGTGTCTCTATAACTGAATACAACATTAGTTTGTGAATTAATGAGCAGAACAGCAGAGCTTCCAAACTCACATGCATCTCTGTTGAAAGAATGGGCTTTTGCTAGCCTGTATTTGGTGTATGTCCATCTAAGAGGTTTGGAATGATGGGCATGTTAAAAACTGAACCTCCGATTCCTCATCAACCTCAGGGGACTACTATAAAGGAAACTGTATTTGGCCAGATGGTGGATAAGTACCCCTTCTTCCCCCAAGTGTGGAAGGATTAAATGTGACATTGGGTAAGAGAGCCTTAGGAAGAGGGCCGGGCTGTCAGCAGAGGCTGGTATAAACTACGTTCATTGTTTCAGCTGCGTGATGATGGGGGCTGCAGCGCCATTCAGCACCCGCAGTGAGGCCCAGGGGTCTTGGGTGGACAGCGCTGCCCGGCTCTTGCTGTGTAGCTGGGCTGTCAGCTGCTCAGCGCTCAGTGACTTGCAGTTGTCAGGAGTCCAGTACTGGGAAAGTGGTGCTGTGTCCCTGCCAGCCACTGGACCAGCCAGCTCGGAAGGCCCCTGGAAGTAGCAGCAGCAGTCGCTCCGTGCCCTGCTGATGCCCTCGGCTGGTAGCCCCTGCTTACCTTGAGCTCCCCTACGGAAAGCCTTCAGAGTCTGTCCAGTTCCCCCATACTGTTCCCTGAGCGCTGCGTATCTTTCTCCACACTTGCTGCCTTGTTTGAAGGTGATCTGGGACCCGTCTGTCCTCCTACAATGGGAGCCACTTGAGAGCAAGGATCCTGGTTAGATCTGGTTCTCCCTCGCATGTTTCTAGTGTGTTAGCATGCCAGAATGTATGCGGTAAATATGCATGCAGAGACCGAACGAAAAAAACGTTGTCATATCTGAGATGTAGAATACCCCTAGCATTTGCTGTCTATCCTGAAGACACTTTACAAAATTCATGCATACATTTTTCCTAAAGACCTGGGACTGGTGGTTCCGCATGACATCGAACACCGTTTTTCCATAGCAGCATCTTCCCGCTGTCCTAAGAACAAGGACTTTCTGAAGAGTGATGGTGCCTGGAACCTGGTAGGCTGGGCTGAGAGATAAAGGTGCCCTGCTCCTTGGCAAAGGCCACAGGCCTATGGAAAGCTATGCTCACTGCTTTTGCTCACCTGGGGCAAAAGATAAAAGTCCTGGGGCAGTTGCAGGCTGAAGCCCTGGCAAGTCTGTGTTTTTGAGGGAGAAAGAAACAGGCCACAGAACAGCTATATGCTGAGTGGTACCAGCAGTACCGTGGGCTCTGGGCCACATCCAGCACATGGTGGGCCGGCTGTCCTCCAGCATGCGTCAGGAGAGGAGGGGCTCAGTGATGTGTGCAATCTGAGACAAGGCAAGACTATTGTCCTTTCCAAAAGGTTTGTTTGAACATATAATAATTAAACTAACTTGTACTGAATTGAAAAAGTCCCCATGTTGAACAGTTCATCCCACAACAATGCTCATCAGCAAGATATTCAGCATTCGTTCAAAGTTCAGCTGTATGAACACAGCCAGGGTCCGGTGGCCTGACTGGCATCACTTGTCATTCTGTCTCTGGAGGCCTCTCTTCCCATCCTACCAGCCCTGAACCCAGGCTCAACCCAAGTACACGAAAAGCGACTCTACCAGGAGCCTGAGACTCTAGGTCTCCAGAGGGCTTGTGGGATGGAAGGGAGCTGGGCCTGGCACGACTGAGCCTGCGCTTCCTGCCCTTGGCCATTTCCCTCTCTCCCTCCCTCCTTCCCTTCTTTTCCCTCTTTCTCTCCCCCGCCATACCTTCTTTTTTTCTTCTTCCCTCTTTCCTTCCTTCCATACTTCTTCCTTCCTACCTATATTCCATGAATAGAGACACCAGGATATAATTATCCCTGCCTTTAATAATAATAGATATTAACCCTTGCCCCACTGCATACAGAAATCCACAAGAATGGCAAAAGTAAAACATTTTCCAGTTGTGCCCTATTAGAACTTCCATACGGACTGGGGCTGCGATGGGAGATGACTTGTGTTTTGCTTGTTCAAGAGGATGATCCTCCCGGCCCCACACACAGCCCACCTGACCAAGGCAATGCGACCTGCACAGATCAAGCTTCAGCCCCCTGAGGTTCCCGTACAACACATGGTCTGCATTATCATCAAGCTTCCTCTTTACTGATAGCTGTCCCGGCAGATTTTAATATTTTTGTTATTTTTTTTATTCAACAAGTAGTTATGCAATTTGTTTTTAAAAAACATTTCATGTATTTATTTGAGAAAGAGAAAGAAAGATGAGACAGATAGAGAGAATGGGCACACCAGGGCCTTTAGCCACTGCAACTGGATTCCAGACCCATGTGCCACCTGATGCTTCTGGCTCACATGGGTACTGGAGAATTGAGCCTGGATCCTTAGGCTTCACAGGCAAATGCCTTATCTGCTAGCCCATCTCTCCAGGCCAACAATTTGTTTTTAATAATATGTTTTTCCATAGCAGAAATATGCTGTGCTTTAACTAAGATAATTTGATGGCTATGAAAAAAAAAAAAAAAAACCCCACAGATGCGCAAAATCACACTCCTACCTTTAACCATAGAGAATAAAGAGTTATTTTTAGGATATACTCTTCCAGGTTTGAAAGTAAATGAGTGTTTGAAGCACAAATTGAATCATTTGACTCTACTTTGCATGCTGTGTTTTTGAAGATATGTTGCAAAGTGTTAACAAATGTTTATTGAAAGCTTACTACACGTTGGGCTGGATTCTGGGTGCCAGGACTTTTCATCTGTGAACCAAGCAGACAAAACTCCTCATGTCATTGAGCCACTTTCTGGGAAGAATTAGACAATGCATGACTCGGTACAGAAAACGTGCCAAACAGAGATCAGGGCTGTGAGGAAGAGGAAGCCTGGAAGTTGCTGGAGCGCCAATGGGGTGCTGGTCATGGGAGGGCTGCCAGGTTTGGTTTTACTTGTAGGTATGTAATGTGGTGTGTGTGGTGTGGCGTATAATATTTTCACATGTATATGCCCTCGTGGAGCCCCTGCGGTGGCCAAAGGAGAACGTCAGGTGTCCCGCTCCACCACCCTTCAAAGCTTAGATTTGAGGAGACGCCGAATTAGAACTCAGCTGTAGTGCCGCTAAGCTCTTCTATACATAACTGTCAGCATGGATTTAAATGGAAGGCAGCATAGGACGTGGCCAAACCTTAGAACTTCATCTTTGTGAGAACAAACTCGGAGGGTCTGCCTTGGCCCCACTGTACGATGATGCGGTCACTATGACCAATTAGTTAGTGGCCATGTGTGATCTGAAAACAGCACACCTGTTTTGGGACAGTAATGGAAAGTGAATGGTTGCCATACCCAACCAGTCCTGTTCGGGCACTAGAGAGCCAGTTTGGGCAGGAAAAGGTTGACTTTCTTTCTGGGACTCACATAATATCCCAGCCTCCTGATTCCTAGAATTTTAAATGTAATGCAGAATCACTGAGCAGCAACATTGAAACACCACAATTTTCCCCTCATAAGCCTTTGTCATTCTCAACTACAGATGGATGAGCTGGGCCGTCTGTCTGCTGTGATTTGAAGCTACAAAGTCGCAGGTTATCTGCCTATAAGTAGATCAATCCTTCTGGGTGGCTTGGGAAGCCCTGAGTTGATTATAATGACACTTGAAAGGTATGCAGCCACCTGCCTAGGAGAGCACCCCGCACCCTCTCCACACACCTCCCCTCCCTGCATGAGGCCTCAAGTCCTCACCCCCAACCAGGAGCTCCCTAGACAGAAGGCAAGATGGGGCTCTGCTTGAATCAGTCCTACCGTTTAACCTTGAATCTCCTCCATAGCATCCTCTCCCTGGTAGGGTATCTTCACCTTCCTTCTTCTCTTCACCTGAAAGTGACAGCTGTCACACAAGGAAGCCAGAGGGAACCTGGGATAAAGTGAGGCCCGCTGCGTTCTGATGAGGCTGACCCACCCCGCATAGTCAACACGGTACACCGAGCTCATCACTGGTCTTCTGTATGGCTTTGCGCTCTTCCAAATTTCTGGTCTTGCATTTCCCCTTTGCTCTCTGGGTCTATTTCTTTAAATCCCCTCTTGGGGTGTACACACCAGACTGTCGTCCTTCTGTGCATATGATGGTCAATCAAATGTTTAAGAAGGGGTTTGTCCTGACACTGACATCTACCATCATAGTCCCAAAAGGCTTCAAAAGGCTACTATTGGGAATCACCTGCTGGTTGCTTTGCGTTGTAGAGCTGAGCGGATGTCAGTTCTGTCTACACGTTTCCCTCTACTTGTCTCCCAGTGCTGTGCCTACCTTTGCTTTAGAGCTGCGGATGAATTTCTAAATGCGTGAGTAAGCAGCAAATCACAAAATGAACAGTGCCTGTGCCCCTGCCTGTAAGGGAAATATACATTTCTTTCACAATGACTCATACAGAAAGGGGGGGAAATGATCATTTTTATCACATCCCGTACAGCCTCCATTTCTCATGATGTTGTTCTACTATTATTGCAAACATGTGAGTCATTGCCTCAGATTATGGTATTTCATGATCATTTGCCTTAACTGCTTATTATTGAAATGCATTGTGATCAAGAATCTGGAATTTAAAATAATAAGTTACTTTGTGATTTCTGAAGCACAGGAATCCACTTGGCGTTCAGTGAGGCAAGGCTGCACCCTCTTCCCTCATGGGAAGTAATAAACGTGAGCCTCATTTTCCTGTCCAAGGGATGGTTATTCTTGTGACTATGTTTTCCTCTAAAGAGCAAAACAAAAATATCAAATGAAGGCCATTTGTTTTTAGTTAGGAGTCATGAGCTCCTATTAACAAGAAAATTTTCTGTGTATATCTTCTTGCAGACAAAAACAAAATGTGAAAGATGACTAGAATTGTTTTGATATGGAAAAAGATGTTCTACTTCTTCTTCCAAAGGCCACATGGTTGTGATATTTCTACAGCTTGTTAATATTGTTTTGTTTTGTTTAGTTTTTAAGAAAAATTAATCTTCTCCCAAAGACTGTTCTGTGGAAAAACAGAGACTTCGTTGCTCAATAATGAAATCCAGCTTTCATATCTGAAATGCTGAAGAAGTTAATCTCAGGGGTTTTATCCATGGAATGCGTTTCATGGCTAATTCTACCCCACTGACCACCTCTACGTATATATAAAAAATAGATGACAGTATTAAGTCTGAGATGTTAGTATCCAGAGATAAAATAATTTGTATCTGTCTATGTATTTCAACAGCAAAAAAAAAATCCTTGATTTCATGGTCTCAGACAGGAAATAGTTCCACTTTGCCTGTATAAACATCAAAATGCACAAAAGAACATTCTCCTAAGAAAAAGATTTAGTAAGATTATAGTTAGATCTGAAAATGCCTTACACCCTTTTGACAATGGTACATTGTCTACCTATTCCCAGAAGGGCCTTTCTTTACCTGAAATGGGCATGCTGACAGCTTGCCCATAGGTATTTAATCATCATATCCAAAGACAGACAGCTCACACTGCTGTCTATGATTAGAGGGACACTTTGCAAAGGCATTGTATCATTTTTAGCATTTGTTTTGTCTGGTGCTAAATGAACTAATTTATTTTATGTTTTCAAAAATGTATGCTTTCAGATTCTTATTTTTCCCCTCCTGTCACTTTCCAATTGAGCTTCATGAAGATGAAAATGCTTATCACCTGTTTTCCGTGCCACCCTCAGTTGTATGTAGGTCACAATCCTTGAGACAGAAATAGGACACATTTGGTGTTTGTGTCTTTGGCAGCTGTATCATCATCTTGCATGAAATCCAGGCCCTCGGGGTGGAGTCTTCCTCATCACAGATGGCACTCAGAGCTGGAGCTCAGTCCATCGTGGCTCAGAGATGTGGAGGAGCTATTTGTTTCCAAGTGGACTGAGCTCCCGCTGAGAATTTCCTGTGCTGCATCTAGGGCCTTCGCTGCTGAGCCCTTCTGCCAGTTGCTGTGGGTCGACAAGTTGTCTCATCATTCCATTCCTCCTGGTGGTCTTTGTTCATGCTCAGAATCTGCTTGTTGCCTTTTCATTTCCAGGAGGACTAGTGATGTTCTCTGCTTCTTCTGAACATGTCTGAAGCTGCCTGTCCAGCACTAGAGCTATTGTTTAGGGGTGTGAATCCTGTTATCCAGTTGCTATTTTTTCTTTTTCGAGAGAGAGAAAGAGGCAGAGAGGGGGAGAGAGGGAGAATGAGCGTGCCAAGGCCTTTCAGCCACCATGAATGAACTCCAGATGCGTGCATCCCCCGTGCTCATGTGAGACATTGCTTGTATCACTTGTGCATATGGCTTTGTGGGACCTGGAGATTGGAACAGGAGTTCTTAGGCTTTGCAGGCAAGTGCTTTAACCAGCAAGTCATCTCTCCAGGCCCTTGTTGCTTTTATGAAAGGGTTGTGGAGGAGTTCCAAGAGAACTCAGCACTGTCCTTGGTCACAAGGAATCTAGCAGAAGTTTTGTCACCAAGGGTTCAGCATTGCACAAAGTTGCACTGACATAAGGACGTCATCTGCAGAGCTTTAGAGGGCAAAGGCTCCCAGAGGATCTAGAAAGTGCTTACTGGCTGTGTACCTAACACATATGTAGCTCAGCAAAGCTATAGAACCTTCTCTCCTGCCTCCTCTGAAGAAACAGCACAGGAGGAGCAGGGCCTCGGCATCTGAGTACAGGAAGCCACAGGCCCCCAATTAGCTGGAGGGCAGGCTGGCTTTCGGTGTAGGGTAATGTCACCCTGAGCTTCCTCCTCTTCTCTGTTACTGGGTGCATTCCACTCGCTCAACAAACGCTTAGCAATGGTGATAGCAGAAAATGCTATGTGTGAGGCACAGTGCCAGATGTCATGGGGGACACAAAAAGGAATATAGCCCAAGCTAACCCCACCCCAGGACTTTCAATCCAGTAAGGCTCATCAGACATGTCCCCAAATGGCCACAAGTACCATAGGGGTGAAGCAAATGACAGGGTTGTGGACACTCAGGGAAAGCAGAAATCCCTCTGGGGCAGGGGAGCGGTGAATCAAGAAACACTTCTGAGCCTGTCCATGAGCTGGAGCCTGAGAGTTGGCGGTTTTAATATGCCCAGAGCAGGGCACAAGGGCAGCGCAGCACACCCGCTGGATGGTCAGGGCCAGGGTCATACAAGCTTGTGTGAAAACGCATGTAGTTGGTGAGGCCGTTGCTCCATGTGCAAAGGGGGTGCTGAAGAATCACAGTGGGGGAAGGGAGAGAGAATGAGCCTGGGGGGAGGGGCAGTAATGGGATGCGGCTTAGATGCCAGCTAAGGAGCTCGCAGGTGATTTGGGAGGGAAGGACAGCCACGGCAGCTCTGCAGGGCGGCACTGTCCGCTCAGGCCTGGCGGCGATGAGAGCGCTGCAGTGGCTTTCTTCCAGCTGCCCACAGTGACAGCTGTCAGGAGGCAGAGGTGCCTGAGAGGAGGAAACGAGGGCCCAGCAGGGCAGAAGGATGCCTAGCTTGGGAGGAAGGCGGCTCCCTTCTGCCTAAGCAGAATGGATGATGATGACCACCGACAGGCAAGCCGAGGCTCCCATTAGACTTGTGAAGGACACGCAGGAGAATGTGAATTGTCAGAAAGTCAGTTTTAAGTGTCTGCTAGACCCCGAGTGCTCAAAGTCACTGTGCTGTTTTCCTGTCTGTGGCATTCCTCCCTAGCTTCCCTAGCTGCTTTTTTTGTTTCCAGCCACAGAAACTATAGCTGCCCAGCTGGGCAGCACAGGAACTTAGCTTAAATTCCATCTAGGGGGTCTGGAGAGATGGCTTAGCAGTTAAGTACTTGCCTGTGACGCCTAAGGGCCCCAGTTGATTCCCCAGGACCCACGTAAACCAGATGCACAAGGGGGTGCAAGTGTCTGGAGTTTGTTTGCAGTGGCTGCAGGCCCTGGCGTGCCGATTCTCTCTCTCTCTCTCTCTCTCTCTCTCTCTCTCTCTCTCTCTCTATCTATCTACCTATCTATCTCTATCTCTGCCTCCTTCTCTGTCTGTCACTCTCAAATAAATAAATAAAAATAAGCAAAAAATTGTTTTAATCCATCTAGGGCTGGAGAGATGGCTTAGCCATTAAGGCACTTGCCTGCAAAGCCTAAGGATTCATGTCTGACTCTCCCAGTCCCACATAACCCAGACACACAGTGACATAAGTGCACAAGGCCACACATGCACACAAGGGGGTGCAGGTGTCTGGAGTTTGATTGCAGTGGATGGAGGCCCGGGTATGCCAATTCTTTCTATCTCACTCACTGTCTCTCTCTGTCTCTCTCTCTCTCTCTCTCACACACACACACACACTCACACACACACTCTCTTGCTCTCTCACATTATAAAAGCCAATCTCTTGGGCTTGCCTCAAAAAAAAAATCTATCTAGAAGTTTCCATTTTTAACTGGAATCATTACACGTATTTACTTAAATGTTTGCTACTCGACATGGCCAAAGGACTTTCTGTTCCCTTCGTATTGCAATCAGAGGAGTCAAAGGTCCCTTCTCAGTCCTCCTGTGAAGAGAGGGGCCGTAACAGGCTCGCCAAGGAGTCAAAAAATTCTCCTCCACGTTCATGCCGCCATTCCTCCAGATCAACAGCCAGTTAGGGAATCCTGACGGGTCAGTTCTCTTCTCCCTCCTTTCTTGGGCCAGCGTTGGAGAAAGCCGTGTGCATGTAAGGACACATCCCTTAAACCACAAGGTATTTTCTCTGGATGAGAATGTGCTAGGGGATAGAAATCTTAAGTCAAAGACATGAATCTCTAACCATTGAGTATGAGACATTAGTGAATTCCTTCTTGAGTAGATAGAGGTGACCAGAGCATTAGCATGGTGGCCATTAGTAGGTAGCCATTAAAGATGTCAGCCCCAGCAGGATGGGCTGGCTCACACCTCTAATCCCAGTATTCTGGCAGGTGAGGCAAGGGGATCACCACAGATCTGAAGCCAGCCTGAGCTACTGTCCCCTAAAAGACAACAGCCCTGCCTGCGATTCAGCTTTCACCACAAGACACCCTTGAGGGTGGACAGACTTGTCACTGTGACTGTTTCTAAGGAGGTCACCTCTGCAACTTGGAGCACATGGGACTTTGGGGGTGAACCAAATCACGTTTCAAACCCAAAAAGGTGAAAACAAACACATGCAAACCTAAAATCTCCAGTCACCTTCACAAGAGGGTCCTGAGGGCTCCCAGCTATCCATCCTTGGAGGTGCTAAATGGAGCCAAATAAATTGCAGACACCTGAGGTGGAGCTCACCCTACTGGTTGGACCTGCCCAGCAATCCTCGTCCACCTTAACTGGGCTGGTTAACAGCTCCTCTACCAAATTGTTTGTATTCTAATTCACTAATAATGAAAAAGAGAAAAAACTTTGACCTGGTTTCTACTTTTCCATCAGTCTAATTATGTTCAATGTTGAATTTTTATAGAAAAATTTCTTTTACATAGATCATTTTCCTAACCATTTCATAAAAATAATCCTTCCCCTTGCTGCTTACTTATTTCTATCAGTGCATGTTAGAGATACCTTCTGGTTGCTGGCATAAAACACCCAACCAAAAGCAGCTCATGGGAGGAGGAGTTTATTTTGGCTTATAGACTCAAGGGAAAGCTCCATGGTAGTAGGGGAAAACGTGGCATGAGCAGAGGGTGGACAGGACAGTGTGCCAAATACTAGCAAGAGGGAGCTGGTTATAATACCCATAAACACACTCCCAATGACACACCTCCTCCAGCAAGGCTCCAGTTTCCAAGTTGCTATCAGCTAGAAATCTAGCATTGAGAACACACAAGTTTATTGGGGAAAGCTAATTCAAACCATTACAGTGCTAACATATACAAATTAAAATTTATTACCTAATGTCAGAGTGAATTTTTATGTTTTGAGCATGGGTTTTATTTTACCTTCAATTTTTTCCCTTTTAATTTTTACTTGGAAATAATTACAGAAAAGTTACAAAAGTAAGAACAGTACAAAGAACACACCTCTACAGTTTACCCAACTCACCTATCAATAAATATTCCATGTGCTCTACGTAGACCATATTTTTCTAAGTCATCTTGGAGGTAACTGCAAACCCCATGGCACTTTCTTACTAAATACTTCTGTGATAGTTTCAATAGATGGCCCCCAATATATTCAGTTCTTTATTGTTTGTAGTTTGCATCTGCAGCCACCTGGTTGGAGGCGGTGTGTCACTGGGTGGATCTTAAGGTGTGGTGGCGGGTTTCAGATTTCAATCTAAAGATATGCAAAGTGTGCCTAGCTGGAGTTCCTGAAGTGTGCTGTGTGGCTTTTGGCTTTTTAGGCTTGTGCTTCTCTCTGTCTGCTTGGGCCTGTGAAGGCAGGCCAGCTTCTTCTGCCATTATGGAACTTCCCCTGGATCTGTAAGCTTCAATAAATATCCCTTCCTCCATGACTTTGCCTGGTCTGGACGTTCATCTCAGCGAACCTGAATCTGTCTGCTACAGCCTCAGAGTATGCTATCTAAGAACAAGGAAGCTCTCACACAGCTGACACACGTGGTCAGCGTCAGGGAAATGAACATCGATCTCTTGCTTTGATTAAGTTAACATAGATGGTTTGTTTCCGATGGTGACTCACTGGCGCATTCTGAAGATAACGCAACATAAGGTGGCTTCTTACATGACAATGAAAGCAGCAGAGATAAAGCCACTCTGTATGACACAATACGGCGCTTCTAAGGAGCTCCCAGATCTGCGTCCCTTCAGGGTAACCCCAGGCTGATGCCACAGTTCAAGGCTGAGACACCAGACTTGAAGTGACTGGCTTTGATCACCCACTGCTCACTGGATGTGCACCATCAACATCCCAGAGATGCCTCCCTCCGAAGGTGTCACCTGTCGCTGCGGCCAGCTGCTCTGCCCACATCTCGTCATCAAGATGGGACCTTTTATAAACAGTATGGATTCTGACTTTGATGCAAGACTGTGTGTTATCATTTTATATTGAATCTCTAATGGGAAAACAGTCATCCACGATTAGACTTTTCTATTCTCTCCATATCTCAAGTTGGAATACAACTTCTTTGCCAGGCTTTAGAGTACAGGCCCACCCTGTAGAATGGGGCTGTCTTTTAGTAGATATGTGTTACTGGTGAACATATTTACATAAGACATCATTTCCCTGACTTTGGTTTGTAAAAGTAATCCCCCTGACATCATAAGACTTATTTGCCTAGTTATGGAGTACCCAGTTTCTTAAGTATTTAACTTGAAGCTTTTTCATGCTTTTAATCATAAAATTAAACGTTTTAGAAAAGGTAGAAGCCTGCTAAAGAATATTAATTATGTCAGTATTTGCCTGAAGCCACCCAGGGAGAAAGTGATTCCCTTTTGCACACAGCAATATTGATTAGATTAAAGAGTTATTTCCGTAAAGAGCTGTTTCTGTACTCTTAAGTGACTACGTTTCCAAAGGGGTGACTTAGTTCATTTTTGTGCTGCTATAGCAGAATGCCTGAGAGTGTGTATAACTTATGAAGAATGTAGGTTCACATATGACAGTTCTAAAAGCCAGGAAGGCCAATATCAAGGGGCCTCTTTGTGTCAGGTCATACATGAAAGAAAGAAAGAAAGAAAGAGAGAGAGAGAGAGAGGAAGGAAGGAAGGAAGGAAGGAAGGAAGGAAGGAAGGAAGGAAGGAAGGAAGGAAGGAAGGGAGAGAAAGCAAGCAAGAGAGACTGAACTTGACATTGTACCAAACCCTCTTGCAGGTGTGGGACGCACTCTACAATGGTGGCATTAGTTCGGTCATGGTCACTTCTTAGAGGTCCCTCTTAGGACAGTTGCTTTTCAGATTGCATTTCTGATGCATGAACATTGGAGGACAGTCACCTCATAGGGGGTTCTTCAGTTCAAGATTTCTTCTATTCTGATTATTCTATTGCAAGCCCTTTGTAGTTTCTTGCTCCCTCCCCCAGCATACCTTGCTTTCTATGAGACTTTCTGAGCATGCCCAAAATGGCTCAAATATCTTGGAGTTAATACAGGAATGACAATGATCTGGTTTTTGTGTATTTGTGGTTTGTTTGTTTTTTTTTTAACGATTTCCCATAAATCTTGTGCAGAAACTGTGTTCCACCATACCATTGTATGATGTGGTTTTACTTTAATCTGTCCCTGCATGGGAGCTGGCGGGAGTGGGTATGAGTGGTGGGAACGTCATGGTGCTTTCTGGGACAATAAGAGTTTCCACATCTTATTAAACACTTCTAGAGTGATGCCCCCGAGAATATTGAACCATGATTTGGGGGCTTTGACAAGTGAGTTCATGGTGCTCAGTGTCTTATGCTAGTCTGTGATTCCAGGGACATGTGGGGCCAATAGTTGGATGAGTGGTGTTTGCAATGCAAAGACAGTGTGTATAGTTATGTAAGTGCTGAACATCTCCTAGATCGATTGTGCAAGCAAGATAGTTTTCATGCTGCCAGCCTGTCTTCTGTGGGGGGCAGAGGGCTTGGGCTGTCATGGCAAGGGAGGGAGGATTCACTAGTCCACACAATAAACTGCAAACATTCCCAAATGTAAATTCTTTTTAATTTTAATTTTTATTTATTTGAGAGAGAGAAGGAAGAGGCAGAGAGAGAGAGATGATGGGCGCACCAGGGCTTCCAGCCACTGCAAACGAACTCCAGACACATGCACCACCTTGTGTATCTGACTTATGTGTGCCCTGGGGAATCAAACAGGGATTCTTAGGTTTTGCAGGAAAGCACCTTAACCGCGAAGCCATCTCTCCAGCCCTAAATTCTTAATTTAGATCGGTTTACAATGGAGATGATTTTCACTCATCTAAGTGAGGTTTTGGCTTCTTGGGAGAGACAGACTGTTACCGGTGATCCTAACGTTGTATTTCCCATTTCCTTTCTTCTCCCCAACCTGCTGGCAGCTGCCCATACCTAGCGATGAACATCACTCCCGCCATCCCCGTGGTCGGTGGCATCCTTTTCTTCTTTGTGATGGGGACCCTGCTTCGTACCAGCTTCAGCGACCCTGGAGTCCTCCCAAGAGCCACCCCTGATGAAGCCGCTGACCTGGAGAGACAGATAGGTAAAGCCCTGCCTACTTCCTACCTGTGCCGCTCAGCTGGCGCGCCCCCACGGAGGGCAGGGTGCAGCCAGCGTGAGGAGTGATGGGGATGGAAGGAGACCTTCAATGATGCCTTGAATAGAGAAGGTGGGCATAGGAAGTGGCCGAGGTAAGACGGGAGATGCCACAGGGTTGCAGCAGGGACCATGGTGCCACCCAAGAAAGGACCACCCATGATCAGGTTTTCTAGATGTTTCTTTGAAAGCCAGTGTACCGTTCTGCTCCTGCGAGGAGCCGCAGTCATGACAGATCTGCGGTGCCGTGTCACTGGCCTCATTCGGTCCAGTAGCCATGGCAGCTTACCTGGCGTATGAGTCAGGGTGCTCTAGAGGAACACAGCCAGTAGAATAAGCATGTGTTATAAAGGGATTTATTGGATTAGTGCACAGGGTACGGGCTGGGCCCTCCCGCAATGGCTGTCTGAAGGCTGGAGAGTCTGAGAACCCGGTAGCTGCTCAGTCCCAGGGCTGGATGTCTCAGCAGTCCTAATCTGCCACTGAAAGCCAGGAGGTCGCCTGGAGAGCCGCGGGTCTCAGTCCATGCTGGAAGCAGCGTTCCCATGTCAGTGAAGGACGGCAGCCACGGGGCAGATGCCCTCACCAGCAAGGGGCACCAGCGCACAGGCAAAGGCTCTGCACTCTCCTGGAGTTTCCATCTAGACAGCCCTCCACTCTGGAGGTAGGTCTTCCTTCCTCAGATAATCCTTCCTGGAAACTCCTCACAGAGCCACCCAGCAGTTCTGTCTCTTATCTGATTCCTAATGTGATCAATCTGACAGTAGAATTTAACAAGCACCTCGTTTCTGTGAAAACCGGGGAAGGCTACATCTCCTAAGACTTACTTACCCAGGCCAGGATCCAGGATTTCGCTTGTAATGATCATAACAATATGTATTGGTGACGTATATCGAAACGAACAGCTGCATTTTCCTTAGAAATTAAGGCCTTAAGCTTACAGCAGTATATTTTTGAAGATATTAAAGTAAACCCTAATCCCTCACACCACAAAGTTTTAAAAATCTTTTTCTTTTTTATTAAAAAGGGAGGGTTTACTTTGCTCTTCAGTGGTCTTCAAGGTGTGCCTGGTACAAGGTGTGCCTTGTAGATGTGTGGCTTTGCAGTGACATACAAGTTCAGTGTAAGCTCAGTGACAGCGAGAAGGGGCCGTGGTAACTTGATGTGAATATGAAGTTTAGGCTTAGGAAGAGCCCTTGACCGAGGTTTCTCTCCCTCCGTTTCCTCTGCTCCCTGGTCTTCCTTCTGCAGCCCTCACGAACACCGGAGAGCTGACCCTTGTCTCCGGCATAGGCAGAGACCCGTGTGGCTCTGGCTAGAGGCGGTCTTGCCATTACCCAGGCATGGAAGTACGCCTGTGGGCTGAGGAGGTGGCTCAGTTGGTAGGGTGTTGGCCAAGCATGCACAAAGCCCTGGGTTTGATCCACAGCACCACACGCAACCAGGCACCATGGGGCGTGTCTGTAATCCTGGCACATAGGAGAGGGAGGTAGGAACATTAGAAAGTCAAGGTTCCTTGGTACTTGGGGAACTCAAGGCCAACCTGGGCTACATGAAACCATCGCTCATTTAAAAAGAAAAAAATGTCCTTCTCTCATTCGGCCTCTGCCCCTGGCCTTCCTCCTTGTCACCTGCAAGGGGCCATGGTAAATGAGTCAGTAGTGGGATGGCTCATGTCATTACTGTTCTGAACCCTTCTTGTCACCTGAGGTGGGAAGGAGGGGAACGAAAGATGTTTCAGTGGGGAAACAGTCTCCTTTCTACACACTGGCTCTTTTCTAATTCCAAACCAAGGCATGCTAGTTCATCTCACAAAACCTTTATAGCACTGTAATAATGTTTTAAAGTTTATTTATTTGTGCATGCACAGGCCGTGGCATCTCTGTGAACATCGAAGGACAGCCGTGACTTGTCTGGCTCTATTTTCCTTTGAGACGGGCTCTTGTGCTGCTGCCAATGAAACTGCTGGACCGCAAAAGGGGCTCCACCTTCTCTTGCCGTAGGCATGTGCGGATCACAGATACATGCGCCACTTTGCATTCAGCTCTGTGTGGGGTGCTGGGGAATTGAACCTAGGCTAGGAGGTTTTGCAAGCAAGCTCTTCTAACCACAGAGCCATCTCCCCAGCCCTACATTAATCTTTTTTTTTTTTTTTTTGATGTTTTGAGGGAAGGTCTCACTCTAGCTCAGGCTGACCTGGAATTCACTATGTAGTCTCAGGGTGGCCTTGAACTCATGGCGATTCTCCTACCTCTGCCTCCGAAGTGCTGGGATTAAAGGCGTGCGCCACCGCGCCCGGCACATTAATCGTTTTTAAGCCCGGGAGTGGCTAATATGAAACCTTTTCAAAGCAACTTTGTGAGGATGTCAATATTGTGCCCACTCTACAAGTAAGGGAAGAGCACCCCAAGGAGGTGCTTCCACAGGAGGAAGCAGCAGGGCTCGAGCCTGAAACCCAGGTCTCCAAGTTTCTGCCCTTGTTCCTCCCAGCTCCTCACATCCCTAGGGAGAGAGGGAGTTGAGGAAGTTTCCTTCAGGAGGCTGGCCGCATCACACCTTGCACAGTGGGGACCTGGTCTGTCCAGTACAGGAGCCCAGCCTCTGCATGAGGCTCAGAGGAGACAGCTCCTGTTGATCCCCCCAAGTCACCGCAGGGACCTCCACCAAATCCGCAAGGCAGGGGGCAGGTTTTCTAGCTCCCGGGCATGCTCAGGGATGAAGAGCAAGCACCATTAGATTCCTCTACTATAAATGCAGATTCCAAGAGACACAGTGTCCTGACTTTGAGGAGGGCGAGGCAGGGCTCACTGGTTGGTCCCATGAATGCTGATAACCTCAGCAAAGTATTCAGCTTAAGGAAATTTAAAAACCAGCTTGTGCCCCATGGCCCCAAAGGCATCATCAGTTCTATGAGAGAGCTAGATTGGGCAATGGGTGAACCCAAAACTCAGCTACTAGTGAAGGAAAGAAAAGGCCCTTATAAAGCAAGACTTTGCCTAGGCACATATGAATGGCTTGGGCAAAATAGTCAAAAAAAAAAAAAAAATGTGGAATTCAGGCAAGCTGAGGAGCCGCCGCTGGTGCAAGACTGGGGAGTGTCGGGTAATACAGCGGCCAGTTTCTTCTGTCTCCAGCCCGAGCACCGAAGGTGAGGCGACTCTGCCAAGACAGGACACTCCTCAGACACCGCTGTTTCCCTGTGAGGAGCTGACTTGATTCCAAGTAGAGCACTGGAAAAAAATCACTAGCCAAGTTTTTTTTTTTTTCTTCCCCTTACGCTACTATAAAAGATGAGCAAACGAAGCTCCGAGCAAGCAGTAGTCATGGAATGAATGAAGTCTAGAGAGGAAATCAATGGAACAGAAAAACTGTAGAAATAATCAATGAGACCAAACGTCAGTGCCCTGGAAAGATCACGGACATTGAGAAATCCTTTCCTACACCAATGAGAGAGACAGAGACAGACAGCAAGAAAAATTATTACAATCGGTAGCAGGCCTTTTTTGTTGTTGTTTTTGGCATGTGTGTGGAGGCCAGAGATTTGACATCAAGGGTCTTCCCGGATTGTACTCCACTGATGTACCCAGACAAGATCTCTCACTCAAACCCAAAACTCACCAGTTCAGTTAGTCCACCTAGCCAGCTTGCCCAGGGGTGTTCTTTGTCTCTACTTCCTGGGCACTGAGATGGCAGGCAGGCTACCACACCCACCCGGCGCTCACATGGGCGCTGGGGATCCAAGCTCAGGTCATCACTCGGCAAGCACCTAACTCACCGAGTCATCTCCGCAGCCCCGGGAACAGTCCTTTCTCTAGAGGAGATGTTCAAAACGCCAGGAAGTCCAGGAAGTGATGCTCAACATATTGTCACTGGGGAAGTGGGGAGAAGCAAATCAAAACCACAATGTGGTGAATACCACTTCCTGGCCCTAGGACACCTCTGAGCAACAAGACCAAGCTGGGCAAGGCAGTGAGAGTGTGGAGAAACTAGAACACTTCTTTATCCTGGTGGTGTTAAGTGGTCCATCCACCTTGGCAAACAGTACCTCAAAAGTTCTTGAAAAAGAGGGCTGGAGAGCAGGGCGTGGTGGCGCACACCTTTAATCCCAGCACTCGGGAGGTAGAGGTAGATGGATCGCTGTGAGTTCAAGGCCACCCTGAGACTACATAGTGAGTACCAGGTCAGCCTGGACTAGAGTGAGACCCTACCCAGAAAAATTTTAAAAAGGAGGGGAGGGGGCTGGAGAGATGGCTTAGCAGTTAAGGCGTTTCCCTGCAAAACCAAAGGATCCCAGTTCGATTCTCCAGGACCCATGTAAGCCAGATACATGGGGGCTGTGGGTGAGGGCACATACATTTGGAGTTTGTTTGCAGTGGCTGGAGACCTTGGCGCGCCATTCTCTCTTTCTCATTCTCTCTCTCTCTCTCTCTCTCTGTTCCCTCTTTCTCTCTCTCAAACAAATAAATAAATAAATATATTTTTTTTAAGTTCTTGAAAAAGCTAACTATAGTTACCACATGATCTAGCAATTCCACCCTTAGGTATATATCCAAGAGAAGTGACTGCATATATATTCTCACAAAGCCTTGTACATGAATATTCCTAGTGGAAATGCGACCCAAAACCGGACAGAGCCCACGTGTCCATCAGTGGGAGGTTTGATGATCACCATGTGTATCTGCACAACAGAAGGCTGTCAGCAGCCGAAAGAACAAAGTGTCACTACGGAGACAAGCCAAGGCTATGCTAAGTGAGAGAAGCCGGACGCAGAGGATGACAATATGTGATTCTGCTCACCCAAAAAGTCAATGAGGGGCTGGAGAGATGGCTCCACAGTTACAGGTGCACAAACACGACAGTCCTGAGACCACCTGAGTTCCCACATGCAACAGCCAGGTGTGGCTACACACACACACACACACACACACACCTGTAACCCCAGTCCTGTAAGGGAACAGAGACTTGGAAATCACTGGAGTTAGCAAAACATCAGCAAGCTCTGAGATCAGTAAGAGACTCTGGCTCATACAAGGAAGAGTGGGATAATATGGAGCCAGGCACCTGGCCTTCTGCTCTGGCCAGTACAGGCAAGTGCACCCCACTACAGGTGAGTGCATGGACATATACCACACACACACACACACACACACACACACACACACACACACACACACAGAAAGCAGAATTGTGATAGCCTGGTGCTGGGGTAGGAGGGAAGGTTGACTGTACCTGACATGAAGGAGGCCCGGGTGATGGAAACGGTGTAAAGTCTGATCGTGGTGATGGATGCGCCATGCAGTAAATTCACTAAAGAGCGTTGAATTGCACACTTCACTGGACCACCGCTATAGTATGTAAATCAACCCCCCCAAAGAGCCATTAAAACAAGGGAGAAGAAGAAGGTAGGAGGAACCACTGGAGCATGAATTTGAACCCCAGCTCACCTGTTCTCTAGTTGTGTGACGCTAGCCTAGAGGTGTCTATAAAACAAGGGTGAGGTCATGGGGTTCTTGCCAGGAATCAGGTCATTTAGTGGTCATGTACTTATTTATTATTTCAGCTTTCTTTTCCCACGCAGTTCTGTTAGTCCTTCTGTTACGATAGGTTCTCATCTGAAACTACCTGAAACGTGAAAGGAATGAAAGTCAGAGCTGGACAGGGCGCCTCCCCAAGGTGGGAGAAGGGGGCTCAGGTACACCTCTTCCTCAGGGTGGTTTTTTTTTCTTTGAGGCAAGAACAACAAACTGGCCCTTTTTTATGCAAGAGAGGGAAAGGAGCCAGCCACCGCAGTTGAACTTCAGACGCGTGCACCACCTTGTGCGCATGTGTGACCTTGTACGCACGCATCACCTGAGTTCCCACATGCAACAGCCAGGTGTGGCTACACACACACACACACACACACACACCTGTAACCCCGGTCCTGTAAGGGAACAGAGACTTGGAAATTACTGGAGTTGGCAAAACACGTGGTACCTGGAGAAGATTTGAACATGGGTCCTGGGGGTTCGCAGGCAAGTGCTTTAACCACTAAGCCATTTCTCCAGCCCCTCATGGTGATTCTGATTCTTTCGGGGACTCTGTACACTGCTTGGCCTTGGAAAATAAGACTGTGTTTCAATGAAAGCCTAACACAGACAAAATGAAGAATTAGGTTTGAAAACTTTTGATTATTAGGGTTATTAATTCTAATTATCTGTTGCATATCTCTTGCTTACAAAAGCCTCTAACCACCACTGGAAACAACCACATGAGTAGTTTATTGAGGGGTTGCCAAGGACTTGAAAATCTCTCTCTCAACTCGAGGCTTCTGCAGAGGCGTGGGTGGTGAGGAGGAGGAGGACTCTGGATTCACAGTCTGTTCTGAGGCCCTTAAAATGCCATACACTTCTTTCTTCCAGAATAATGTTCCCCGTGACTTAGGTCACAGCTAAAAAGGCATCAAAGAACACTAGCAAGGGTCTAGGAACGTTACATGGCATCACTGTAGTCCTCCTCGGAAATGTCACAGCTTCAGAATGATCAGTTCACCCAAGGATGATCAGACACCGAGTGACTGATTTGAGATCAGAAAAGAATCAGCCACATAGCATATGAGAAATCTGAGAGCCAAGGTACTTTATTTCCATTAGGGACAGGCCTTCCTCATGATGGAAATAGAGGGCCACGCAGACGCAGCTCTGCTCTGCACACCCTCGAGTCATCTCTTCCCACCCTCTCAGCAGCTCCAGGACCACCCGGGACATCTTTGAAGAAAGTAGGTGGCAGCCGCCCTGTCAACAGCCAGGCTTATGATGAGTGGTTTAGGAACCACTTCCCAAGACATGGTAGCTTGAATACCGAGAGATCAAAGCCATCCTAAGAAAGCTGGTGGGCTTTAACACATTGGCCTCATCTTGGGGTGTGGCTCGGTCGTGGGGTGCTTGCTGGGGATATGTGACCCTCTGGGTATAATCTCCAGCTTTTGAGAAAAAAGGAAAAAAATAACCCATCTGTTCTGGGGCAGAATCTGAACTAATGCCCCTATTCTGTATCTTTCACTGCCTCCTATCACTGTTTCTTGCTAGTATATTTCCTTCCTCCTGCATTTCTTTCTCCTCCTATCAATTCACACACACACACACACACACACACACAAGTACAATTTGGTCAAATGCTTCAGCGCTCTACGCGTCTTGTTCTAGGAGTGTACAGAGCCCCTCGTCAATGGTGAAGTTTCTTGCTATTTCCTCAGGGATCCCTTGCAGTGGATGGCCTATGGGTGAAACTTGGAGGAAGGGTGGCCCGGCGACATTCCGAAGCGGGAGACCCTGGACTGTCAGCAGTCTGGTTCTACACAAGCCTGGGGAAGCAGCTCTCGGGATGCTCTGTGACTGCCTAAAGGGCCGGTCCGCCAGTGTGACTTGCTGGAGTTTCCTCCCCAAGCACAATTGTACCTCTGTGCTTAAGAGCAGGAGCAGTTTAGCTGGAGTGGTGGAAACACTGGTGGATGTTTTTGTTGCTGAAGAAAATACTTACTGAGCCAAGGAGATAGCTCGATGGCAGAGGGCGTGCCTACCATGTGGGAAGCCCTGGGTTCAATCGCCGGTACCATACAACAAAAGTAAAGCCAAAACAAACAAAGAGTAAACCCTTTCTGATGATGCCACTTAAGCCAACTGAAGATTCCAGTGTTTTCTATTTCAGTTAAGCTGCTTCATTTCCATTTTTATTTTACTAAAATTATTGTATTGGAATAAGTTCTGCATAAAATTTGTAAGCGCATTTTTTATCAAGGTTTTTTGTGCACTCTGTGTGTGTATGTGTGTGTGTGTGTGGTACTTGTGACAGCATGTGCACGTGTGTGTGCAGATGTGTATGCCCCATGCACATGTGTTCGGAGGTCAAAGGAGGGTGTCAGAAGCCCTTCTCTATGCTCACCTGCATGTGTCCGTGAGATGGAGTCTCTCACTGAACCCAAAGCTGCCATTTTCAGTCAGACCGGCTGACCGGTGAGTCCCAGTGGGTCTTTGACTCCTGCTCCTCACAGAACTGGGGTTCCCGACATATGTGGCCATGTCCAGCTACTTACACGGTGCTGGGGAATTGAACTCAGGGTCCGCCAAGCCCTCTGGGGCTCATGCTTGTGTGGCAAGCACTCTTTTCCACTGAGTCATCTGCTCAGCCCCAATTTTGTATTACTATTATAAAAGTGACCAGTTTTTGTATTCTTTCAGTATTTTTTAAACATTTTTATTTGAGAGACAGAGAGAGAGAGGAGAGAGTGAGTGGGCACACCAAGGCCTCCAGCTGCTGCAAACAAACTCCAGATGCACGTGCCGCCATGTGCATCTGGCTTATGTGGGTCCTGGGGAATCGAACCTGGGTCCTTCAGCTTTGCAGGCAAATGCCTGCCAAGTCATCTCTCTAGCCCCCTAAATTTTCTTAAAGAACAATTGCCTCTACTGAGATGAATTTTTCTGGTGATTTAATTTCTATCATATGGATTTGGGGGATTTTTTTTGTTCCGTTTCACTCTGTGCTGATTAGATCTGTAGTGACACCCTTCCTAAAAGTACTGTAAAATGTGATGGCTTCCTTTCATTTTCGCCGGTGACTAACTTGCGGTGAAAACTTCACATCCCCTGCCTCCCTTTGGGTAGTGAATGTGCTCTGCTTGTCCGACTGTCAGGGACACACAAATTGTCAGGGTGAAAATGGCAGGTGTCGTAGGTGACTATTTTAATCACCTCTTCCCAGTTTTCAGAAGGTAACGTTTCTTCCGGCCCACCTCTTAGTTCTTATCTATATCTTCCAGCTCCCCTCCCAAGTCCCTTCCCTGTCTGCAGTGATCATTTTAGCATGCCAATAAACATTTGAATGGTCTGCAGAGCTCTACCTCCATCAAGTTAGACCTGCCTCTGACGTTCCTGCCCCGTGTCATCAGGGTGTCAGCCAGTGGGTTTTGGCACCAGCTCCAGCATCTCTGTGCACACATGAACTGGAACATTCTCTGCTTGTCCTGCGTTGGCTTACTGGCCATCTGAACAGGCAGGGTGATGCTAGTAGCTTTTCTCGGTGCCTGTTGTCTGGTGGAGGACATTATGCCAGGCTTTTCCCATGTCACATCTCATCTCAAACAGCTGCTCTCCCTCCTCCTGCGAGTAGTTTGCATCATTCACACCCCTACTTCATGTATGAGGAAGCCCTGTGTAGAAATGAAAGTGACTTGCCAAGAGGTCATTTGGCCAGCGCTGGGAGTCCAAGGTAGATCCATCAGACATCACTTCCTGTGCTCCCAGCCACTGCTGGGTCCTGTCCACATCCAGTGGCCCCGTGGGAGGCAAGCCATGAGCAGGGGATTTCTGGGCCTGCCTAAACAGATTCCACTTGTATTCTTTCTCTCCATAGAGTAGCAGTAGCATCTCGCCGTCCTGTTCCCCAGGCTGTTGCACTCCGTTACCTCCAAAGCTTACGCATAGGAAGCTCGGTCAGCATCCTGTGGTTTCTAAAGGGCCCAGCCTCAAGGAAGTGGAGAAGGAAGCACTGTGGGGAAAATTCCAGGCAGTCAAACTGCTCTCTGGGGGCTGTTACGCAGGGGACACATCTCTGATGTCTACATCATGGTCTGTGATGTTTATGAGGAACTTAACCAAGGAGGAACAGGGAGCCAACCATGTCAGAAATACCCTCTTGGAGAGACACAGGCTTTTTGAAGAAAATGGGATGCTGGGGATAAAAAAAAAAAAAAGTTGGGGAAGAAATAGACTCCATGTTTGGGGGGGAAATGCTAGAATGATCTAGTGTGTGTTGATGCCAGGGAAGGGTGGCCAGTGAGTCTTCTACGTGAATGCAGGGTGGAGACTTAGAATGTCAAAATTCTTGATGGTCTCTGTTTGTAAACTCCAGCCCAGGAGAGCTGGAAACCAGATGTTACCACTCACAGTTACGGTATTTGGGGGAAATACCACAAGATTTTGAAGGATCTGATTCTGACGGGAGGAAGGAGCCAGGACTTAGGATTTCCTTAGGATTTGTAAAGATGTGCCCTTTCCATGATGGGCATGCTCAGAAGCCTGCAGCATTTCTTCTTCCTACTGAAAGCAAGTCAAATGCATGGGATGGTAACAAGTGCTGGGCTTGAACCCAGTTTTTATTGCAGATTCATTTGTTGATTTTTTAAAATGTTTTATTTATTTATTTATTTATTTGAAACACAGAGAGAGAATATGAGAATGAGCATGCCAGGGCCTCTAGCCTCTGCAAATGAACTCCAGATGCATGCACCACCCTGTGCATCTGGCTTTATATGAGTACCAGGGAATTGAACCCAAGTTGTTAGGCTTTGTAGACAAGCATATTAGCTGCTAAGCCATCTCTCTGCCCTCCCCTTGCTTTTTTAGTTTTGCGAGGTAGGGTCTTGCTCTAGCCCAGGCTGACCTGAAATTTACTCTATAGTCTCAGGGTGGTCTCAAACTCAAGGCGATCCTCCTACCTCTGCCTCTCGAGTGCTGGGATTAAAGGAGTGCGCCACCATGTCAGGCCCATTTGTTGGTTTTCAAGGTTGTACTGTGTGGGGCCTGGAGTGAGGTTTCCCTTGCTGGTTACAGAAAGCCACCCATCGGGCTGGAGAGATGGCTTAGTGGTTAAGCACTTGCCTGTGAAGCCTAAGGACCCTGGTTCAAGGCTCGATTCCCCAGGACCCACGTTAGCCAGATGCACAAGGGGCACACGCAGTCTGGAGTTCGTTTGCAGTGGCTGGAGGCCCTGGCACGCCTATTCTCTCTCTCTATCTGCCTCTTTCTCTCTCTGTCTGTCGCTCTCAAATAAATAAATAAATAATAAAATTGTTAAAAAAAAAAGAAAGCCACCCATCAGTCCTCTGACCGTGAGTACCCGGTACAGAAGTATCCAGACAGCTTCGTTTGTCAGAAGGCAAGTGGCATTGAACTCCCTCTAACAGGAAGTGAAATTGAGACGACGGGTCTTGTTTAGCTAAATGAGAACCCACTTTTGTTCTCACACGGCCCTAAGCCTAGACGTTCCCAACCCCCCAACCCACATAGTTCTTCCAGTGATCCTGGTGTCCCCGTCTTGGATCAATCAGTATCTCTTCTATCTCGTCTTTTCTCTCCCTCCTCCCCACTCCATTGATTAAAACTTGAGCCTTCATACATGCGAGGCAAGAATTCTGTCATTGAGCTCCATGCCCAGCTCTCTTTGTACTTTTCTTGAGACACAGTCTCCCTAAGTTTCCCAAGTTGGCCTTGAAATGTCCCTCCTCCTGCCTTAACCTCTCCAATAGCTGGAATTACAGGCCTATGCCAGCGAGCCTGTCTCTGAATATCTCTCTTTTTAATTATTTTTTTATTGACAACTTCTATACTTACAGACAATAAACCACCATGTTCCCTCCCCTCCCCCACATTCCCCTTCACAACTCACTCGCCATCATGTCCCCTCCCTCTCTCCATTAGTCTCTCTTTTAATCTGATGTCATCATCTTTTTCTCCTATTATGAGGGTCTTGTGTGGGTATTGCTAGGCACTGTGAAGTCATGGATATCAAGGCCAGTTTCTGTCTGGACAGTTGTGTGTAAGGAGTGGTACCCTTCCTTTGGCTCTTACATTCTTTCCACCACCTCTTCCACAATGGACCCTGAGACTTGGAGGGTGTGAGATGTTTCAGTGCTGGACACTCCTCTGTCCCTTCTTCTCAGCACTATTTTGCCTTTTGGGTCATCTCAGTGGTCATCGCCATCTGAAAAGAGAAGCTTCCTTAACCAGAAGTGAGAGTAGCATTAATATATTGAGTATCTCTCTTAATAAAGCTTGAGATTTGGTTTACATGCATATGCCTATGTACAGACTACAATTTTTTAGGTAGAATCACTGAATTCCTCCCTAAAAGTGACATTACTTCATTTCAGATGAGGGGAGCCCTCTCTTTGTCTCATTTCACCAACTTCACTGTCTTTAGAGGTAGTGTAAAATCAGCACAATGTTATCACAGAGGAATGATGGCATGATTTGCTTAAAAAATAGAAATGGAGCTGAAGAGATGGTTTAGCAGTTAAGATGCCTGCCTGTGAAGCCTAAAGACCTACATTCAAACCCACATAAGCCAGATAGACAAGGTGGCACATGCACCTGGAGTTCATTTGTAATGACTAGAGGCTCTGGTGTGCCCATTCTCTATCTATCTGCTTCTCTCTCTCTCAAAATAAATAAAAGTAAAATATTTTTTAAAATACTTGAGAAAGCAAGAGAGTATATGGGCAGGGCTTCTGCCACAGCAAAGGAACTCCAGACACGTGCACCACTTTGTGCCTCTGGCTTTATGTGGGTCTTGGGGAACTGAACCTGGGCCATCAGACTTTGCAAGGAAGTGCCTTTAACTCTGCTGAGCCATCTCTTCAGCCCCCTGATTTGCTTCTAAAACAGAGTTTCTCTGCTCAGAGTAAGGTTAGGGCAGGAGCATTGTAAACATCACCCAGGGGTGTGTTAGAAATGCAGAGTTTCAGGCCAGATCCTCCCACAGATCAGAACCTGCCCTTCACCAGGGTGGCCACGGGTCACGGGAATGACAAGAAGTACAGCCCTTGGAGCGCTCTGCCCATGTGAGGACCCTCCTCACAAGCCTCTCCACCTGCAAGTTTTCAGCAGTCTGGCTAACTATGCCTCGAGCCCTCAGCCTGACACCCTCCCTGCCTGCCTGCAAAGTCTGGGGTAGATGGCATGTTGCTCTCTGTTAGTACTTATTAAAAATAGCCATGGTAGGGGGCTAGGGAAATGGCTTACCAGTTAAGCGCTTGCCTGTGAAGCCTAAGGACCCCAGTTTGAGGCTTGATTCCCCAGGACCCACGTAAGCCAGATGCATAAGGGGGCGCATGCATCTGGAGATTGTTTACAGTGGCTGGAGGCCCTGGTGTGCCCATCCTCTCCCTCTGTCTCTCTTTCTCTCTCTCTCTCTCTTTCTCTGTCTCTCTCTCTCTCTCTCTCTCTCTCTCTGCCTCTTTCTCTCTCTGTCAGTCGTTCATAAATAAATAAAAATAAACAAAACAAATAGCCATGGTAGTAACTACCTTCTCTTTAGCTTTCAAAGTGTGCGCAAGTGTGGGCTTATCAGCGAAGCGTACAGTCATGAGCGCAGGTTCTGTGGCTAAACTGAGCGAGTCCCAGCTCTCCCACCTGCTCTGTGTGACTTTGACAAGTGTGGTGATGTCCCCGCCTCCATTTTTGTGTGCATTAAGTAGATCTACTGCATGCAAACATCCACTCCAGGGCTGGAGAGATGGCTTAGCAGTTAAGGCGCATGCCTGTGAAGCCTAAGGACCCAGTTCAATTCTCCAGGTCCCACATAAGCCAGATGCACATGGTAGCACATGCTCTGGAGTTCGTTTGCAATGGCTGGAAGCCCTGGTGTGCCCACTCTCTCTCTCTCTCTTTCTCTCCCCCCCACCACCTTCTCTCTGTCTCTAAGAAATAAATAAAAATAAAATCTTAAAAAAAAAAAAAAAAGATCCAGGCCAGGCGTGGTGGCGCATGCCTTTAATCCCAGCACTCAGGAGGCAAAGGTAGGAGGATCACTGTGAGTTCGAGGCCACACTGAGACTACATAGTGAATCCCAGGTCAGGCTGGGTTAGAGTGAGACCCTACCTTGAAAAAACAACAACAACAAAAAAAGCTCCATTCCAGCATGATGACCCTAGAATTCTAAGACAAACCCTTTTTCCTTTGCTTAACCATGAAAACCCTGGAACCCAAATACCTAAAGCTTTTTAACCGGATCAAAGGCTTTTCACAGAAGAAACTGTGTTCGTTTCATTTCAGAATGCAAAGTTACACGCACACCCGTGTACAGTCAGCAAGTAAAGCATGCGTACTGCCCAGCAGCTGAGGTTGAAGTGAGTCCCTGGTTATTACTATCATGACTACTTTGGGGCATTTGAGAGGCTGAAGCAAGGTGAGAAAATAATAGCCCTTCTGAGTGGGAGACCAAATGGATCCCTAAGGAGGCGGTGGGAGGCCACGGGTCACTTCATTCAAGAATCAGCAGGACAGCTGCTGGGCAGAGAATCTGCAAACGGTGGAGGAGAGCCTGAGGGAGGGCTGCGGAGGAAGGGGCTAGCCTGGCTCTTCGTGGGGCAGCATCCTTCAAGAGGCTGGTTCCCAGAGCAACCAGGCTTTTGTTCTGGGAAGCAGGATTTCCATTCCAAGGGTAGAGGTGGCGTGCTAGGGAATAAAAGGAAACCAGGTAGCCGTGAGGGTGGAGGGAGTGGGCCAGGGCAACGAGGTGTGCAAACACCGCAGTGCCAGGAGGAGCCAGGGCAGGCTGAGCAGGCCCTGCGTGCTGGAGAGAAGCGCCACCCAGGCTGAGCTCCACTGCCACTTGGCAACAGGGGTGGCAGCCAGAGAACCACAGGGTGCCCCGCAGTTTAGCCAACAGAAAGCCACCCCACCCTAAGCTTCCCAGGAAACACCCGAGGTTTTGCTGCTGGAGGAACAAACAGATCAGATTTACCCAACAGCATGCTCGTCTGCTCCCTGCTCTCCTCTGTCCGTCGCTCAAGCAAAAGCTTCAGGTGACTTATTAAAGCCCCGAGGCCAACTTCATTCAGAGCCTGAGTGGGGCCTTAAGGACCTGGGCCATGGGATTTTGCAGTGGGTTCAGTTCCGCAAACAATGAGGAAAGGTGAGAATTCTAGGCCAAAGAACCGAATGGGGACCAGTGCATGGGGGTGGGGGGTGTTATGGAATAAAAGATCATCAGTGATCAGCTATCCTGCCAAGCCAACCTACAAAAGATTCTAGCAGAAGACAGGCCAGGATAAGCAGCATTCCTCTGGGTGGGGTGGGGGCTGAGGGGCACAATAAACCACGTGCCAAGTGAGCAGATTATAGGTGTGTGTGGCGGCCGAAGCAAACACTGGATAATGCACAAATGAACACAGACGCACCAAAGTTAGGGCCAAGTTAAGAAGTGCATTCTGGACTGGAGAGATGGCTTAGCGGTTAAACACTTGACTGTGAAGCCTAAGGACCCCGGTTCGAGGCTCGGTTCCCCAGGTCCCACGTTAGCCAGATGCACAAGGGGGTGCATGCGTCTGGAGTTCGTTTGCAGAGGCTGGAAGCCCTGGCGCGCCCATTCTCTCTCTCTCCCTCTATCTGTCTTTCTCTCTGTGTCTGTCGCTCTCAAATAAATAAATAAATAAATAATTTTAAAAGAAGTGAATTCAAAGAGGCCTGACTAGAGAGGTCATAGAGAAAACACCTTGTCACCACAGACATTCCTCGCATTGCTTCTTGGCTCACACACTCCGAACGCAGAGTGCCATGAGGTGGCATCTGTAGGGTCAGGCCTTCTGTCACCAAAACCATGCCACAGCTGTCATCTGAAACCAGACGTGATCACAGTAAGCATCCTGCTTGTTTTCTGAGTGACCTCTGTCCCTTTTTCTCTCGAGTCATATGCTATAGGTTAGTGCCCTTCTGGTGTACGGAGGGGCTGGGTTTCCTTCCCCTCCTGTGTCCTAGGAAACTTCTTTTTTTTTTCTCATTTTTTTATTAGTTATGTACACAGTATGTATACAGCCACGTTGGTACCATCGTTAGCCTCCTCCCTATCCTCCCCCTCTGCAAGGACCCTCTTTGTTAGGATTGTGAGTCATGCATTGTGGGGGCAGCCATTAGTTATGGAGAAGAGACGACGTCTCTGTGTATAATGTCCCAACATGTGGCTCTAACAATCTTTCAGCCCCGTCTTCCACTAATTTTCCCGGGCCATGTTGGGGGTTCTTTGTAGGTCTACTTCAGTGATGAGGTCTTGGGAGCCTCTGTGTCTCTGGATCTCTAGTTTGGTAGGAGTTGATTGTTCTCTGTGTCTATTTCCTTCCCCCTTGTGCTGGTATCAGCTTCACCAAGAAAGCAGCACTCTTGCCCATTTCCCCAATAACTCTATGGTTTCAGCTGGGGTCCTGGTGAAGTGTGATGGGCTAATTCTCTCCTCAGGATCCGCATCCATCTGAAAAAGAGAAGCCAATTCTCCAATGGAGAGTGAAGTCAGCACCAGATAAATGGGATAGTCATTATTATTTTAGAGAGAATTTAATAGGTGTAGGCCCTCTTGTAGCCCACGATTGGTGGGAGCTTGATAATGGAGAGCAGGCTCATGTTTTGAGTATGGTTCTGACTTGTTTCCCAGATCCAGCTATGGGTTCTGTTCCACTCAGTGGATCAGTTAACCAAATCAAGAGCAGTTGGTTACCCACCATTGCTGTGCGCTACTAATGCACTTGTGTGAGCATCACATCAGGTCATTTGCTGCTGAGTAGCTTAGACCACGTGTTACTTAGACAGGTGTTGGTCATTTCCTCCAGTCGCTCATGTAGCACCTTCTGGCACTAAACAGGCTAACTGTCTGGGGACTAACTCTCTTCCAGATTCCAGCCAGGTCACTCCATGTACCAACAGCATATGGTGTCTTCAGCAGTAGGGTCTTACCACTAACCTTTGGTGGGCCATCAACTACTCTGACAGAAATCTGTCTTCTCTTGGGAAACCTTGTAGGTCTCTCTGATCAACAGCTCATTGTGGATGTTAACCACAAGCTGGTCCTGGGAATTATAGGCCAGCATCAAGGAAAAGAAGGAAGAAAAAGATAGGTAATATAAAAGAGAAAGAGAGAAGAGGGAAAGAGAGAGAGAGAGAAACAGGAGAAAATTAAGGTTAGTCTAAAGGAATTGTTTGTGTTTCAGGTAGGGGAGTTTTAAGGTTAAGAATGGCTGTCCAGTTCCATGAGTAGCTGTTGTCTGCTGTGTGATCCAGAATTGGATGTGGCAGTCCTCCTAAGGAATTATTTGTGACCAGTCCTAAGAGGCAAGAGGTACCCAGAGAGAGGACAATGGGACTCAAGATGGTGAGATCCAAAAGCACACTGAGGTATGCTCAAGCACCCTATTTGGTGAGGGAAACATAAAAAGCTCACCGGTTTCATTTATCGAGACTGACCTTCAAAAGCTCCCATGGAAGAATTCTGGCTCACATAGATGAGCAGAAGTAAAGACTGTTTATATGAAAACTGTGGATTTAACACTTCTCAGGAGAAAGCAGAACTCTAAGTGGATGCCTGCCAAATTACATACTGTCACAATTTGAAGTGTACACTTTAAAAAAAAAAAAAAAAACCACCTGTTTTCCTGTCAGGATGGAAACTTGACGTTCAAGGGTCCTGGAGTAAGTGAATGAATGGGTTGCTGTTTATACACCGTAGACATGGACAGAGCAGAAGCAGGGCGGCTCCAGCTCGCATGAGCAGGAAGGTGACACGCGTGGAGTGATACCCAGTGGCGTGTCCTTTAGAAATAGAACGCAATCCACATGGTAAGTGAACCTTTTCTAGTACTGGTATTTAAAAAGCTAAAGAGGGGCTGAAGAGATGGCTCAGCAGTTAAGGCACTTGCCTGCAATGCCTAATGACCCGGGTTCAATTCCCCAGTACCCACATAAAGCCAGATGCACAAAGTGGCACATGTATCTACAGTGGCTGGAGGCCCTAGCCTATTCCCCCACCCCTCTCTCCTTGCAAAAAGTAAAAGAGTAATGAATGAAATTAAGTTAAATAATTTACTCGCTCATATTATCCAAGATATTATCACTCCAATGTGTAGCCAGTGTTAAAAAAAATACTAATAGGGGGCTGGAGAGATGGCTTATCGGTTAAGCGCTTGCCTGTGAAGCCTAAGGACCCCAGTTCAAGGCTCGGTTCTCCAGGACCCACGTTAGCCAGCTGCACAAGGGGGCGCACACGTCTGGAGTTCGTTTGCAGAGGCTGGAAGCCCTGGCGCGCCCATTCTCTCTCTCTCCCTGTATCTGTCTTTCTCTCTGTGTCTGTCACTCTCAAATAAAAAAAAAAAAAATACTAATAGGGGCTGGAGAGATGGTTTAGCAGTTAAGTGCTTGCCTGTGAAGCCTAAGGACCCCGGTTCAAGGCTCCATCCCCCTTGTTTTCTTGTTTTTGCTGTTGTTGATTTTTAAATACTGTTTGGCACCTATGATATTGATCCTTGAATGTGAACAAAAGGTCAAGTTCATGGAAAGGAACAGAGGAACCAATGGGGAACGGCCTGCTCGTGTGATCATGGCATGGATGAGGCTGAACCTCCCACAGCAGTGCCTTCTGACCTGCAGCTGAACACCCTTTAGTCGTGGGCCATAAAGCCGAAATTTTCTCTCAGTGAGTGCAGACTCGTTCTATCATATTTGTGGCTTTTTTTTTTTAAACTTGCGATGATATAACTGGGGTGATGGAAATGTGCCTGACTGCTTGTCTAGTTAGGAAATTCATCACATCAGCTCCTCAGCTTATTCTGAGCGTGGCCCTTTCTTAGGTATAGAGGACAGTCAAAAGAGCTATAGCTGGGCATTGTGGGGTGGGGTGGCCTGCTGGCACATGGCGACGCACAGGCAGCTTTAAGAGACAACAAGGGGCCAGAGAGATGGCTTCGCGGTTAAGGCGCTTGCCTGTGAAGCCTGAGGACCCAGGTTCAAGTCTCCAGGTCCCACATTAGCCAGATGCACATTGTGGCGCATGCATCTGGAGTTTGTTTACCGTGGCTAGAGGCCCTGGTGTGCCCATTCCCTCTCGTTCCGTCCCTGTATCTCTAATAAATAAAAACAACTTAAATTAAAAAAAAAAAAAAAAAGACAGCCAGGAGAACATGCACAGGGCTGATTATTTAATGCGGAGTTTGCAACCTCTGTACCATCTCCAGCT
Organism: Jaculus jaculus; assembly: GCF_020740685.1. Classification (NCBI taxonomy): domain Eukaryota; kingdom Metazoa; phylum Chordata; class Mammalia; order Rodentia; family Dipodidae; genus Jaculus; species Jaculus jaculus. The sequence continues at coordinate 9,290,921 of NC_059110.1, read as the reverse complement.
AATTCTTCATAGTGAAGTCTTTCCTGTGCAGCCCACAACTTATAGCTGCATCTCTGCCTGCCTCCCACACTAGAAATTGGACAAGAAAATCATCTCTTAGGGCTGCGGTTACAGCTCAGTGATAGATCGTCCTGAGCCTATACTATACTCAAACCCTAGCACCACCACAGAACAGACCAGACCAGAACAGAACAGAACAGAAATATTATTTTCCAACACTGCCACATATCCTCTAAGAGGCAAAATCACCCTGGTTGAGGGTCCTTGCTGTAATGTTAGCTGAGTTGGGAAGAGCAGAAGGAAAGTGAGCCTAAGGGGGGATCTAAAGAGATTAAACAGAGAGCAATTTGAGCTGAATTTCTGGAGACATGAAGGACGTGGCTTGCCCGGGGAGATGGCTGGGAATGAGGGGCAGCAGAGAACAGGAGAGGGGAGTGTTATTTCAGAAGCTAGTGATGCAGAGAGAACTAGACACCCAAACCAGAGCCCTGTGGCTGGCGTGGGCAGTATACACAGAAAGGGTGATAATTAGGGGATTTAGGGAGTGTGTGGCAGGGTCTTAGCTGCTCCAGGCAGAGTTCAGCAGATAAGAAAGCCAAACTTGGAAAAAGAAAGGCTGACAGTTACGTAGCACCGACTGTATGCCAGGCACTGTTTGAGTGTTACATACATTAGTTTAATCCTCCCAACGACCTGTGAGCGGCCTGTGCTAATATTATTTCCAGTTTATAGCTAGAGAAATGGCATGGACAAGGTGCCATCCCCGAGAGCAGAAACAAGTCTGGGATTCAGGTGGCTGTGCAAAGTTTGAAGGGAATTCTACCTAACTTCACAACAATGTCAGGAACTGCATGAAGAATCGGACCTCAGGGGAAAGCTGGAACCTTGATCTAACCCAAAATGCCAACAAACCACTATGGGAAAGCTAGAGGTGGGGTCCATGTTGCAGGCTCTGTTCCCCCGAGCCTGAGGCTCAGACAGGGATGCCAGGTGAGTGTTGAGACAGGGGCTGTGAACCAAGGACCAGGAGAGGGAGTCAGGGCTGGCTTGGACTGGGCCCAAGGTGGAGAAGGCTACTTCCCATTGAGGAACAGGTTGTGTGATCTCCCACTCCCAAGGAGGGTCCAGACAGGTGGCTTGGCCAGTTGAGACGGCACCAAACCAGAGAGGAGCCAGCATCTTAGCTATTCCTTGCACACCCACTGCGGTGGAAGGGGAGGACGTCCTGTGAAGGTGGTGGGCTCTGCAGGAAAAGGAAGCTATGGAAGTGTACTGGTAAGGAAAGGTCAGCCCCAGACAGTGGCTCTGGAGAGTTCCACAGAGCTATTCGGACTGGCAGGGCTGCCTGTTCTGACGGGAGGGAAAGTACACCTGCTTTGCACCACGTGAAGATGCTCCTTTTCCGTGGCTCAACAAATCGCCTTTCAATGACAGACGCTGGGCAGTCAGGGCATGAGTGGACTTTCCCCTTCGTCAGAGCTGAGTCGTGGATGTGTCCAGAGGATGTCGGAGTGAAGAATGAAATAAAAGCTAAATACTGCTTTTTCTGTTGTTATTGTTTTACTTTTTTAATTTATTAAGTTGAGAGTGACAGACAGAAAGAGGCAGATAGAGAGAAGGGGAGAGGGAGAGGGAGAGGGAGAGGGTGGGCACACCAGCCTCTGCAAACAAACTCCAGACACATACGCTACCTTGTGCATCTGGCTTATGTGGGTACTGGTGAGTCAAACTTGGGTCCTTAGACTTCACAGGCAAGTGCCTTAACCACTAAGCAATATCTCCAGCTCGCTAAATGCTATTTTAGGGGCAGGACTTTGTTCAGTCTCATATGCAAATTTAGTTCTAAACATACCTTCCACTCAGAGCTCAGGGGTCGGTACCATTCTTCAACCCTGTTTTCCTAGTAGCTAGTGATTGATGGCTCTTCGCTTACTGCTCTGAAGTTGAATAGACTAGAAAAGAATGAAAGCACCAGGGTGTAGCTATGTGAATGTATGCAAAATATTGGATACCAGCTTCCCTGTTGCCAGCCTCATCAAGAGTGGGTATAAGAGGTGATCTTGAATTTCTAAGGAATGCTCTTGACTGCCTAAGTCAATGCCATCCAATCACAACCCAGCACGAGGGGCCAGGGACATGGCTCAGCGGCTAAGAGCACTCACTCTGCAAACACGAGCAGCTGAATTCAACCCACCTCCAGCGCTCACGTAAAAAGCCGGGCACGGCTACACACACCTATAACTCCAGTGCTAAGGGGCTGGAAACAAGAGAATTGCTGGTTAGCCAGTCCGACTGAAAAACAGGAAGCTGCAAGTTCCTTGAGACCAGGCCTAAAGAAAAGAAAGTAGCAGAACAACAGAGGAGCACCCCAACATCCTTCCCGGCCCCACACGTGCTCACAGGGTACGGGGCATGTGCATCTGCACACCCCTCTGCGTACACCCCATATTCTTCACATGCACCTACACACACACACCACAAAATATATGTAGTAACTATAATGTAGGCCACAAATGCAGGCTACATGTGTAATGCTAAACTTTCCAGAGGCAAGTTGATAGTAGCAAGAATGAACAGTTAAACTAGTTTTAATCTTATAATGTTCTTAGAATATTATGACCTTAGAATATAATAAATATAATCAATAACCCATTTTCAGAGTGTTATCATTTGAAGTATAATCAATGTTTAGAGCTTGAGATCATTTATATTCTCTTGCGTTATGAAATCTTTAAGATCTGGGATGCACGTTTTGCTTAAGAACACATCTCAATGCAGAGTAGCTACCCTGACTGCTCAAGAGTCACATGCGGGGCTGGAGAGATGGCTTAGCAGTTAAGGCGTTTGTCTGCAAAGCCAAAGGACCCTGGTTCAATTCCCCAGGACCCATGTAAGCCAGATCCACAAGGGGTGCATGCATCTGGGGTTTGTTTGCACTGGCTGGAGGTGCTGACACACACATTCTCCCTCTCTCTCTCTCTCTCTCTCTCTCAAGTAAGTAAATAATTTTTTAAAAAAAAGAGTCCCATGTGACCAGTGGTGCCACACTGAACAGTCATGTCTAAACTCCTTGTCTGAGATGCTTCCATGCTATGAAAGCCTGATAATTGCTCTGAACTTGGGGCACTCATGTCACCCTGACTGAAGCCAGGTGTTAAGATGTCATTGGTGATTTATTTCCCACCTCGGCTAGTCTGCATTACATGAGAGAAGCTATTTAACAGCCATTTATCACCCAGGGGAAGCCACAGATGGGTCATTTATCGACAAGAGCATCCAGTCCAGAGGGCTGACATCCAGCCTCTCCTGAGTCTACTGGAAAACAAAAGCAGTAACGTTGGTGCAGGCCTGGAATCCAAGTTTACGGGAAGGGGGAATTTCTAACGTAAGGAAGTCAGTGGTTCACCAGTAAGGAATGGTTGGATTCAGCCACAGCACTGAAGAGCTGGAAAGTGTGGTTTGGGTTTGTTTTCTTCTGCTTGGGATTCTCATCTCATGCCCTGTGATTCCATTTTTCTGCTTGGCAACACACGGGGTGGCTGCAGGGAGTCATTACATAGAAAAATTATTGGGATGGTATTTGGCAAAAATCACCAGGTGAACTTCGTAGGGCCGGGTGTGGTGGCACACGCCTTAAATCTCAGCACTCAGGAGGCAGAGGTGGGTGGATCGCTGTGAGTTCAAGGCCACCCTGAGAGTCCATAGTGAATTCCAGGTCAGCCTGAGCTAGAGTGAGACCCTACCTCGAAAAACCAAATAATAATAATAATAATAATAAAGAAAAGAAAGAGTAGGGGGCTAGAGAGATGGTTTAACAGTTAAGGCACTTGCCTGTGAAATCTAATGACCCAGGTTCAATTCCCTAGCACCCATGTAAGCCAGATGCACAAAGCAGCACATGCATCTGAAGTTCATTTGCAGTGGCTGGAGACCCTGGTACAACTATTCTCTCTCTCTCTCTCTCTCTTTCTCTCTCTCTCTCTCCCTCTCTCTTTCCCTCCCTCCCTCCCTCCCTCCCTCCCTCCTGAGAGAAATAAAATATTTTTTAATTAAAAAAGGAGTAGTGGGGCTGGAGAGATGGCTTAGTGGTTAAGTGCTTGTCTCTGAAGCCTAAGGACCCCGGTTCAAGGCTCGATTCCCCAGGACCCATATTAGCCAGATGCACAAGGGGGCGCACACGTCTGGAATTCATTTGCAGTGGCTGGAGGCCCTGGCGCACCCATTCACTTCCTCTCTCTCTCTCTCCCCCTCTCTGTCTCTCTGTCTGTCTCTTTCTCTTTCTCTTTGTGTGTCTGTCGCTCTCAAATAAATAAACCAAAAATTAAAAAAAAAAAAAACGGAGTAGGGGGCTGGGAGATGGTTCAGTAGTTAAGGCGCCTTCTTGCAATGGTGGTTTGAATCAGGTGTCCCCTATAAACTAAGTGTTTTGAATGCTTGATCCCCAGCTGATGGTAGTTTGGGAAGTGGAGCCTCCTGGAGGAGGTGTGTTGCTGGGGGCGGGCTTATGGGTATTATGGCCAGATTCCCCTTGCCCGTGTTTGGCACACTCTCCTGCTGCTGTTGTCTACCTGATGTTGGTCAGGAGGTGATGTCCAGCCTCTGCTCATGCCATCATTTCCCCTGCCATCATGGAGCTTCCCCTTGAGCCTGTCAGCCAAAATAAACCCTTTCCTCCCACAAGCTGCGTTTGGTCAGGTGCTTTGTGCCAGCAACAAGGAGATAGCTACAACACTTGCAAAGCCTGCCAGCCCAGGTTCAATTCTCTAGCCACCCACATAAAGCAGGACAGGCACTCAGTTGCAGTGGCAAGAGACCCTGGCACACATGCACTTCCGTGTGCACACACACATAAAACAATTTAAATTTTATTTATTATTTATTTATTTGACAGAGAAAGAGGTGGAGAGAGAGAGAATGGGCACACCAGGGGCTCCAGCCACTGCAAATGAACTCCAGACTCATGTGCCCCCTTGTGCATCTGGCTAACATGGGCCCTGGGGAATTGAACCAGGGTCCTTTGGCTCTGCAGGCAAATGCCTTAACCACTAAGCCATATCTCCAGCCCCAATTTAAATTAAAAAAGAAAGAAAGAAAAAATATAGTAACAAAGTTCAAACAATGGGGAAAAGAGAGCTCTCTTCCCAGATGGAGGCTTCTCTGTCAGTCTGGTCTAACTCCAGAGGAGGGAGGTGACTGCCAGGAGAGAAAACATCTGGAAGCATGGCCTGCAGGCTCAGTTGCTCATTTCTGGTCTCCTGCAGCTGCATTTCCCACCCCCTCCTGAGTCCTGATTGCAGCGAACCCTTCTGAGTCTAATCCCACTTCGGAGCCCTTGTGGCTCAAACACAGTCACAGTGTGATGACGTCCCCGGGCTGCCCTCCCATGATAAAGGCAGTGGACGGCTGTTCCTCCCCGGCCATGAACTGTCACTGGCTTTCTTTCATCAATATTTCGACGACTGTTTGCACACTTGGGCCATGGTGGATCTGATGGTGACCGCAGCAGAAGCAGATTGCAGAGGTGACTCATGACGACGCGGTTGGCCGTCAGCAGCGATGTGACAGTCGTGGGGTTTCAGCCCTGCCCTGGCTGCCTGGTGGTCTTCTGAAGCGGGCATCCTGAGCGCACAGTGACAGCAAGCCTGCTTGGCTTTGATACTGAGCTGCTGGGGACAGCTTCCCCTCCCTCACAGCCCCTCTTCCAGGCCCCATAAATGCGCTGGAAACCTCCATCCACAGCCTGGCCTCTTTCTGTCGGTATGATTGGCCGCTGGATTCAGAGCTGCACTGGCCACTGTTTTAAGCTCGTATTGTTAGGGAGAACCTACCCCATGCTCGCTCACAGGGCAGAGTGGAACCAATGTGGCATTTTGCATGGAACCGTTTTGGAAGAGAGGTGCTTCACGTTTTCTCGACACTTCTTCCATTCTGCTACACTCGTGGTCAGGTCATTGATTGCATTGCTCTATTCTCCCCATTTGATTTTTGGTTATTTGCAAGCATAGAAAGTGAACATGAGAGAGAGGAAGAGAATGGGCGCCTCTTGCCGCTGCTTCCAGGCGTATGCATGCGCCACGCCTGTGGCTTTGTGTGGACCCCCGGGGAATCAAACCTAAGCGGGTTAGGCTTTGCCCGCGACTACCTTTAACTACTGGGGCATCTCTGCAGCCCCTTTTCACATGCTGTGATTATTATTTTAGAGTTATATGAGCTGTAAATGTTCTGTCCATTAACCCGCCGGGACTCAGAGTGGGAAACCCAGGAGCTATCTTTCCAACACAACAGAATGAGGACAGAAGTCCAACAGGAGAGGAAATTGAAGTAGGCACCGCTCACAGAGCTGCAAGGGAGCAAAACTGAAGCTCACCTGAAAATAAATATGAATAACAAAGCTATTTATAGTAGCATAAAAATTAGAAGCAACTTAATGCATAGGCATAGGGAAGTGGATCACTGAGGTGTGACATGCCTGTGTAATGACTGTTATTAAGGAGGCCAGTAGAATGCTGATGCCAAAAAAATATTTAATCACTAGGTTTGGGCTACAGCTCAGTGGTGGAGGCACTTGCCTGACATGCTGGAGGTGATTGGTTCAATTTCCAGAACGCAAAAACAAAAAAAGAAACAAAAATGTAACGGCCTATAAAAGATATCTTGTTACCATTGCAATGAAAAAAAAAATGCCAAAATTGTATGAAATTGCCATCTGAGGATACACAGAGACCATTAAAAATGTTAGCAGGTGACTATTGTTTTTTAATTCTTTATTTATCATGGGAGAGGGAACATACGAGTCTAACCCAATAGAAATATGACCAATTTGCAATATTTTCACATATTAAAGTTTTCAATTTTAAGAAGTCTTTTTTTCCCAGTTAGACTAGTAAGTCATCCCAATTCTCTTTTTTTTTTTTTTTTTTTTGATGGTTAGGGCAGCTTTTTAAAAACATTTATTTATTTATTTATTTATTTATTTATTTGAGAAAGACGGGAGAGAGAGAAAGGAAGAGAGAATGGGCGTGCCAGGGCTTCTAGCCACTGCAAACGAACTCCAGACACATGCTCCCCCTTGTGCATCTGGCTTATGTGCATCCTGGGGAATCGAACCTAGGTCCTTAGGTTTCGCAGGCAAACACCTTAACTGCTAAGTCATCTGTCTAGCCCATCTGTTTCTTTATTTATATTTGATATTATAGAATATTTATTATGAAATACTTTTATAACCAGAAGGAAAATAAACCACAATCGATGCATACTATCTTATAAACTTGAGTGGATGTCTACTCACCACTTATAAAGCAATGCCACTCAGTACTTCCTGGGCCATGCCAAGTCCTGGGTTTGCCTTAAGGATTGTCTTCCTCCCTGATATAGGGAGGTCCAGTGGTCTCTCCTGACCCTCCAGAGGCCTTTGAGGAGGTGAGGCACTAACGTGAAGAAGCTGTGGGAACTGCAGAGGGCCAGTATGACATGGGGACAGCATGAGACATCGCATTGGCTGCCGTGCCTGTGGCGGTTTGATTCAGGTGCCCCCCATAAACTCAGGTGTTCTGAATGCTAGGTTCCCAGCTGATGGAGATTTGGGAATTAATGCCTCCTGGAGGCGATGTATTGTTGGGGGAGGGCTTATGGGTGTTATAGCCTGTTTCCCTTTGCCAGTGTTTGGCACGCTGTCCTGTTGCTGTTGTCCACTTCATATTGGTGAGGAGGTGATGTCCACCCTCTGCTCATGCCGTCGTTTTCCCCCTGCCATCATGGAGCTTCCCCTCGAGCCTGTAAGCCAAAATAAACCTGTTTGCTCACAAGCTGCTCTTGGTTGGGTGATTTCTGCCAGCAACGCGGACCTGAGTGCAGTCATGTCTCTTTGCAATCCCACTGCAGTGTAAGGAATACAAAACCCAGCAAGGATGCATGTTGCTGAGCATCCGACCCCATTGGAAACTGAAATTGCGATGTGGCCACCATTTGGAAGGAAGAAATTTAGGGAGTCCAGAGCTTCGGAGCTGAGATGTACTGCTGACCGCAGCCAGGCATAGGCTGATGGAAAGTGCCCCAGACCCATGACTTGGCATGGTCCTTACAGCTAGCTGCCTCTGGGACCCGTGTTCACTCTGCTTCTCTCAGAGCAGAATTGGGGAATGGTCTTGACTCCATCCCATGCCTGGGAAGATGCTCGTTAGAAAGACCCACAGCAAAAACTTGTTGGGACGGGATGGGGTGTTTCTACTTATCAGCACTGTGGGGGTCCAGAGCAAATGTGTCCTGTTTCTCCCTAGCATGTAAACAGCAGGGGCTGTGATCTCCAGCCAGCAGGATCGGGCTGGCAGTGCTGGCAACAGTAACAAGGACCTAGAGGCACGAGCCAGGCGCTGATGTCACCCCGGCCTGCGGGGGAGGGAGCGGGCAGCAGAGGGTGTGTGCGGGCACTCTTTGTCCCCTCCTTTTCAGAAACAAAACTAACCCCTGAGGGCCTATTACGCCAACCTTGTAAGTGAGTCCTGGTGGCTAGGCTGCGGTGAGTGGCTGAATCGCCGTTTAGAGACTTTTCTGGAAGCCAGATATAAGGGAAACGTGGTACTCTGGGCTTCTGGCTCAACGCAGTCCTCCTGGTACCCCATTCCTATGAGCTACTACCTTGCTGGGCGGGACTGTTAGTCTGCAGGATAGCCCCAAGGATGACAAGGAAGGAGAAACCCGCCAGTCCTCCAATGGAACCCCTTGCAAAGATGAAACCCAACTGGAGGCTCCACAAATGTTTTAGCCCTGCCTCTACTTAGTAACTGACAAGAGGAATTGGGAAGCCCGCCCTCCCCCCCACCATCATAGTAGATCAGACATAACTTGATGGCCACAGCTAGTGCGGGCCATCTCACAGTGAGGCCAGGGTGGGGCTCCACTCACACAGTCAGAGGCAAAGGCATAAAGATTCAGATTTCAAATTTTCTTTTTATGCCAACCCAGCTTGGGGCTTGAGCAAGTCTCCTTCTTGTCCAGAAGGGAAAACAAACAGATTTAGAGGTATCAATATGTCTGTGTGGCTGGAGAGAGAATTATAGCCCTTGAGGAATAGTTGTCTTCTGTATTATGCAAACTTTTTTTTTTCACACCTAAGAGCTGGTGACCATTTCAGGCTAATTGCCAACACTAGAAATCCACTTTTCTCCCCGTTCAACCCAATTTGACAATCCAGATATTTAATGAGCAGGTGTTGCAAGTCATTATAGTAAACATCGAATATAATACAGAAATAAATGAATTTAGATTTTGACACATGCTCAAAACCTGACTATGCTGCTATTGGCCATAGGAGCTTGCCAACAAATCATTTATCCTAATTCTGCCAGCCCTTATGTTGTGATTTCATAATGCTAATAAGGTCCTTTATTAAAGAGCCAATGAGCAGCAATAAGCAAAGGCAAAATCAGTGGTGCCAATCCTATAATCACATTTAGGCTCATCTAATTTTTTGCCTGATTTCGCATTGAGAAACTCAGAGCTGGGCCTTTGAAGGCTGCTGTGGGCTGTGGAAGTATGTGTGGGCCTGGGGTGAAATGGCAGTGATCTGTCCCTCTAAGCTGCCTTTGTCTATAAGCCTGGAATGCTCCACAGGCTGTCTGACTACTTTTATTAGCATCACTGTAAGTAGAGAAGTATTAGCCTGAGTCTGTTGAGGGACTGCATTTAGGTTAAACAGGCATTTTTTTGTAAATACTTATCTACTGGGGGCTCTAACACATTTACATCTGCTTATGGGAGAATAAAGCAAAACTACAAGAAATGGGTTTGTGGAGAATGTATTGGTTGGCTTCCCATTCCTATAATGAACTACCCGAGGCAGCTAATTTAAGAGATGAAAACAACAGGGCATGGTGGCACACACCTTTAATCCCAGCACTCGGGAGACAGAGGCAGGAGGATCACTGTGAGTTCAAGGCCACCCTGAGATTACATAGTGAATTCCCAGGTCAGCCTCAGCTAGAGTGAGACCCTACCTTGAAAAAACAAACAACAACAACAAAAAGATGAGGTAGAATGTTCTTAGTAACTTATTTGCAAGTAAAGAGAGAGGGAAAGAAAGATTGAAGTGGGGAGAGAATGGGTACCAGGGCCTCTGGACACTGCAGAAAACTCCAGACACATACATCCCTTTGTGCATCTGACTTTACGTGGGTTCTGAGGAACTGAATCCAGGTATCAGGCTTTGCAAACAAGCACCTTTAACCACTGAGCCTTTAGTTCTTTGATGTACACAGCCAGCTTGTTCCTCCAAAGGCTGTGGTAGTTGATAATCTCACTTTTTACTTTCAGCAGCCCTAAACCTTGCCATTGAGAAATTAACCTTTGACCTCACTATTTGAATGAGTGGGGTAGAAATCTCATAACTGCCCACATTTCTTTCTTTGTGTGAATTGCTCATTGGTGTCTTTTGCTGTATTTCCTCTTAGATAATTGGCCTTTCTCATTTATTTGTTAAGGATTTTTAAAAGAACTGGTCTTTGTTATATACGTAACAAATATTTTTCTACCTTATCATGTGTACTTTGGGAGGGTTTTAATGTATGAGTGTTTTTAATTTTGTAGTCAGAACTATCTTTTCTTTATGTAGGCAGCTTTGCTGTGCTTATTTTAAAAAGATCCTCCCCAAATCTGACAGGTTTATATACATATTTTTCTAGTTCTTATGTATGTTATTTTTCATATTTAAATCTTGAGTGTATATTTAAGAGGCACGGGCATCCTTTTATATATTGCTCTTTTATCTAAGATGAGCTACTTATCCCAAATCCTTCTACTGATAACATAAACTTTCCTCACTGGTTTGAAATGCTGTATTTATGTTTTATTTTAAGAGAATTTTTGTCTACAAAGGATGTTCTTTTTTTATTTATTTGCAAGTGTGTGTGTGCATGAATACATCATGCATGCATGCATTGGAGTCACTTGCTGCTACAAATGAATACCGTATGTATGTGCCACTTTTTCCATCTGGCTTTACATGGGTGCTGGGAAACTGGACCTGGGCTGGTACGCTTTGCAATCAAATACTTATAACTGCTGAGTCATTTCTCCAGCCCTGGATATTCTATTCTGTTTCATTGCTTCATTTATTCTTGGGCTAATTATTACCCTCATTATGTTTCTTTGCAAATATTCTCACCTACATATTCAGGTGAAGTTTAGTATTATTTATTAAGTCTGTCAAATTTTTCTTCCAAATCATACTAGAGTGTTAATTAGCTTTGTTATAAATATACAAAGTGGGCTGGAGAGATGGCTTAGCGGTTAAGCGCTTGCCTGTGAAGCCCAAGGACCCCGGTTCGAGGCTCAATTCTCCAGGTCCCACGTTAGCCAGATGCACAAGGGGGCGCACGTGTCTGGAGTTCGTTTGCAGTGGCTGGAGACCCTAGTGTGTCCATTCTCTCTCTCTCTCTCTCTCTCTCTCTCTCTCCCTCTTTCTCTCTCTGTTGCACTCAAATAAATAAGAATAAACAACAAAAAAATTTTTAAAATAATAAATATACAAAGTAATTTGGGGATGGTGAACATATGTAAAATACTGTCTTTCTCTCTAGGATACAGGATACCTTTCATGTTTGTCAAAAACCTCTTTAAAGTTGGGTGTGGTGGTGCACTCAGGAGTTAGAGGTAAGAGGATCACAGTGAGTTCAAGGCCACCTTGAGACTACAGAGCGAACTCCAGGTCAGCCTGAGGTAGAGTGAGACCCTACCTCGAAAAAAAAAAGAAAAAAAACTCTTTAAACATTCAATATTGTCTCCTGGGTTATTTTTGCTTCATATAAGACCTACCTACCATTTTTGATAGATTTAGTCCTAACATACTGTGCGTAGGGTGTTTTCAACTTCTTATGCTACGTGTAATGCATAGAAAGGCTTCTGAAGCACATATATGTGCTTAACAGAGGAAGACTTATAATAGTCACCTTGTTTGTTCCAAGCCAAAGTGTAACCATCTTTATTAAAGATACTTTTCATAAGCAGTCATGGTATTTCAGGCAGGACATGGGCAGGCACTCAGTAACAGTATACAAGAACTTTCAAAGTCCCTTCTTGTAGGGACTACCAAAATCAGAAAGCCACTGTAAAGCCCAATGGAATCTTCATGTGATGCTCGGAACAGGGGAGGTTAGAGTGAAGGTTGACATTTCACATTGAGCATGTTGGTTCACAACTTTTCACAAGCTGGCCATGACTTTCAGGAAATGAAAAGAAAATGGAAGTGGGCTGGAGAGATGGCGTAGCAGTTAAGCGCTTGCCTGTGAAGCCTAAGGACCCCGGTTCGAGGCTCGGTTCCCCAGGTCCCACGTTAGCCAGATGCACAAGGGGGCGCATGCGTCTGGAGTTCGTTTGCAGAGGCTGGAAGCCCTGGCGCGCCCATTCTCTCTCTCTCCCTCTATCTGCCTTTCTCTCTGTGTCTGTCGCTCTCAAATAAATAAATAAAAAAAATTTAAAAAAAAAAAAAGAAAATGGAAGAGTTATTAATCTGAAAAGTCCACAATCTTCCAGGAAAGGTGTCACGGCTCTCCTGAGGAATGACATCATCTCAACGACGTCACTGCAGAGTCCAGGTCATCTGACACACGGGCTGAACCAGTAGGAAGGGGTCAGATCCCAACAGGCCTGTGGTTTTAAGGGAGTTAAGTCTATGCTGATGGTGGAGGGACGAACATAAAAATGGACTTTGAGCCGGGCATGGTGGCACACACCTTTAATCCCAGCACTTGGGAGGCAGAGGTAGGAGAATCGCTGTGAGTTCGAGGCCACCCTGATACTACATAGTGAATTCCAGGTCAGCCTGAGCCAGAGTGAGATCCTTCCTTTAAAAAAAAAAAAAATGGACTTTGGGTTTTCTCATGCCACAAGACCCTTGTGCCAACCTCAGGGAATCCCTTCTCCCAGGAGCCAAGAGGAATCTTTGAAAACTAGCAAGGAAAGGTGTTTTCCTATCACTCCAGCTTGTGTTCCTCCCCCTCCTCCCAAAATAATGAAGTGTACTGTGTGCTAACAACATAGCTTTAAAAAAAAAAAAAAAAAAACAAACAGGGGGCTGGAGAGATGGCTTAGCAGTTAAGCGCTTGCCTGTGAAGCCTAAGGACCCCAGTTTGAGGCTCGGTTCCCCAGGTCCCACGTTAGCCAGATGCACAAGGGGGTGCACACGTCTGGAGTTCGTTTGCAGAGGCTGGAAGCCCTGGCGCGCCCATTCTCTCTCTCTCCATCTATCTGTCTTTCTCTCTGTGTCTGTCGCTTCTCAAATAAATAAATAAAAAACAGTAAGGGCTGGAGGGATGGCTTAGCGGTTAAGGAATTTGCCTGCAAAGCCAAAGGACCCAGGTTCTATTCCCCAGAACCCACATTAGCCAAATGCACAAGGGGGCACATGTCTCTAGAGTTCATTTGCACTGGCTGGAGGCCCTGGCACACCCATTCTCTCTCTCTCTCTCTCCCCCTCTATCTCTGTCAAATAAATAAAAATAAAGGTAAAACAAAATTCTGCATTTTTGTAAAACTTGATTAAAAATAGTATTTCAAAATGTACAGTCACCAGAAGTACACAGCTATCAAAAATGCACACTTCGCCTGGCATCTCCAGCACTTTTGGCTTTCTGTGCCTGGTCTGTTCAAGCATCTCCGTTTTCAGCAGGGTTATCCCCTCCTTGCCAGCATCAGCTTTTCCCTCGGGGTACCTTCTCTCCCTTCTTCGCTGGGGTCTTTTCAGGCTTGGCTCTGGCTTTGGAGGAGCAGGTTTAGCAGACAACCTTGCAGATCTTCTCTGTGGCTCGTCCTCCACCTCGGCTTTATCTCCTCTGCCATCCTCTTTCTTCTTTCTTCTGGGCACGGTGGCTGCGGCAGGGGCCGGGGACGTGGGCACTGAATGCGGGGATGCGGCAGCGTGTGGCTTTGGTCAGTCCGGGGGTCATTCTCGCTGCTTCACACTGCTCCTTATAATAGCCATCTTAATGAAGAATGATATAAATCTTTAACAATCTGTTTTGATGAGGCAGAAGATAAAACCATGTGACCTGGTGAGTGGACTTGTTGTTTTTTTAAAGGACAGCCTCTTTATGGACAGCAGCCCCTGCTCCTGAGCTGTGGCATCCTTGGGTCCATCTCCCTCCGGGCTACAGATTCGATCTTACAGCCGTGCTGTGCGCAGGGAGATGCAAGCCAGCTCTTGCATTCGGACGGTCTCGCCAATGACCTCTGCCTATCCTCGCCCCTCAAGCTTCGATGGAAGCGTGTGGCAGATTCCCTGGCCACGGCAGTAAAGCTCGGCTCTGCCCTGGCGTGGTGTCCAGTGTCTACATTTCCCCTTTGTTCTCATCTGCTTGTCCAACAATATCACCAACCTTGGCAACCCAAGCTGATCTTGTCATTGCGCCGTTGTAAGTGTCTGGCGGTGCCCCTCGGAGCGCAGACACAGGCAGATCCCTCTAGCCTTGGCCTGCCCTGCAAGAACATACCTTCGTTTATTTACATGGCGCAGCAGTTTTGTGTGTGTGCCCAGGAAACTCTGACAACATTTGAGGGAAATTAAGACTCTGCAAGGACAAAGCCACTTTTCTTTCTTTTATATTCAAGGGCAAGGCTCTGCATTCAAGTGGAAAACAGTGTGGCAAAAAAACAAGATAGTCATTAATTTTCATTTTGCTGTAAGCATATATTGGATTAACTCAGTTAAATCAAAAAGGTCATAGCTACTAAGTGCTCTTTTTTTAATTCTGTCTTTAATTGCACTAATTAGTGGCATATACATAAAATACTCTCCAGGATCTGATCAGACCCTGAGAAATGAGCCCTTGATAGCTGTGAATATCACAGCATCTAATGGTCCAAGGTCTTTCCATAGATTACAACATCCCTGAAGGATGGGAACTCAAATTGTTATAGTTTAAATTTAAAGACACTAAGGCCTGTGTTCCCTACTAAATTAAAAAAAAAATCATAGCGATGGTATTCTGTACCCCTATTTTCTGTAACTTATGCTTTTTGGACTATTTTATAAATATTTGGGTTCATACTCATGAAACTGGTTTTGGGCATTGATGTTTCCCACCCCATCATCATGTTAAAATTCATGCATATAGCCATCTCACTAATTTCATGACAGCACACATATATACAAATGTGTATGAAATTGGGTGTAATAGGGCCATTCTTACCTTATACTGGCATCTACTCTAGGCTATAGCTACAGTCCGTCATGTTCTTTAAACTGTACCCCCAGGAGCCAAAGCAAGGCACAAACGTGTCGGACTCATCTCAGTAAAACCAAACTGCTTCACTCCCAACCGTTTCACATATTGAGATTCTTTGTAAAACTTGTTTTGAGCCAAAGTTCATGCTGTTTTGGAATAATTCAAAAAACCATACTTGGCTTGGGGTTTTGTCGGGGTGGGGGGCGACTTTCCATAACTACATCATGTCAAGTCTTTGAGTAAGTACTGTTGACATCTTTGCAAATAGCACATCTTCCCCTCTGGCATCTCCATACTTAGTCAAATACTTGGATTATCCAGCCAGTAAAATTCAGCAGTAGGGGTTAGTTGCCATGAGCCTCAAATCTCACTTCAACAGATAGAGAGAGAAATTGTAGAAATCCAATTCTTAGCTCCTACCCAAGATAAGTATCTTCAGGAATAAGAAATTAACCTCCCCCCTCTCTCTCTCTTGAAATGTTTAGGTAGGTAAAACTTCATATTTGGTATCTGTCAGATTATGCAAGAAGAAGTAAGGACTCCCACAGGTTGAGGTAACAAAATGTTTGGCCTGTCGTCAAGCTTATTTATCCACTTGATAACAAGTCTTTGCGCTTGCAGTGGGGTTCTCCACCCTCCACAAGTGCTCCCCAAACACACAGAGTCTGAAGAAATATGCCTGGTGGCGAGGGGGCATCAAAAGTATTCATGTCTCATACGCTTCGTAATTATACCAATCGTGTTGGTCCACGGACTGTACTTTGACGAACAAAGTTCTGGCCCAGCGTTCCTCAACCTTAATGCTGTTGGCGTTTGGGTCTGGAAGTCTTTGTTGTGAGAGTTTGTCCTGTACAATGTGGGATGGGTAGCAGCATGCCAGGCCACTAGATGCCAGGAACAACCCCTCCTTCTTGTGACTACTGAAAATGTCTCCAGGTATTTTTTCTTATTTCTCTTGAGGGCAAAATGACCGCTGGATGAGAGCCATTGCCCTAAGTGATCCTGATCATTAACCAAATGCAAGAGGCAGTTTCAAAAGTGATTTGTGGGCTGGGGAGATGGCTGTAAGTAAAGCGCTTCCTTCATAAACGTGAGGACCTGGGTTCAATCCCCAGGATCCACATAACATGCCAGGCATGGGAGTGCACACCCGTTGGGCCAGGGGAGGCAGAGACAGGGGACCCCAGGGGCTCACTGGCCAGCCAGTCGAGTCTAACTGGTGAGCTCCAGGCCAGTGAGAGGCCCTGTCTCGAAAGGTGGGTGACACCTGAGGTTGTCCTCTGACCTCCACCCACCCACGCCCGCACTTGTTTACATACCCACACGTGCCCAAAAATTATGATTTGTTTGTGCACTTGAATTATCAAAAATCCATTCTCTGTTTTTTTTTAATTTTTATTAGCATTTTCCATGATTATAAAAAAATCTCCCATGGTAATTCCCTCCCCCCCCCCCCACTTTCCCCTTTGAAATTCCATTCTCCATCATATTATCTCCCCATCTCAATCATTGTACTTACATATATACAATATCAACAAATTAAGTACCCTCCTCCCTTCCTTTCTCTTCCCTTTATGTCTCCTTTTTAACTTACTGGCCTCTGCTACTAAGTATTTTCACTCTCACACAGAAGCCCAATCATCTGTAGCTAGGGTTGATTTTTTTAAAAAAAAGTTTATCTATTGGCTGGACATGGTGCGCACACCTTTAATCCCAGCACTTAGGAGGCAGAGGTAGGAGGATCACCGTGAGTTCAAGGCCACCCTGAGACTCCATAGTGAATTCCAGGTCAGCCTGGGCCAGAGTGAAACTCTACCTCGAAAAATGTGTTTTTAAAAAATTATTTATTTATAAGCAGAAAGAGACAAGGAGAGAGAAGGTGGGGACAATGGGCATGCCAGGTCCTCTAGCCACTGCAAACAAACTCCAGATGCACCCTTGCTTTACACGGGTACTAGGTAATTGATCTCAGGTCATTAGGCTTTGTAGGCAAGCACCTTAGCTGCTGAGCCGCCTCTCCAGCTCACTCTCTGATTTTTTAAAAGGAATATATATTTTATTTATTTATTTATTTGAGAGAGAGAATGGGCACTCCAGCCACTGCAAACGAACTACAGACGCATGTACCCCCTCGTGCATCTGGCTTACATGGGTCCTGGAGAGTCAAACAAGGATCCTTTGGCTTTGCAGACAAATGCCTTCACCACTAAGCTAATCTCTCCAGCCCTCATTCTCTGATTTTCATCTGCACTCCCTGGAGCATATATCACAAAAGGCTTGTCCTGTGCACTACTGTGTCTTTAGCATACAAAAAATAAAAAAGTTGGGCCAGGCGTGGTGGCACACACCTTTAATCCCAACACTTGGGAGGCAGAGGTAGGAGGATCGCCATGAGTTCGAGGCCAGCCTGAGACTACATAGTGAATTCCAGGTCAGCCTGAGCTAGAGTGAGACCCTGCCTCAAAAAAAACAAAAAAAAACAAAAAAAAAACTGTTGGACATTGTTATGATTTGAATGTAAAAAGTCCTTCATAGGGGCTGGAGAGATGGCTTAGCGGTTAAGCGCTTGCCTGTGAAGCCTAAGGACCCCGGTTCAAGGCTCGGTTCCCCAGGTCCCACGTTAGCCAGATGCACAAGGGGGCGCACGCGGCTGGAGTTCGTTTGCAGAGGCTGGAAGCCCTGGCGCGTCCATTCTCTCTCTCCCTCTATCTGTCTTTCTCTCTGCGTCTGTTGCTCTCAAATAAATAAATAAAAAATTTTTTAAAAAGTCCTTCATAGGCTAATGTATCAGAACACTTAGTCTGCAGCTGCTGGTGCCGTATGGGAAGGTGTGGGGAACCGTTAGGAGTTGGAGCCTTGCTAGAGGAAGTGGGTCCTGGGGGTGAACCTTGAGAATCTGTAGCTTGTCCCTCCTTCCTGTTTATTCTGCTTCCTGAGGGTGGATGCAACGTGACCCATCCGCTCCTGACAGCCTGTCTTCCACCCTGATGGAATGTATGGGATCTCTCGAGAGCACAGTGCACGATGAACCCCTTCTTGTCTGAAGCTGCCTCTTGTCAGGTGTTTGGTTACTGCAGTAGGTAAAGCAGCAAAGACAGGCAGGCAGTGGGCACTGGGTAAATATTGACCTTTGTCAGGCCCACCGGCTGTGACATTGAACAACTGCACTCCAGCAAGTACAACAGAGTGGTGGGAGCCTGAGTACAAAGTCACGTTCTCTGAGCTTTCTCTTTACGCCAAGGAAACTGCTGTTGGCAGAGGTTGCCAGCAGCTGCTCGGGCAGCTGGTTAATGGTCTACGAAACTCCCGCGCGCCGGGCATCGCCACTGCTCTCAGTGAGTCCTTCCTCCCAGGAAAGAATCTTAATCGGCATCTTGCGAAGGGCAACACTTTTCCCTTTGCATTTTAAGAAAGCGTAACCTCTAACAACTTTGGTGTTGAAATAAGTAAGACAGGGGACAAACAGACCTGTCTGGATTAAAACACAATCACTCCTTCAAGAGGAAGAGGCGTTTTACTTTCCAGAGACTGCCTTTAAAAGAGGAGGCATGGGCTGGAGAGATGGCGTAGCTGTTGAGTGCTTACCTGTGAAGCCTAAGGACCCCGGTTCGAGGCTCGATTCCCCAGGACCCACGTTAGCCAGATGCACAAAGGGGTGCACGCATCTGGAGTTCATTTGCAGTGGCTGGAGGCCCTGGCGCGCCCATTCTCTCTTTCACTCTCTATCTGCCTCTTTCTCTCTCTGTCTTTCTCTCTCAAATAAATAAATTAAAATCTTTAAAAAAAATAAATAAATAAAATAAAAGAGGAGGCGTTCATCAAGGGCCCGAGGACTGGGCCCCTCTGGCTAGCCCAGGACCTCTATGTGACTGGAGTAGCTCTTTTCATCGCTGAGCACGCACTGGCCAGCCTCCGCCTCCGGTCCCCAGGACCCCTAATTCTTTGCCCATAGGTCTGACTGTAAGGTTCATGGCAGATGCAATGGCACATGGTGATTTCCTCCTGGGAGCCAACAATTCCCAACAGTTTAAGGGGAGGGAACTTTATGCATGTAAAGCTCCTTGCCAGTGTCGCAGATTCCTTTCTGAATGCTTGTGCTTAAAATGTCCTTGAGAAATCCTGACTCCTAGGAACTTGCAGAAACTGCTGCATATTTTCACTCCCAAGACCTAGTGTTCTTAACCCATTAGCAATTGTAGACTTTGATTATTCTGTTTAAATAGCTGTATTTAAGCCACAAAGAGCAGCCCTAAGAAGCAAAGGCACAATTTTTACAAAAAAAAAAAAAAAAAATGTGGGGGTGCGGGGAGAAAAGAAAACACGCCACTGAGTAATTGAGGATTAGAGCCGAGCACTTAGCTTGCCCCTTTATGCCACAGACTTGGGCATGCAGGTGCTGATGAGCTCCAAGGGGGAAAGAAAGGCTGACCGGTTCGGCTCCCGGCACGAACACTTAAGAAAAGCTTTTGTCTTCAGGTTAGTATAGAAGCCCTCAGTGCCCAGGCTGGCATCCAGTGGAAGCCCAGCACAGCTCAATTGGCTGGATTAATAAATGAACAAAGTACAATGAGGAAATAAACAGCTCTACTTGCCAGCTGGGATCACAAGAGAAGCCTAAATTGGACCTTAAAAGGTGGGTCTATCCCCACAGACAGGGTTGAGGAAACCCCCATTTCAGGGAACATGGTGTCTTTGCCCCTGGGGTGCTATAACTGGCTGCTCTGGGAAGCTCAGGGCTCCTGCCTGGTTTGGAATTCTGGCTCTGCTATGATGAAGAGCAGGCCATGGGTGCTGCAGGCTCTGTTGGGCCTTGGAGAGGTCCCAGGCTTGCATTTAAAATATTTTATTTATTGGGCTGGAGAGATGGCTTAGAGGTTAAGGCGTTTGCCTGCAAAGCCAAAGGACCTTGGTTCGATTCCCCAGGACCCACTTAAGCCAGATGCACAAGGTGGCGCATGCATCTGGAGTTCGTTTGCAGGGCCTGGAGGCCCTGGTGCGCCATTTTCTTTTTCTCTCTCTCTCCCTCTGTGTCTGCCTCTTTCCCTCTCTCTCTCTCTCAAATAAATTTTTAAAAAATGGCCTGAGGAATTACTTGATTCATTCCTTCAATAAATTCATCCAACAAATAAATAAATGAAATATTTTTATTTAAATATTTTATTTATTTTTTTATGAGAGAAAGAGGAAGGGAAGAAGATTGGGTGGGAGGGAGGGAAGGAGAGTTCACCAGGGCCTCCAGCCACTGCAGATGAACTCCAGATGCATGTGCCACCTTGTACATCTGGCTTACGTATGTGGATACTGAAAAATCCAACCTGGGTCCTTAGGCTTTGCAGGCAAGCACCGTAACCTCTGAGCCATCGCTCCAGCCCTCAGGCTTGCATTTCGGAGGCTGTCTCTGAGGGCCCTGAGGAGAATGGATCTGATGGAAAGATAGGGAGACTGGGCACCAGGCTCACTGGCTCTGCAAGCAACCACGTGTCCTCCAGGGCCCCCCTGGTCCTGCCTTGCCCCTGTGCAGCAGCAGGGCGAAACACTGTTTCACTGCTCAGTTTTCTGATCTTCCCATCACTTAATAGCCTACCTGGGTCCTGAGTCCAGGTCTTCTGATCCTTCATCTCCATTATATAAAGAGCTCCTCAAATACCTATTCAAAGGTTTAAAATTTTAGTTAATTTCTTTAACTTCAATTTACCTGTCATTTTAGTTTGTATCTCACTTTATATCAAAGGTTTCATCTTTTTAAAAAATATTTTTTAGTTTTTTGTTTATTTGATTATTTATTTATTTTTATTTGATTATTTATTTATGTATTTATTTGAGAGAAAGAGTCAGAGAGAGAGAGAGAGAGAATGGGTATGCCAGGGCCTCTAGCCACTGCAGACTCCAGATGCATGCACCACCTTGTACATCTGGTTTATGTGGGTCCTGGGGAATTGAACCTAGGTCATTTGGCTTTGTAGGCAAACGCCTTAACCGCTAAGCCATCTCTCCAGCTTAGCGGTTAAGGCACTTGCCTATGAAGCCAAAGGAGCCAGGTTCAGTTCCCCAGCACCCACAAGATGCACAAGGTGGCACGTGTGTCAGAAGTTGCCTGTTTCTTTCAAATAAATGAATAAAAATATATATATATTTTATATCATTCCAGTGTTGACATTTCTACATTTTATAATATTTGCTTTGGGGAATTTGGCTTCAAATATTCTCTGGGGCCCTGGAGAGATGGTTCAGTGGTGAAAGGTGCTTGTTTGCAAAGCCTGATGGCTAGGCTTTGATTCCCTAGTACCCACACAAAGCTAGTTACAGAAAGTGGGGCATGCATCTAGAGTTTACTTGCAGTGGCATGAGGCCCTCCTCTGCCTGTCTCTTTCACTGTGGCTCTTTCTCTCGAATACATCAATGTATTTTAAAACAAATTTCTGATTAAATTTCCATGGAGACTTGATTGGTTGAGTACCTTTTTAGCCTGCATCTGGCCTTCTAATATTTGTACCCCTGTTGGCAAGAGCTCAATAGATCGCTGATTTCATGGCTGTCACAAGGCTCCCAAAGCACCAAGTTCTCATTAATAGAGGTCAGCGGCACCCAGTTGGCATCCACAGAGATCTACCCTCATTATTGACATGTTCTAAGCCAATTCTTTCCACCCTGATGCCTAGGGAAGCTGCAGCCAGCTACCTGTGCTTTCTTTTTTTTTTTTTAATTTTTTTTTAATTTTTATTTTTATTTATTTGAGAGCGGCAGACACAGAGAGAAAGACAGATAGAGGGAGAGAGAGAGAATGGGCGCGCCAGGGCTTCCAGCCTCTGCAAACGAACTCCAGTTGCGTGCACCCCCTTGTGGCATCTGGCTAACGTGGGACCTGGGGAAGCAAGCCTCTAACCGGGGTCCTTAGGCTTCACAGGCAAGCGCTTAACCACTAAGCCATCTCTCCAGCCCTACCTGTGCTTTCTTATCACTGCAGAACCAACTGGAAAGTGCTCCTCTTCCCGGTGTACACGCTTTGGCACTCAGTGCCACTCCGTATGTCATTGTTTTCAGCATCACTTGATAGGGCCACCATGCAGGTGCCAGGTGTGTGGAGGGGGCACATGCCAAGAGAGGATGTCCTGTCCTGCTTGGTAAGGTGACCCACACCTTGGGTTGACTTCACAGCTGTTGAATGATGCTAAGCAGGATGGTCCCTGGCTACTGTCACCCCTGTCCTTGACCCCCTCCCCAACATTCCTAAACTCTTTCTTCTGTATCCTTATCGAACTTTAATTGTCCATGAATAATCAATAGCTGGTCACAGCTCTAAATGTTCTCCCTGTCACTGGAATCGACATTTTTGCTAACATCAAGCCTCTGGCTAAAAGGCTAGAACAGATATTAGGCATCCCACAGCTTCTTACAGAAAATCATGGGGTATCCTATAGCTGTTTGAGTCTCTGAATCATGGCAGGTGAGCTGCGGATTCTGTCAGTAGGGGACAAGAGAGTACAGACCTCAGGATCCCATCAACCCATCTAAGTCAACCTCGGAAACCTGGGGTGGCTGGGTGTGCTTGGCGATGTGGTCCCTTCATCGGAGCGGAACTGCGCTCTCTAAGGTTAGTTCTTTTCATCCGCGCAAGCGTGCCTGGATACTGACAGAGAGAATGGGTGCGTGCCTCTGATGTGTGCATTCGGGAGCATCTCTGAGCACCCAGGTGTGGTGTCCAGACTTTAAGCTGCATGAATCGCTGGTGTGAAGCTTGGCAAATTGCAGGCTCTCATTCAGGTTGGGATGAGCTGAGAGCCCCACTTCCCTGATGAGAGGTCAGGTGAGATGGCGGCTGTGTGGACCCCACTTTCAGCAACAAGGCTCCAGAGCAGTGGTTCTCAACTTCAGCTGCGGACTGGGGGTCTGGAGAGCTTTTAAAACCTCCATGCCTGACCCTGCTTCCAGACCAATGAAATGAGAATTCTGAGAGCAAGACCAGAACCCCCACATAACCCTTGCCCAGGTGGTTTGCGTGAAGAGCCTGTGTCAATGGGGAGACTAATTTATACCACCCTGGAAGTCGACAGAAGCATGTTACATCTGAGGGTGGGCATGAGTGAAGAGAGCAGAGTACCTTCAGCATGACAAACAAGCTCTGAAGGGTCCCACTCAGGAGGTCTTGCTGTTCTCTGCAGCTCCAGACCCGGGGTGGCAGCTGGCTGCCCCAGCAAGCCTTGTGGAGCTGTGGAGCGTCTACATGAGGGTCACTCTGAAAGTCATACCTTCCTGTCCAGCAGCTTCTCCATGCTGCTCTGTAGTCGGGTCATGAATTGGGGATAATTTTTAAAAGCTCCCCAGGTTATCCTAAGGGGAGGAAATCCAGGCTGTGAGATAAAACAAACCTTTAAAAATAGGTCTCTCTCTCCCTCTCTCTCTCTCTCTCTCTCTCTCCCTCTCTCTCCCTCTCTCTCTCTCTCTCTCTCTCTCTCTCTCTCTCTCGTGAGCATATATGCCCTTTCTCTAAAAAACATTTTTTTAAAGGGCTGGAGAGATGGCTTATCAGTTAAGTCGCTTGCCTGTGAAGACTAAGGACCCATGTTCGACTCTCCAGCTCCCATGTAAGCCAGGTGCCCAAAAGTGAGGCAAGCGCAAGGCTTCACATGTCCACTAGGTGGTGCAAGCATCTGGAATTTGATTGCAGTGGCTGAGGCTCTGACACGCCAATTCTCCCTCACACACACACACACACACACACACACAGGCTTCCTCTTCAAAAAATTTTTTAAAGTAGGTTTGTATTTTGTTCAACATTTTAGAATGGACTCTAAAGTAATAATAAAAGATGTTTACTTTTTAGGACAGAGGAGATGGCTTAGTGGGTAAAATGCTTTCTTGGCAAGTATGAGTTCAATCCCTGGTATCCACCTAACATGCTGGGTGGTGAAGCACAGCTCTGATCCTGTCGTGCCAGGACCCCTGACCAGGAGCCATGTCCCCTGGTCACCCAGGAGTCACCCAGAGAATCGCTACAGAAGCCGAGACACCCGAATGCAAAAGCAACAGGTTTCTTTATTGCAAGCCCAGGCCTGGGCTCCGTCCCCACAGTCCCGCACAGCGGTAGTGAGGGAGAGAGCCCCTTTCTTTTGGGGGAAGGGGTTCATATAGGAATTCGAACAAAGAAGTAGGGCATAGATACATGATTGGTTGATTTAAACAGTTCTGATTGGCTTGGGGTTTCAGCGGGCAAAGTTGGGGGCAGGAGCTAGGGGCACTCCAGGCAGATGAAGTCATCTCCATTGTCCTTGAAGTGGAGATTCCTCAGAAACTTTAGGAGGAAAGGCAGCAATTAAGCAATCAAAGTTTACAGAAGCAAAAGGTCAGCACATTGGCCAGCTAGTTCTGTATCTAAGTCAGCCCTGGGCCTTTTATTTTATTTCTTTTTACTTAAAATGGTTATATTTGGTCTCTCAATCCCAGTGCCAGAGAGGTGGAGACAGGGGATCCTTGGGGCTTTTCTGGGTGAGAAGTTTTCTAGGTCCAGGGAGAGACCCTTCTCAAAGAATAAGGTGTGGCTGGAGGGATGGCTTAGCAGTTAAGGTGCTGGCCTGCAAAGTCTAACAACCCAAGTTTGATTCCCCAGTACCCACATAAAGCCAGATGCACAAGGGGGTGCGTGCATCTGGAGTTTGTTCACAAGCGGCTAGAGGCTTTGGCGTGCTCATTCTCACTGTCTGCCTCTCTTGTCTCTCCACTTGCAAATAAATAAATAATTTTTTTTTAAAGTTACTTTTCAAATAGTAAAAGATTTTTTAAAATATGTGTTTAATCACTTTCTAAATACATGTTTTAAAATGGATATTCAGGGCTGTAGAAATAGTTCAGCAGTTTAGGCATTTGTGTGCATAGCCTAAAGACCCAGTTTCAGTTCCCCAGTACCCACATAAAGCCAGATACACAAAGTGGCCGAATGTGTCTTGAGTTTGTTTGCAGTGTCTAGAGTCCCTGACTCTCCCATTCCTTCTCTCTCTCTCTCTATCTGTCCCCCCTTAAATAAATAACATAAAATATAAAAATGGTCATTTGGGAGCTGGTGAGATAGCTCTGTGGTTAAAGGCTGTTGCTTGCAAAGCCTGACAGCCCTGGTTCAACTCTCCAGTACCCATGTAAAGCCAGTGCAAAAGTGGCGCATGCATCTGGAGTTCATTTGCAGTGGTAGGAGGCCCCAGCTCACCCCCACACACAGTCTCTCTCTTCTCTCATAAATAAATAACAGCGCTGAGCCCTGGTGAGGGCTGAGATGTGGCCCCTGCCCAGGCGACGCTGACTCCAGCCGGACTGGGTCCCAGGAGAGGGTGGCAGGGGCCACCGAGCTGAAGAGGTGACCTGAGAGGACGTGCTGTTTCTGCTTTCCTCCACAGATATCGCCAACGGCGCCAGTTCAGGGGGGTACCGCCCGCCTCCCAGAACCAAGGAGGTCACCATCAATGGCCAGACCGTGAAACTTAAGTACTGTTTCACCTGCAAGATTTTCAGGCCCCCGCGCGCCTCCCACTGCAGCCTGTGTGATAACTGCGTAGGTGAGTGAGTGAGTTCGGGGCCCTGGCGGGCTTGCTTGGGGGAGTGCTGAAAAGCTGGGGAGAACCTCTTTCTCCCTTGACTGAATGGCTGGGGGGTGGGGATGTTTCATGCACCGGGGCAGTTGCCTGTGGTCATAACTGTATTCACCAGGCCTCAAGTTACCACTCTGAGTTTTTTTTTTTAACATCCTACCCCCCCCCCCAGGTCTTCTCCCCTTAGCACAAGCACCTAGGGTCCCCAGGGTCTGCCAGGCCATCGGACACTTGAAATCAAGCCACTCCAGCCTTAGGTCCCTTCGTGGCCCAACAGCTGGCCACATGAAGACGTAGCTTGCCCAGTCCAGTTTCCCCAGCTCCTTGGAAGTCTCTTGGAGAGGAGGGAGGCGTGGGGGCCCCAGGAGAGGAGAAGAAGCAGAGACCCGGCACTTCCTCCTGGGGGTGGGAAGGACGGGGGTGAAACGGGCAGAGGGAAGACTGCGGCACAGAGGGGCAGTGGTTGGAAGATGAAGCCAGGTTACCCCCCCAGCCAGGGCTTCTGTAACTGATCCGCGACCCAAAGCACTGGAGTTCTGGAGACCTACTGGAAGGCTGGGGTACAGTTCAGGAGACCCCTGTTTCCTCAGTTCTGAACCTGGTTCTGGTGGGGGGGGGCAGTCAAGGATACTCCTGGGCGAATAAACATGGAGACACTGTCCCCTCAGTCCTGGAAGAGAGGGATACCCTCCGGACAGAGGCCATTCCCTTAGGAACGTATCACTGACGTCCAGGGCCCAGCTTCAGTGGCAGAATGGGTAGTCTCCGCTCTCCCCAAGGAAAAAATTTGCATTTTATAATTCCTGTGCTTCCCACTGTGCTGAGGAATGCTTCTTGTCTTAAGTTTACTTGATCCTGACCTTAATAATCTTCAGTTTGATACAAAGGCCTTGTTTCCCCTGCCAGACTTTATCTTGGGTTTATTAACTTGTTACTTTTAGTGTGTGTATCCCCTGTGGAGAGCTTTGGAGTTTGTTCTGCCTTTCCCATGCAGTGAGGAGGCCCGGATGGGGCACTGGGTGGCGTAGATCCAGATACTCTCTGTGTGATGTAGAAAGGGTAATTAAACTCTCTGTATCCTGGTTTCCCCATCTCTATAGTGGGATGCGTGAAGGGTGAACTGAGCAGACAGGGAAGCACTCAGAAGAGTGCCTGGCGTGCGCTCCTTAGCTGCTAGAACTGTCACTGTTATCATTCACTTGCTAATTTGGAGTGGCTTTCTATGGACAAGGCCTTGATCCACCCGAGCCCTCTGCAAATGTGACCAAGCTACACCCAGGGGCAGGGGAGATGGCTCAGCCGGTAAGGCACTTGCTGCTCAAGCATGAGGAACCGGATGTAGGTCTCCAGATCCCACATGAAGGCAGATGCAGTAGTGGGTGCGTCTGTAAGGCCAGCCGCATGTGCGCCGAGATGAGAGGCGGACACAGGATACTCCCCGGAAGCTCATGGCCCAGCTCCTCTGGTGGACCCAGCTGGGAGCAAGAGAGACGTTTTCTCAAACAAAATGGGAGGTTGGGACTGACACTGAAGTTGTACTGACTTCCACATGTGAGCCGCAGCATGCATGGCTCTGCATTTACACACACGAACACACACACACACACATACACACACTTTAAAATTTTTTAAAAAATGAATCCGCACCCAGTCCTCCATGTGGGTGCACACAGGGTCTCTGCAAGGTCATGTGACGAGCCAGGTTTGATCTGGTTCTCTTCATGGTGACACCAGCCCCTCTGGCCATTCTGTACCCATTTTGAGAACACTTAGGCCAAACAGCAGTGTTTAAAATACCACTAGGGAAACAACCTGGGAGGATTCTTGAGGCCCTTTCTTGAGTGGTCATTTTGATCTCTGTGGTAGTTGGAGCAAATGGCCCCCAGTGTATTCAGTGTTTTATTAGTTTGGATCTGCAGCCACCTGGCTGGAGGAGGTGTCACTGGGCAGATCCTAAGCTGTGGTGGTGGGTTTGAAATTCCAATCTAAAGATATGCAAAATGCCTAGTTCCCTGTGTGGCTTTTTGGCTTGTACTTCTCTCTCTATTTGAACCTGTGAGAGCAAGGCCAGCTTCTTGTCTCTGCCATTATGGAACTTCCCCTGGACCTGTAAGCTTCAATAAATGTCCCTTCCTCCATCACTGTGCCTGGTCTGGAAGTTCGTCTCAGCGGACCTGAAGCCGTCTGCTACAACCTCCAAGTCTGTTATGTGACAGAATGGCCCGTCACTTAAGCCTTCCTGTTATTTTCGGTGGTCTTTCTGCCAGCCTAAAGCCTTGTTCTAGTCTATATTTTTATAAATAGGTAGGTACTCATTATCCATGAACCTAAAGTACTTACTGGCACTTCTCTTTATTGTTTATGAAAATCTTTACTGTTTCTAGACACTTTTTTTTTTTGTTTCTCTGTATTCATTTTCACTACCTCATCTCAATTCCCCATTTCCTGTCTCTGAGCTAGATCTATTATCTATTAATCATAATCAAAAAGAAAACTTTTGGTTGAGCTGGAGAGATGGTTTAGTGGTTAAGGCGCTTACCTGCAAAGCCAAAGGACCCAGGTTTGATTCCCCAGGGCCCACATAAGCCAGATGCACAAGGTGGCACATGCTTCTGGAGTTCATTTGCAGTGGCTGGGAGGCCCTGGCACACCCATTTTCTCTCTCTCCCTCTCGCAGCCTCTTTCTCTCTCTGTAAGAAATAAATAAAAATCAAATATGTTTTTAAATAACTTTGGGTGCTGGAGAAATGGCTCAGCATTTAAGGCACTTGCCTACAAACCCTAATGACACAGGTTCAGTTCCCCAGTACTCACATAAAGCCATATGTGTACACAAAGTGGTACATGCATCTGGAGTTTGTTTGCAGTGGCTAGAGGTCTCAGTGTCCTTGCCCCCCACCTCTATGCTTGCAAATGAAAAAAAAAATTAAAAAGAAAAAAATTCCCACTTCAGCATGGGTTATTGTTTTCAAATCCCCTTTGGCTTCTTGTCACTTTCTAAACATTTGTACCCTCACTCCCCATTAGTTCCAACCACAGCCTATAGATATATGTGTGCCCTAAAAAGAAATCTTGATGACTTGGATATAAAAGCTCCTTGCCAAAATTATATATGCTCTTCCACAGTTGATGGCCTGTCAGGAGTGGTCCACAGTTCTGGCCTGGAGCTTAGCTCACCTTGACCAGGTCTCTGCTCCATGGAGGACAGGTGAGATGAGGAAAATACAGTTGATTTAAACACCAGGCTGCCTGTGGAGCTTCCCAAACACACACACACACACAAAGCGCCCAGAGGTTGCAGAGAGCTCAATGCTAAAGAACGCTTATAACACACCTGCCAAGGCTCAGGAAACACTGCTGACGAGGGTCTGGAAAGACTGTAAGAGCCACAGGGTGGAAGAGAGTGTCCTGAGGCTTCACAGAGATGGACTGGTTCACTTACAACCCCACGGGGTCTACCAGAAACCCCACTGACGAGGCCCTCCAGTGAAATGGGTGTGAGGAGAAGGGATATAAGAGAATACCACCGGGGGAATGGGACCAAGACGTGATTTATTCATAAAATAAAATTTTTAAAAATATACACGCACACACAGTGACTGAAGCCTACATAGCTTTGGTTTTCTAGTTAATTCCACAATACTTGGGCCTTGGGCCTGACTGATGAGCAGGCCAGCAGAGTGAGTCTTTGCTTTCAGGAAGATGGAATGGATGGCAGATGTCTCCTGCAGAGGAGTGTAATTGCAGTTTGCTGCTAATGTATTTTTAGATTGAAGTTTGTTTTGGGTTTTTTTTTTTTTTTCCCACACCGAAAGAGTTCTGCTTTTTACAGCAAGGAAAAGTACAATGTTGTGCCGAAACCCGGTTAGAACATGTGGTTTCTGTCCCCTGGTAAGGACTGGCTTTGGGTTGGCATTTCCCAGGCACTATCCACACAGAGGCAAATGTTGTTTCCCCATTAGATGCAGAGAGAGGGAAGAGAGCTTTCTAGGTGATTTGGAAGAGGATTTTTCTTTGTTAAATAACTCTGACAGGAAAGCCAAGTTATAAGGGCCTTGCATTTCCAGTGGCGGACTGAGGGAAATACTTTCTGGGGACCAAATGGTGGCATGGGTGTAGAAACACTGGGCAGGGCCCAATGGCTGGGTCCTGGCCTTCAGGACATGCTGACCCAGGGCTGAACCCCGGTGCCGTCACTGAAGAACCCTGGAAGCTGAGCAAACAGCTCAACAGTCCCAACGGGACCCAACTCCACAAAAGGTGCCGGGCCCAGTGCTACCTCGTAGGTTTCTTCTAAGAATTAAGTGAGGTCATGCCCACCAAGACACCTTGTTCAAGCTCAGCACGCAGGGAAGGGTCATCAAGCGCCACCACTAACGGGCCCATCAGTCACAGGAAATGCTGCGGCTCGTGCTCCCAGATACATGATAGGATGTGGCTGACCTGCTGTAGTGAAAGTGGATGTAGCCCTCTGTCACATGGTCTCTGTTGAGATCCACTTCCGCCTGTCTCTTTCTTTCTGAATCTTTCTCCATATTTCACTATTTCCCTTTGGTGTTGCTGTCAGGTTGCTTTTGCTTATCTGGAACAAAGTATTTAGGGCTGCAGCTTTTCGTATTTTTCTTTATTTAGTTGCAAATTGAAAGAGAGAGTTTGTGTGGGTATGGGTACACCAGGGCCTCTGACCACTGCAAAACAATTTCAAGCACATACCCACTTTGTGCATCTGGCTTTACATGGGTACTAGGGAATTGAACTCAGGGCAACAGGCTCTGCAAACAAGTGCCTTTAACTGTTGAGCCATCTCCCCAGCCCTAGGGTTATATTTTTTCTTTTTACTTTATTTTTTTAAATTTATTTGAGAGAGAGAAGAAAGCAGAAAGGGAGAAAGACAGGTAGGGAATGGGCGTGCTAGGGCCTCCAGCCATTGCAAATGAACTCCAGATGCACATGCCACCTTGTACACATGGCTTATGTGGGTCCTGGGGAAGCGAACCAAGGTCCTTTGGCTTTGCAGGCAAATGCCTTAACTGCTAAGCCATCCGATCCATCCAGCCCCTAGCGTTAAATCTTTAACTGGGCTGGAGAGGTGGCTCGGTGGTTAAGAGTACTTCCTGTACAAGCAAGAGGACCTGAGGCTGATTGAGGTTGATCCCCAGGACACACATAAACTGCGGGCATGGCCACACAAGTGTCTGAACCCCAGTCAGACCAGAGAAATTCCAGGGTTTGTTAAAAAAAAAAATAAAAAAATAAACAAACAAACACAAAAAAAAAAAAACAGCAAGTTCCAGGATCAGTAAGAGACTGGCTCAAATAAGAATGGGCAGCCAGTGAGGCACACCTTTAATCCCAGCACTTGGGAGGCAGAGGTAGAAGTATCATCATGAGTTTGAGGCCAGCCTGAGACCATAATGTGAGTGCCAGGGTAGCCTGGGCTAGAGTGAGACTCTACCTCAAAACAACAACAATAAAAAATAATGGAAGAAGAGCAGTGGATCAGGAAACATGATGTCCCCCCTGGCCACTGCAAGGAGTCCACTGGACACTACAAGCAAGCACAGAACACAGGCACAACATCAGCACATACATGTGCATTACACGCACACATGTACACACACACATATACATACACATAAACACATATACAAATACATTCACATACATTGATATACATATACACACATGCACGTGTGCAATTTTTTTTTTTCTTTTGACCAGCATCTGGGGCTGGGAGCCACCTCTGCTCTCTCAGGTCCTCCCATTTCAGGTCAGTAAGATAGGGATGGGAAGGGCCTAAAAAGCAGAAGAGGGGCTCATGACACCTTCTCACATTGACTATTGTGCATCCTATAGCTGTGATTGTAGGCTCTTTACTTTTTTATGACCAGTTGGTTCAGTGAGGGAATCTGTCCTTTCTTGGACTCCAGTCCAGTGAGAGAAAGAAAAGAGCCAGCAGCTTCTAACAGAATTTTGTTGTTGTTGTTATTTCAGAGTTGGGTATCTTAATACCATCTAACTGTGTAATAAAAAGGGATTCAGGGCTGGAGAGATGGCTTAGTGGTTAAGGCATTTCCCTGCAAAGTCAAAGGACCCAGGTTTAATTCCCCAGTATATACATAAAGCCAGATGCACAAGGTGGCACGTGTGTCTGGAGTTCATTTGCAGTGGCTGGAGGCCCTGGCGTGCCCATTCTTTCTATCTCTCTATCTGCCTCTTTCTGTCTGTCACTCTCAAATAAGTAAATAAAAATGAACAAAAAAGTTTAAGAAAAGAATCACTTGATATGGTTATAACACTCAGGATAAAGAGGCTGATCCTAATATGGCCATCACTGACTAGTTGCAATAAGGCAAGAAATAGGAGGAAAAAACTGAAATAATTTACTACAGCCACAACCAAGAGGAAGATGTCCACCTAAGAAAAAGGAGCTTAGCCACTAGGACATAATATTCAACAAGAACGCTGAGCTTACCTGATGCCTAAAGAGTAAGTGAATTGATGAAATGTATTAATCAGCTGTTGCCCAGCAATGCTGTGTAACAAACACCTTTGAAACTCATGGCTTTGGGGCCAGAGAGATGGTTCAGTGGCATGTGCCTGCAAAGCCTAAAAGACCTGGATTCAATTCTCCAGTACCCATGTAAAGCCAAATGCACAAAGTAGTGCATGTGTCTGGAGCTCATTTGCAGTGGCTAGAGGCCCTGCTATGTCCATTCATTCTCAATCTCTCTCTCTCTCTCTCCCTTCCTCTATCTTTCTCCCCTTGCAAATAAATGAATACATATCTTACTTTATTTTGTTTTTCAAGGTAGGGTCTTGCTCTAGCCCAGGCTGACCTGGAATTCACTATGTAGTCTTAAGGTGGCCTCGAACTCAAGGTGATCCTTCTACCTCTGCCCCCTGAGTGCTGGGATGAAAGATGTGCACCACCACGCCCAGCTAAACGAATAAAATATCTTTTTAAAAACTCATGGCTTTTCACAAATAGTATTTATTTTTCTAATGTGCCTGGGGTTCGTCTGGAGCAGCTCTGGTGCTTGGCTGAAGTGTTGGTTCAAGTTCACCGATTCCACCCAAAGTTTGTTCTGAGACCTTGGTCAAAAGGAGAGTGGTTACCACTGCAGGTTCTCTCTGTGGTGCTTACTAGCTCCACTGAGGCAATATACTCTGCCTGTGATACATCTGTCAAGGCCCCAGTGGCCAAGCCAAGCCCATGCCCAGTACAACTACCCCTGGTGCAGGGAAAGGGTAGAGTGGTGAATGTTTGCTCGGTGATACAATCTGTGATATGAGGGAGATATGAAGGCAGAAGGCAGCTGCTTTCTGAGAAGCAGTTCATCTTTGAACCCACACAATACTTTGCAGTTGGTGCCTTCTTGTTGCTGAGTCAGAAACGTCCAACCAGAACCAGCTTAGGGGAGGGAAGAGGGGTTCATTTCATGAGTCCGGTTGCCAGGAGATGTTGCATCGTGATGAGGAAAGCATGGCAGGACCAGGAAGCTGGCTCATGTCTCATCCCATATCCAAGTATGTGGAGTATGTGACACACCTCCTCTGCCTCCCAAAAGCTCCCTAGCTGGGGATTAAGGATGAGGCTTAATCACGCTTAACACTATGGGAGACCCTTTACATTTAAACCACCACAATGCCCAATAATAATTGTTGACTTAAGGGCTGGAGAGATGGCTTAGCAGTTAACGCGCTTGCCTGCAAAGCAAAGGACCCAAATTTGATTCCCCAGGACCCACATAAGCCATATGCACAAGCTGGTACATGTGTTTGGAGTTTGTTTGCAGCAGCTGGAGCCTCTGCTGTACCCATTCTCTCTCTGCCTCTTTCTCTCTCAAATAAATAAATAAAAATATTAAAAAAGAAATAAAAACAGCTATTGCTGAAGAGATGGCTTAGCATTTAAATCACTTGCCTACAAAGGCAAAGGACCCAGGTTTGATTCCCCAGGACCCACGTAAGCCAGATGCACAAGGTGGCACATGCATATGGAGTTCATTTGCAGTGGCTAGAGGCCCTGGTATGCTCATTCTCTCTCTCCCTCTCTCTCTCTCTCTCTCTCTCTCTCTCTCTCTCTCTCTTCCTCCCTCTCTCTGTATGTGTGTGTGTCTTTCTCTGTCTCTCAAATAAATAAATAGAAAATAAAATTAATAATAATAATAATGGTTGACTTGAGTCACCTAGAACCACAGTTGGCCTCCAGCAGTGGATTTGGAAGCTTGGAAGATAAACTACATAAAAACATCCCTTACCAGTAGTGAGCTTTCTTTTGAGATATGAGTGGGTGTGTAGGCGGATCCAGCTGTGTTCTGTTGGTTATTAGGCAACGAATGTTTTGCAAAATCCAGCCACTATTGATAGGAACGGAGCAGCCCAGAGCTATAAAAGGCTGGACATTGGGATAATGAACAATAGCATGTGAGCCTTAGTCTTGAAAGCTTAATATATGTCTATGCTGTTTTTTTAAGGAGCTATGAAAACATTTTGGCTCGTTGGAATAAGTTAAGTTTTATTTTTTTAAAGGTTGAAGAAAAATATTTTAAGTAAAGAACTTAGTGAGGTGGAAAGAATATATTTTGGGAAGAGGAAGAATGTTTATTTTAAAATCTAATACCAAATCTTCGGAAACATAATTATTGTCTTTTCTGATTAGAGATGTGAAATAAATATGTATAAACAATTTGTTCTAAACTAGCACTTTTGTTTTCATGCCACTGTCCTGTGTTAATGCGGAGCCTTTTGCTCTGGGAGGTTAGTTCTTTGGGTAGTCCTCGGAGTTCACAGGCCAGCCTGAGCGCTGGTCATTGACGCGGAATGAAGTGAGAGCAGACAGAGGTCCACCATGGTCAGGTAGCGTGGCCAGGATTGCAAGACAGCCCCGGACAAGCACATGCGCTATGATCAGAGCAGACAAGGAGCAACATGGATGGGAATCAGGAAGACAACATGTGAGAGAAGGCAGGGACGTCTTCCCGAGCCCAAAAGTACGTGCTGTCGTGTTCTTCCAGCCATTGACAGAGGAGGAGGGCAGGACAGGCTGTGGGGAAAAGACAGCCAGACAGTAAATCACACATGCTGGCCAGCCTTTAAAAGGATTTAAAGACTCTGAAGAGGGGCTGGAGAGATGGTTCCCTGGATAAAGTGCTTATTGAACAAGCAAATACCCGAGTTCAGCTCCTCAGGACCCACGTAAAGATAATCCCAGGGTACTTACGGCAAGAAGGGAGATGGAGACAGGAGAATCACCTGGAGACCTACTGGTCAGCTAACCTGCAGAATGCAGAGTCTATACAGTTCTCTCTCTCTCTCTCTCTCTCTCTCTCTCTCTCTCTCTCTCTTTCTCTCTCTCTCTCCCTCTCTCTCCCTCCCTCCCTCCCTCCCTCCCTCCCTCCCTCCCTCCCTCCCTGCCTCCCTGTCTAGGAGAAATAGAGAAGGTAAGTGTCTGCTCATGCAAAGCCATAAGCTCTTCCCCAGGATGACTGTGAAATTAGCTGGGCCTCTGTGTTAGGTATCATAACTATGGAGATAGCATTATCCTCCTGCAATTACACAATGGATTTCCTAGGTTTCCATGAAACAGAGACTCTGTCATGGGCCTGTGTCCTCCTCAGAGTTTCAGAAAAAGACCTACAAATTTAGAATTGAAGGTACTAGAAGTCTTATGGAACGCACCTCTTTGAATAGAAGCACTAAACCTCAACCGCGAGGAGGAGTTAAATCACCTACCCCGATGGCCCTGATGGAGCCAGTCCCCTGTGGTCCAGGATGGATGTGTGTGAGGAGAAAGGAGGGTGCTGGCCCCAGGACAGAGTGCAGCCTGCCCACTGGGACTGACTTACCCCCAAGGGTGTGGCCACCAAGAACCACCAGCCTCATTTCTAAGGTTTGCTTAGCTCAGGAATTCCTGTTCTGGGCGCCATGGATAGAATTTAGGGGTCCAGTGACCTTGAATGGGAAAATAAATACATCTTTATTTCCACTAGCATCTAAATGAATGGAACATTTCCTCCAGTTATGAATATAAGCAACAAACAATTTAGAGATATTTGTCACCACTAGAGAGCACAGCTTTCTCATGGAATGTTCCGGTTACGACAGACATCTCAGAATAACACTGACCGTCTAGCTGCTTCAGCGTTCTAGCAGTTGGTAATCCAGAGTACGTAGATCCCGCTCAGCCCAAGGCCTGTGTAAACACCCGCTTCTCCCGCTCCCTCTTTGCTGTTTAGAAACATTAGGAAGACAAACCCTCAAAAGAAGTTAAGGGCTGGAGAAGTGGCTCAGCAGCTAAAATGCTTGCCTGAAAAGCCTAAGGATCTGTGTTCTGTTCCCTGCGACCCACATAAAAGCCAGAAGCACAAGGTGGTGTCTGAGTCTGGAGTTCATTTGCAATGGCTGGAGATCCTGGTGTGCCTATTCTCTCTCTCTCTCTCTCTCTCTCTCTCTCTCTCTCTCTCTCTCTCATAAATAAATAGCTATTAAAATAACTATTAAAAAAGAAGTTAAGGGCTGGAGAAATGGCTTAGCAGTTAAGGCATTTGTCTGCAAAGCCAAAAGATACCTGTTCAATTCTCCATGTAAGTCAGATGCACAAGGGGGCACATGTGTCTGGAGTTTGTTTGCAGTGACTAGAGGCCCTGGAGCACCCATATTCTCTTTCTCAGTCTCTCTCTCTCCCTCTGCCTCTTTCTCTCAAATAAATAATAAATATTAAAAAATACTTTATAAAAAAAGAAGAACCTTCCCACAAGTGATAATGGAATATGTATAGTTGTGCATTATATTTGAATTGGTTCCAATGTCAGCAATTTGATTGCTTCCTACACACTTGCAGGACAGTTTGTGTCCCGTCCCTTCCCACTGGCAAACATTTGATGGTATCACAAAGCGTATTCTTGGTTCTTACAAGTTAGCACGTATTTGTGCTCTTGGAAAAGGGACTAGCTTTTAACTAAGTTTTATGCTTGAAAACCAAGTGTTTGCTACTACCTGCTTTACGGGCTTGTTCACCAGGGAGTTGAAAACACAATGTGGCTTTCCATCTCTGGGCATGCTGACCCTTTGCCTAAAGACAGGGAGCGGCCAGGGTTTGGCACAGGGTCAGGGACACTGCAAGTGCCAGGATCCCTTAGTACAGTGCCCTTGGCCACAGCACTCTGGTCACTCATGCAGCGATGAGGCAATGCAGTTGGGAGGCACTGCCTGACTGTCAAGTGTGTGTCAGGGTCAAGGGGCTCCACACTAGGTAGACACTGGGAAACAGTGGTGAGCGGAACCCGCATGGTCCTTCCAAAAGCTTCCAGGTTCCTGTGGAGGAGCGCAGGTAGATTAGCAGACACTTGTGTACAGGAGGTAAGTGACACATGGAAACACGGAACACACCAGTCACACGGGACCATGTGAGAAAGATGCTCAGTGCAAAGAAGAAACATTTCATCTGGGCCCTCAAGAGTGAGTTCCAGTTAGCCAGGGAGAGGGAGCTTGGTGGCATGAGCAGCCATTTGAGAGGCTAGTCTGTGAAGGATGGGGTCAGGAGAAGGCAAGCAGGATGACCTTAGGGACCAAAGACTCAAGGTGCGGAGGGCTGAGCCAGGGCAGCAGGAATGCAGGCTAAGGGGGTTCCTTCTTATCATGAGGGCAGAGGGCAGAGACCTTAAATGTGTGCTTCAGAATATGCCCTCCATGCCCATTGTAGAGTAAACTTAGGACGAAGCCAGGAGACAGGGCTGAGGACCTAGGGCAGACCCAGCTCAGGGTCCCAGACCATGGAAGTGGCTGAGAAGTGGGAAGACCTGGATGAATCCCAGAAATGCATTGGAGGAGGAGCCACCAGGGTCTGTGTTACTTAGATTCATGGACTGTGGCAAAAAAAAAAAAAAAAAAAAAAAGTGTTCCATCTCCTGAGAGCATGTTTAAACTTAAACTTCATGCTGGGGACTAGAGAGATGGCTCAGCAGTTATGGCACTTGTGGGCAAAGCCTAAGGACCCAGGTTCGATTCCCCAGTACCCACATATGTATAAAATCTGCCTCTATCAAAATAAAAATAGATGAATAAAATATTTTTTTAAAAAATAAGCTTAATGCTGGGATTAGGGAGATGGCTCAGTAGTTAAGAGTACTTGCTGGGCCATCATGAAGCCCTAAGAAAGCCTGAGTTTAGTCCCCAGCACCCACATAAAAAGCCAGGCATGGTCACGCATGCCTGTAACCCCAGTCCAGCACAGGATAAAGACAGGGTAACCATGGGGGCTCACTTATCTGACAGTCTGGGCAAAAATAGCAGCTCCAAATTCATAAGAGACTCCATCTCAGGGAAATAATGTGGAAGAGAAATACAGAGACACTCAACATGGTCTCCTCTGGCCTCTGGACACATGTGCATATAGTATATGTACACACAACACACCTCATGTCATACATACAACATGTACAGGCCAAAAAAAAAAACCCCACAGTGTTTTAGGGACATGATGGCGCACATACGTAATCCCAGTACTTGGGAGGTGGAACCAGGAGGATCAGAAAGAGTTTGAGGCCATACATAGCAAGTTGGGGGCCAGCCTGGAATACATTAGACCTTTTCTTTTTTAAAAAAATGCTTAATAATTGAAATAAATATGGAGTTCCCATATTTCAGTTCTATCATAACTAACTGTGAGCTGCATCTGTGAAATACAAGACTCAGTGTAACCACCTGGAACTTCTGACTGTCCATTCAGAACTTGATTTGTGGCTGTTCAAAATAGACTTGAGGACCCCGAAAGTGAGATCAGCTCCTCGGAGGCAGAACGGAGCACAGCATATGGCCGGCCACAGCTCGCTGCAGAAACACAGAGGAAGAAAAGAACAAAGGGGAAAGAAGGAAGGGAGAGGAGGAAGCAGGTGGGGGGTGGCGGTGAGAGGCAGTGAGTGGATATAGCTAGCCTCTGACTGGGGGACTAGAGAACAGGGGCCTTGGCCTTGGAAGGGCCCAGAGCAAAGGGCTTGGGCAGAGGAGCCACTCAGGGTGGGGAGGGGGTTCTTCCATGAGGGACAGAGGTTCCCCAGAGCCATTGACAATGTGGGCCATGTCTAAAAAGAAATCCAGAGCTGTTCAATGCTTTCAACCAATGTGGCCACCCTGTCATTTGGCCAGCTTTTTGGAGTTTACCAGGCGACATCGTAACATGATAAGGCACGTTAATACAAGCTTTTTGGTGAGTGACGTAGGCCATTTAATGATCTGACACAAAAAATGTTCCTGATGCCATCAAGAAAGGACTCCAGGGCTGGAGAGATGGCTTAGCAGTTAAGGCGCTTGCCTGCGAAACCTAAGGACCAGTTTTGGACTCTCCAGGTCCCACATAAGCCAGACACACAAGATAACACAAGGACACACACACACACACACACACACACACACACACACACAAGGCGGCGCACACATCTTGAGTTCTATTACAGTGGCTGGAGGCCCTGGCAGACCAATTCTTTCACTCGCTCGCTCTATTTTCAGCCGTGATGTAAACAGAGCCTCTCTTTTCCTGGGGTCCTGGAAGAGAGCAGAGAGACGGAGGGCACAGAGCTCAGACATGGCATCATGAGCAGGAGGCAAGACCTTCAAGAGCGCCCGGAGTTAGCATCCCATACAGGCTCTGAGGCAGTAATTCAGCGAGTACAAAGAAGCCCGAGAGCCTTAGGGTGGCATGGGTACCACTATAGGGCTCAAAGGAGGATCCAAGTGGGACCAGGATCTCTTCTCCCAGAACTCAGAACATCAACAATTCCATGGGGACAAAGAGCTTGGAAGTCACATGCCAGCATGCTACCTGGAAGCGATCTGTGAAACTATGGCTGGTGGGTCATCCTGGCTTCTCCCACAGGTGGCTTCAAGTGCTCCACACAGCCCTGACTTGGCATCGCTGAGGCCCCAGCGGTGACTCCGCCCACCTTAAGTATTGCTAGATACAGCTGGACTAAGTGGGTCCAAGCTAGGACCAGAATCACAATGCTGGCTCCTCAGTGGGAACGAACTGCCCTGTGACCGTTCAGTGAACCTTGTTTGGCCATGTGTTTCAGAATCCAATCACCCCTAAGTCTCAGGACAACACCCCCCCCCAAAAAAAAGGCAAGGATAGAGAAAGGCAGGGCAGAGCTGCTCACACTGGAGAGCACGGGACACTGGCTAGAGGAGGCCTTCATCTTTAACCCAAACTCTAATTTGACTAGGTTACCAAGAACAGAGCTATTTGTGGGGGAGACACCTAATATCCAAAGCCAGAATCCTACTTTGTCCATTTCCAGCAAGTGACTATGTGACTGTCTTCCTCACAGGGACCAGAGGTCTCGCTTCATGCAGAGCTGTCTCTTTCTCTGCCCTTAGTCCAATCTTGGGCAGCCACATGTAATCGGAGCCTAAGTTATGAGTGTTCAGTGAGAAACCCAACAACCCTTGGAAGAAGGTCTGCATGCCCGGGCCTGTAGAACTTTCTGGATACATTGTCCTAGTCTGTCACGTAAGACTAGGATTCTTGTATATGTGCACCTTTTTAGTTTACAGTTTTAAAATATTTTATTTTTATTTATTTATTTGAGAGAGAGAAAGAAGCAAAGAAAGAGAGAGAGAGAATGGGTGTGCCAGGGCATCCAGCTGCTGCAAACAAACTCCAGATGCATGCACCACCTGTGTATCTGGTTTACGTGGGTACTGGGAAATCAAATCTGGGTTCTTTGGCTTTGCAGGCAAGAGCCTTAACCGCTAAGCAATCTCTCCAACCCTTATTTTATCTTTTTAATTAAAAAAAAAAAAACTTTAGCCAGGCGTGGTGGCGCACGCCTTTAATCCCAGCACTTGGGAGGCAGAGGTAGGAGGATCGCTGTGAGTTTGAGGCCACCCTGAGACTACAGAGTGAAATCCAGAATAGCCTGAGCTAGAGTGAGACTCTACTTCAAAAAACCAAACAATAAATAAATAAAACATTTATATAATTTCCTCCCATGTCTCTCCTCCTCTACCTCCCTCCACGCAACCCTAGTATCCCCTCTTCAATATTGATGTCTTTCTTTTTATCTTCCTCCATCATCCAACCTCTTGGTCAGAGCTGTATTATGCAGATCTTGTGCAGGTAACCAACAGCCCCCATGAGGTCATGAGTGCAAGGGCCGCTCCATGTCTGGGAGACAGCGTTTCCCAACCCAAGTGCTCTTTCCCATCCCTTACTTTGGCTCTTATATTCTTTCCACCACCTCTTCTGCATATATGTGCACTTCAAAAATGTGCTTTCTAGCTGGGTTTGTGGCGCACACCTTTAGTCCCAGCACTCAAGAGGCAGAGGTAGGAGGACCACTGTGAGTTCGAGGCCACCCTGAGACTACATAGTGAATTCCAGGTCAGCCAAGACTCCAGTAAAACCCTACCTCGACAAAACAAAATATAAAAATAAAAAAACAATGTACTTTCTTAGAGAACTCCATTACTTTAAAATGATGCTTTTATAGTAAACTTTATAATATATAATGTCTTCTGCACACTTCGCATTTACTGACTTAAAAATGGTTTATGGTCAAAGGACAAAAGTGTATATCTAATAGAATTTTTTTGTGCTTGAAAAATCACATGTTACACCAATAGGAATGTCTCAGCCACAGAATTGCTGGGGCTCCTGGCCTTAACCTGTCCAGGGTTTGTTAGCAATAGCCTGCAGTGTCCCTGAAAACTCCACAGAGCAGCCTGCTTGTTGTGCAAGCCTGTGTCTGCAGGCTGGATCTAAGCCAACCAAGGGGTGCTCTCTGGCCCTGGGCTCACCTCCTTTCTCTGAAATTGGCCAAATGCAATCAGCTTTACAAATGCTTTTCTTCAACACCCAGAAAAGCCACAGCAATTACTAAACAGGTTTGTTCCTCTCTTTCTCTCTCTCCCCCTCCCTCTCTCTCTCTCTCAATCTCTCTCACACTCTGTGTGTGTGTGTGTGTGTGTGTGTGTGTGTGTGTGTGTGTGTGTGTACACCTGTGGCTTTTCTGAACGTCTCCTGTCCCTTCTTATCTGTGGGCTCCCTGGCCTATGTCTCTCTGGAGTGTGTGCTCAGCTCTTTGCCTGCCCCTCTGCCACTTTCTAGAAGTCTCTTTCTATCAAGGTTTTGGCT
The DNA here is from genome assembly GCF_020740685.1 of Jaculus jaculus. Lineage (NCBI taxonomy): Eukaryota > Metazoa > Chordata > Mammalia > Rodentia > Dipodidae > Jaculus > Jaculus jaculus. The sequence continues at coordinate 9,248,997 of NC_059110.1, read as the reverse complement.
CTAGCTCAGACCTCTCTTCCAAGCTCCAGACTTGCAGCTGCTACCAGCTACCACCTCCACTTGGGAAGACACAGACAGCCCCATACCAGTAGTGCCCCGTGAACACTACCTTGGTGCGTGTTAACACTACTCATGCCTAAGAGAGTGCCAGGGGCTCCTGCCTCTGTCACACCTTCCTGACCCATGCCAGGTCCTATGCCATCCACCCACCGAGTGGAACCTAATTGCATCTGCTTCCCCCTCGGCCCTGTTACGCCAGCCACCAGAATCTCTTGTCTCTCCTAGACAATTCCCACCCCACCCAGCCTCTGTGTTGATGCCAGAACGACCATTCCAGAACAGAATCCACCCCGTGTGGGAGGGAGCCAGGACTCGTCACTTGGTCTGAATGCTCACGAGCTCTGTGCCCGGCCTGCCACCCCGTCTGGGTGCCCGGTGCTCCTCAACCACCACCACTCCCTCTGCGGGCACCGTGTTCTCAGTGCCAGTTAACTCCAGCCCTCAGGCCTGGCTCCTCTCTCTCAATCCATCCTCACCTTTCCGGGGGGGTTTCTCCCACCCTGGGCATTGCCAGCAAGAGCACTCAGATGGAGAAAACTTACCCAGGGAGGGAGGGGAGGAGGGAGATGTTACGGTTACCTTTGTTGCTGGGACAGACATCTGGCCAGAAGCAGCTTATGGGAGGAAAGGGTTTGTGTCAGGCCTACAGAGTCCAGGGGACACACTCTCAGGGGCTCACTCCACCAGACATCAGCATTGCAGAGAGAGAAAAACCAGCCTCAACAAACACAAAGGGCCAGAGCTCAAATGACTCTGAGCACACCTTAGGGCTGGACTACAATCCAGCCTCAGCGACAGGCCTTGTAGCAGGGTCTTATTTGCTGGGGACTCAAGTTGCAAGCTTAATTAAAAAAAAAAAAAAAAAATCCTCAGGCTACGGGGAACATGCACTCCGATTCAAACTACCACAGGAGGAGAGAAGGAAGAAAATGAGAATTCAAGATTCCTGTTGTCAATCTATCCTTACCTCTCCATTTTACTTTTCTCTTTGGTGAAAAAGGATTTTTTTTTTTAAAGCTCTGTTGCTTTACTGGCTCACCACTAGAAAAAGAAGAGGCTCATAAACTAAATAAAACCCATGGCTCCACCCCCAAGTCTCCCAGAAGTACAAATTAAAAGTTTCAGAACCCAGGGCTGGAGAGATGGCTTAGCGGTTAAGGTATTTGCCTGTTAGGCCAAAGGATCTAGGTTCGATTCCCCAGGACCCACATAAGCCAGATGCATAAGGTGGCGCATGTGTCTGGGGTTCATTTGCAGTGGCTAAAGACCCTGGTGCACCCATTCTTTCTACCTCTTTCACAAATAAATAAATATAAGATTAATTTTTTTAAAAAAGTTTCAGAGCCCTAAGGTAAGGATGTTTTGAAAAATTAAATCTGGGGGCTGGAGAGATGGCTGAGCTGTTAGTTACTTTCTTGCAAAGCCTAACAGCCTGGATGGATTCCCTGGTACCCACATAAAGCCAGATGCACAAAGTGGTACATGTGTCTGGAGTTAGTTTGCAGTGGCAAGAGGCCCTGGTACATCCATACTTTCTATACTTTCTCCCTCTCTCTCATAAATTAATAAACAAAAATATTTTTAAAATTTAAATCTGGGGATGGAAAGATGGTTTAATGTTTAAGGCACTCACCTGCGAGGCCCAAGGACCAGGTCCAACTCCCCAGAACCCATATATTTTAGGGCCTTTCATGTGCCAGCTACAAATTTAAATAAAGCAATAGTTTTCAACCTTGTGTTTTCCAATGACCCACAATTTTTTTAAAAAAATACATTTTTCAGCAGGGCCCCATATACACCACTCAGAGATGAAATCTCATGAAATGGAGCCAGGTGTGGTGGCACATGCCTTTAATCCCAGCACTCGGAAGGCAGAGGTAGAAGGATCCCCATGAGTTTGAGGTCACCCTGAGATTACATAGCAAATTCCAGGTCAGCGTGGGCTAGAGTGAGACCCTACCTTGGAAAACCCATAATAATAATAATAGTAATAATAATAATAATAATCTCCTGAAACAGTGTATGTGTGCTATAGGAGATGCTTGTGCATCTCTCTGCTGTTCTTTAACACTGGGCATGACACACTGATGTCCTGATGTCCTACTTGACTGTGACCTCTGCTTAAAAGCATCTGGTGTGCTAGAGAGATGGCTCAGTGGTGAAGGTGCTTCCTGCAAAGCCTATCAACGCTGGTTCGATTTCCCCAGTGCCTATAGAAAGCCAGATACACAAAGTGGCACATGTGTCTGGAGTTCATCTGCAGCGGCCAGAGGCCCTGCTGTGCCTGTTCTCTCTCTCTCTCTTCTGTGTGTTCCCGCTTGCAAATAAATAAATAAAATATTTTTTAAAAAGCAGTTAGGAACCACTGCCCTAGTGGTTTAAAGACGTTCCAAAAAAGATGGGCGTGGTGGTGCACGCCTTTAATCCCAGCACTCAGGAGGCAGAGGTAGGAGGATCGCTGTGAGTTTGAGACCATCTTGAGACTACATAGTGAATTCCAGGTCAGCCTGGGCTACAGTGAGACCCTACCTCAAAAAAAAAAAGTTTCCAAAAGAAAACAGCAGAGGAAAGAGAGGCTGTTATGGCTTCACTGACTCTTGTCTATTTTCTTTTTAATCACTCCTGATACCCCATCTTTCCTTCTCTCACCTGTTCCCAGAACACCTTCGTCTCATTGGCCTCACCCATTCTGGAACAAATGGCGGCAGCCTGATGTCTCCCCGCCGTGGCCCAGAGTCTCTGAGATTGGCAGTTCCCAGGGTTGTCCGCTTGCTTCCACTGCCCCTGGGGACCAGATGTTGGCTGCTATTAGGTTTAACTCCTAATCACAAATTCCTCCTATGCCTTGTCTTTAGAAGCCCTGTGTAAAATGCTTCAGAAAAGCCAGTGGGACGTCGGCACGTTTATCTAGCACAGCCGAGGAAGTTGCATTCCGAGGTCCTAGCGCCATGGCAAGCCACCGGCCTCGCTCCACCGTGTACACTCGCATGGCTCAGGCCAGATGCCACGCTCTGCCAGGCCCGTCTTAAACTTCTCAGCTTTGAAATAGCCCGCCCCACTGTCCCTCCGTCCCCGGTCTGCAGTGGACCCCATGAATGACACGGCTGGCCTTGACCGTGAGAGACCCATCTGCCTGGCCTTCTGAGTGCCTTGGTCTAGAAAAGTAACGAAAGCTGTCCCGCCTGGGCCACGGGGGCTTGGGGGAGTGTTTGCATGCCTCATGTGAACAACAGGAAACAAAAACAACACCCTATATTTAGAGTCTGAGAAGTCTGTGCAGACCCAAGTCTGCTGGCTGGAGTATTTATGTCTGCTTTGTAGATTCTGACTGTTTTTAGAGCCACCAATTAGTTCTGGGCTGAACCCTGGTCTCCAAGAGCTTCGGTTCTTGTGAATTCTTTATTTATAGTTTCTCTGCTGAGGCCTGCCAGCCCTTCCTCATTTTCTTAGGGCCAGACACAATTGACTCCGGTTCTTGAAAATTCTTATTTATGGCATCATAATATGGGAGTTGGAAAGAACCTCTCATAGTATATCTTGCTGAGATTCAGAAACCTGCCTGGGTGACATCACCCAATAGGCAAAAGGCCAGGCCCTTCAACTTAGAGTCCATTGTCCTCTCAACAGTGTGTGTCTGTCTGATAAGGGCCCAGCACCACGTGCACTGGAAGCTCCACTTGGAATGGCCAGGGCCAGTGAGGCAAACATGTGCTACCTGACTGTAGGTCTGTTATGTACTGTGGCAGGGTAGGACATATAAACAGTGGCCCATTTTAGAAAACAGGGTCTAATGAGGAAAGGTAACGTATAGCACAGATCTAGGTGTTTCTACTGTAGATCCAGTGGGAGAAAAAGTGAGAGTTTGGGGAGCGCTCATTTTGGAAACCCAGACTTCAGAAATCACAGCTCTGCAGACACACAGAGGGCACCACCCGTGAGGAGACAGCCAGGCACTGTTAGCAGGGGTCACCCAGAGAACACAGGCCAAAGGCTAATGAGATCTTATTTGTATTGATTTTTACTTTTCGAGAGAGCGTGCCAGGACCTCTTGCCACGGCATACAAACTCTAGATGCATGCATCACTTTGTGCATTTGGCTTTTTACATAGGTACCAGAGAGCTCAGATGCCTGTAACTGCTTGCTGAGCCATCGCCCAAGCCCCCTTATTTACACTGGGTGAACCCCCTGCTAATAATGTAAAGGACACACTGAAGGGGGCTTCCAGGGAGAAGGGAGTGGTTCGTGAAAGAAGGGTTAAGGACATGCACGTTGCACACCGAAAACGCAAGGACATATAGGGCATATCAGAAATGCAATTATCAGTTCGTGCTGACCACCTGGACGTGAGGGCTTAAGGAGACGCAGAGCAAGAAATGAATGCATTCCCTTCGGCAGGCAACTGGATGAATGGTACACTGCAGGCTGAGACGGGTGAGGGAAAGAGAGTGACGGGGAATAAAAACAGAGCTTCGCACCTGCTAGCCGGGAGGTGTCGGGGACAAGCAGGCAAGAATCAGCCAGGGAGCAATGCAAATGTGTGGACCGGAGTTCAGAGTCCCAGTATTCATGGAAAAGCCAGGCCAGTGCTGGAGAGGCCGGGACCAAATCAGGTGAGCTCTGAGCTCAGTGAGAGGGACTTTTTTGTTTTGTTTTGTTTTTTTGAGGTAGGGTCTCACTCTAGCTCAGGCTGACTTGTAATTCATCTGTAGTCTCAGGCTGTCCTCAAACTCTCAGCAATCCTCCTGCCTCTGCCTCCCAAGTGTCTCAAGAAATAAGGTGAAGAGAGAATGAGGAAAACACCTGAACCTGACAGTGACCTCTGGGCTCCACAAACACATGTTCACGTGCATCCAGGCATGTGCACACACACACCTCTCTCTCTCTCTCTCTCTCTCTCTCTCCCCCCCTCTCCCCCCCCCTCTCTCTCTTACACACACACACACACACACACACACACACACAATCACTGGACACCCAAGCATGGAGTTCACAGTACATCACTGCATCTTGAATGGACCGAGCAAAATCTCAGATGTACACCCTGAAAACCTGGCCACCCATGAGGCTAGAGCAGTAGCCACTTTTGGGGGGCAGGCAGCCACATGAAGTTCCATGGCTGCTCAAGGAAACCCTGTAGATGATTCCTGGGTGTGGTCTGCCCACCCACATTTAGCTCTCTTTGCTTCCCGTCTCTGTTCATCATTGTAATAGCTGGGGATTAGTACCAGAGAACTGGCTAGGCCCTCGGGGACCCCTGCCTGAGAGCGCTGGACAGCCAGGGGACCCATGTGCCCCCACATCTCAGACTGTGGGATGTCAGAGCAGGAACAAGAAGGACCCTTCTGGATAACGCCTTTCAGAGAATGAGGAACTGATGAGCACTGTGAGCAATAGAAACATGAACAACAGCCACATAAGAGAAGATACCCTCGGGCCAGAGAGTTGGCTTAGCGATTAAGGCGTTTGCCTGCAAAGCCAAAGGATCCCCATTCAATTCCGCAGGCCCACGTGAGCCAGATACACAAGGGGGCGCATGTGTCTGGAGTGCATTTGCAGTGGCTGGAGGCCCTGGAGTGACCATTCTCTCTCTCTCTCTCTCTCTCTCTCTCTCTCTCCCTCTCCCTCTTTCTCTCTCTCAAGTAAATAAATAAATAAGTTTTTAAAGATACTTCAACGTTGAGGATTTAATTCAGTGGTGAGCGCTTGCTTAGTGAGCACAAGGCCTGGGTTCAGCCCCCAGCACCAGAAAAACTCAGTTCTTCTTATCTTTGTGCCTTCATCCTTGTAAGGGGATGAGATAGGTCAGGTATCACCAGTTTCAATTTTTCTATTTTTTTTTTTTAATTTGACAGAGAGAAAGAGGGAGGGACAGAGAATGGACATGCCAGGGCCTCTAGCCACTGCAAACGAACTCCAGACACATGAGGCCCCTTGTGTATCTGGCTAACATGGGTCCTAGAGAATCGAACCTGGGTCCTTTGGCTTTGCAGGCAAATGCCTTAACTGCTAAGCCATCTCAGCAGCCCTATCACCAGTTTTTAGGCATGTGCTCCTTGAGTGATTAATGTGCCTGAATGCAGTTAGGCAAGTGTCTGACCCAAAGTTTTTAAGACAAAGAAGACAGCTGCAAGATGAAGCTAGGGATGCCAGGCCTTCATCATACTTTTAGTTATTAAGTGAGGAGCCAGGGATTTTTAGAAAAAAAAAAAAAGTAGTTTCTGCCTGGCATAGTGGCGCATGCCTTTAATCCCAGCACTCAGGAGGCAGAGGTAGGAGGATCACTGTGAGTTTGAGGCCAGCCTGAGACTACATAGTGAATTCCAGGTCAGCCTGAGCTATAGGGAGACCCTACCTCAGAAAAAAAAGTCAATTTTTGGTTTCTAAGACCTGCTGTGCTTCAAAATGCTGTCATCTCCAATGCATTTGTGTCCCTCCTCTTGGAGTCACAAATTTATCCAAAATTGTAAATTAAAGTTAAAAACAAATGATAAGGGCTGGAGAGATGGCTTAGCCATTAAGCGCTTGCCTGTGAAGCCTAAGGACCCCGGTTCGAGGCTCGGTTCTCCAGGACCCATGTTAGCCAGATGCACAAGGGGGCATACACATCTGGAGATCATTTGCAGTGGCTGGAGGCCCTGGCACACCCATTCTTTCTCTCTCTCTCCCTCTTTCTCTCTCTGACTGTCGCTCTTAAATATATAAAAATAAAATAAAATAAACAACAAAGATTTGGTTGAAATCTTAGTTGGAAGTATTTTTAAAAAATTTAAAAAAACAGATGATAAACATAGACAATATAAGAAGATAGAAATATGCAATAATAGCCGGGTGTGGTGGCGCACGCCTTTTATCCCAGCACTCAGGAGACAGAGGTAGGAGGATCGCCGTGAGTTCGAGGCTACCCTGAGACTCCATAGTGAATTCCAGGTCAGCCTGGCTAGAGTGAGACCCCACCTTGAAAAACCAAAAAGAAAGAGAGAGAGAGAGAGAGAGAGGAAGGAAGGAAGGAAGGAAGGAAGGAAGGAAGGAAGGAAGGAAGGAAGGAAGGAAGGAAGGAAGGAAGGAAGGAGGGAAGAAAGAAAGAAAGAAAGAAAGAAAGAAAGAAAGAAAGAAAGAAAGAAAGAAAGAAAAGAAATGTGCAATAATCCTCATTTATATGGCTGAAGGGACTAGCATTGACCCTTAATCAAGCTCTATCAACTTTTTTCCTTAGAGACCCAGCAACCTGCCAAGTAGTGGGGAAACTGAGGCAGGAGCCAGTGAGACCAAGGAATGTGGAGGAGAGGGGGCTTTAGAGCTGGTCACATGGCTGCCCGAGGTTACATTAAATGTTAGCATAAAGATGACGACCATTCTGTATTTACTAATTGCCTTTACTTTGAGGTTAGTTCTTTTAACAAATGGAGTTGAAAGCTGCCGAATCGTAGTTTATAAAGCGCTGGCAAGAACCCAAGACGAGAAGAATCCATATGGGCTCTAATAAAACAAGTGATTTCTTTTATTGAGTTTTCCAGCCCAGAGGTGTCTTTGAGCTTATGCAACTTTGTAGGTGAAGAAATAGAGGCCCCATGGAAGTGCTCTAGGAATACTTGAAGGACACAGAACTAGTCCATAAGACTTCTGGGATTTGTTTTTTTTTTCCATCGAAGTAAGCAGAGCTCATTTGTGGCCCAGAGAGAATGGGAGAAGAAACATTTTCCTCCCTGATGCTTCTCCGCCCCACGGAGTCCCCAGGTCCCGCAGTCCCAGCCAGGTCAGCTGCGCGCCTCCGTCAGAGCCTCTTCTTCTGGGATGCTGGTCTGGCTGGGCATAATGCTCCCTTCCCAGCTAGAGGACTTCTCAGTCAAGAGTAGACATCTGCAGACACAGGCTGGGTGTTTCCATGGGCTGCAGGGCACAGAAGTTCTGGACCATAGAGCTCTGAGGTCGTTGAAAGGAGCCACCCCTGTGTGTCATGCATGCTGCTCCTGTGGGCATATGGGACCAGGAGCCTGCGAAATCCTTCTGGTGGCAGAGCCAAGCAGCAGCTCAAGGAGGGACAGACCAGGTGCTTGGCACAATGACCAGCAGAGAATTGGCACAGGAAGTGACCCCAAGAGGAGCCTCGGAGTTTGAACAATGCCTGGTCCCAATGTCAATTTCTACCTCTGCAGTTTTCTTGTGTTTAAAAATGGCAACAAGAGGGCTGGAGAGATGGCGTAGCGGTTAAGCGCTTGCCTGTGAAGCCTAAGGACCCCGGTTCGAGGCTTGGTTCCCCAGGTCCCACGTTAGCCAGATGCACAAGGGGGCGCACGCGTCTGGAGTTCGTTTGCAGAGGCTGGAAGCCCTGGCGCGCCCATTCTCTCTCTCTCTCCCTCTATCTGCCTTTCTCTCTGTGTCTGTCGCTCTCAAATAAATAAATAAAAATTTTAAAAAAAAATTATAAAACAAAAAAAATGGCAACAAGAGCTGGAGAGATGGCTTAGCGGTTAAACGCTTGCCTGTGAAGCCTGAGGACCTCGGTTCGAGGCTCGATTCTCCGGGACCCACGTTAGCCAGATGCACAATGGGGCACACGTGTCTGGAGTTCGGTTTGTGGTGGCTGGAGGCCCTGGTGCACCCATTCTCTCTCTATATCTGCCTCTTTCTCTCTCTCTCTGTCACTCTCAAATAAGTAAAAATAAACAAAAAAAATTTAAAAATGGGAACAATAGCTCTGATGGCTAGTCTCTATTGTCACCTTGATGGGTGTAGAATTACTTAAGAGACAGATCTTGGGCTGGAGAGATAGCTTAGCAGTTAAAGCGCTTGTCTGCGAAGCCAAAAGACCCAGGTTTGCTTCCCCAGTACCCACATAAGCCAGATGCACAAGGAGGCACATGCATCTGCAATTCGTTTGCAGTGGCTGGAGGTCCTGGTGAGCCCATTCTCCTCTCTCCCTCTCTCTCTCTTTCTCTGTCACTACTAGCAAATAAATAAAATAAAATAAAAATAAAAAGAGACAGATCTCTGGGCATGTCTTGGGGGAGTTTCCAGATTGGATTAATTGGAGTGTGAAGACCCATCGTAACTATGCATGGCACCATCCCAGACTGAATAAAAAGAAGAAAACCAGGCTGCAGAGATTGCTCAGCAGTTAAATTCACTTGCTTGCAAAGCCAGATGGCCTGGGTTTGAATCCCCAGTACCCTCATAAAGCCAGATGCACAAAGGAGCACATGTGTCCGGAATCGGTTTGCAGTGGCAGGAGGTTCTGGCACACTCATATACTCTCTGTCTTCCTCTGTGTCAAATAAAGAAAAGATTTTTATAAGCTTTTTTGCCATTTATTTATTTGCAAGAAGAGAGAATTACAATGTGCATACCATGGGCTCCAGCTGCTGCAAATGGACTCCAGATGCATGGATCACTTTGTGCACCTGGCTTTACATGGGTACTAAGGAATCAACCTGGGATTCTTGAGCTTTGCAGGCAAGTGCCTTAACCAAGTGAGCCATCTCTCCAGCCCCCCAGGTTTTGGTTTTTTTTTTTTTGTTTGTTTGTTTGTTTTTGTTTTTTTGGTTTTTTCGAAATAGGTTCTCACTCTAGCCCAGACTGACCTGGAATTTACTATATAGTCCTATGATGGCCTTGAACTCACAATGCTTCTCCTACCTCTGCCTCTCGAGTGCTGGGATTAAAGGTGTGCGCCACCATGCCCAGCTCCCCCAATTTTTTTAATATTTTTTTGTTTATTCTTACTTATTTATTTGAGAGCAACAGACAGAGAGAGAAAGAGGCAGAGAGAAAGAGAGAGAGAGAATGGACACGCCAGGGCTTCCAGCCACTGCAAATGACCTCCAGATGCATGTGCCCCCTTGTGCATCTGGCTAACGTGGGTCCGGGGGAATCGAGCCTCGAACCAGGGTCCTTAGGCTTCATAGGCGAGCACTTAACCACTAAGCCATCTCTCCAGCCCTCCCGATTATTTTTTTTAAAGAAGAAAGCTAGCTGAGCCCCAGCATACATGACCCTCTGCTTCGGGACCGTGGATGCAATGTGACAGTCACCTCCTGCCCCGACTTCCGTACCTTCCTCACCATGAAGGACCAGTGCCCTTGAATTGCAAAATAAGTCCTTCCTCCTTTAAATTACTTCCTGTCAGGCGTGTTGTCATAGCAACAGGAAAACAACTAATACAATAGCTCTGGGTGCATTGAACAGTGTGAGAGTGATAGCGCGTGATTCATGGAAAGTGCCTCACGGAGGGCTTAGTTCAGGGTGGGCTCGGAGGTTGGGTGCAAGCTGGAGGAGGGTGAGGCAGTAGGGGGCTTCCAAAGTCTCCCCAGCCCAGGTTGCTCCTATGAGGTCTTGAAAAGAGGACTTCAACCCCAGGAAATCTTTAGTGTTTGAAGACTTGATGCCCAAGTCTTTTCACCAGCTTAATGGTTAAATATTCCTGTTGTTTTACTGTGAGGATTACGTGTAGACTGGAAGACCAGGTAATGACGTTTACTATGATAGCTCAAAAATTGCCCTAAAAAAAAAAATTCCAAAACTTTGTAAGGCAAAAATTCTTCGGCTCTGGGAGGTCTAAAAAAAAAAAAAAGGCTGATGTTTAAAGAAAAGCAATTTTCCACTTCAAATCTTTAAAAACATTTAACTTAACTTGAATGCAATTAACATTTAGATTAGAAGTTTTAAACTTCAACTGTTCATTCCCCTCTTATTTCACATGATTCTCAAGACACTCTTGGAGACCAAGACAGAGACAGTCAGTGCCTGCCTGCCCAGAGCAGAGCCTATGCATAAAAATGCAGAATTCTGACTCTGGGGCCCCATGGGGGCCTCGGGACACAACTCGGATCTTTCTCTGGATTCCACTTTGAGATCCAACTTTTTTCAAGTTTTTAACTTTTTTTAAAAGAACTATTTCATTCCTTTCCCTGGCAGCCTTCAAACACAATTTTTACAAACGCTTTTCTTTTCTTTTCTTTTCTTTTCTTATTTTATTGCTTTTTCGCTCCCTGTCCGGTTGTATTAATTCTCCGCTATTCCTAAGGTCTCTTTTTCATACTTGACCTCTCCTTGAAGTTGTCTTCCTGAAATCAGAGAGGAAGAAGCAACTCAGGCCAGAGTCGCCTTGCTGGCTGAGCCCCAGCTGCTGGTGAGGCGGGTGTTCTTCCCAAGCTTAGGGGTTCCCTGGACTGTGAAATGGTACCCCGCAGAAAGTCAGGGGTCTGTTGTCATCTGAAGGGAAGTAATGCTTCTAGCCAGTTTAAAGTCTGGATGCCGTATTTCTTTATTTTTCTGAGAGAAAGAGAAGGAAAGAAAGAGGCGGGGAGTGGGGGGGCGGGGGGGAGGGGGATGGGTGCACCAGAGCCTCCAACCACTGCAAACAAACTCCAGGTGTGTGCGCCCCCTTGTGGCGAATATGCAACATTGCACACTTTGGGTCACTGTGCATCTGGCTACATGGGACCTGAAGATTCGAACTAGGCTTTGCAGGCAAGCGCCTTAACCACTAAGCCATCTCCCCAGCCCTCTTTTTATTTTCTTTTATGTGCACGTGTGTGTATGCATGTTTACATGGATGCGGGTTCACATGAACGACAGGGTCTCACTGAACCTGGAGCTCTGCAGTGAGCAAATCTAACTAGCCAGCAAGCCTTAGGGACCGTCATGTGCCGCCTCTCCAGTGCTGGGATTACAGGCGCATGCCATTGCCTCCAGCGGCTGCTGGGGATACAAACCCTGGTCCTCAGGCAAGCACTTCTCCCTAAAAGCCATATTTCTCTAGCCCCTGGATGCTTTCATTAGTCATTAATAAAATGAGAACCAACAAAATAGGACCTCACCTTCCTTTTCCTGAGCTGTGATCACACTGGCCATTTCAGTGGATCTTTATTCCCAGCTTGGGATCTAAGGCAGGTGACATGGTCCCACTGCATCCTCGGGTCTCTGGAGGGGCTGTGAACATAGCCATCCTGCCTCCCACGTCCATCCATCCGTCCATCACCAGGAGCCAATTCACACTAACAGCTGGCAACCTGCTCTTTCCCTCGTGAGGGCTCATCTTCCAACCCGCAGCCTGCTCTGAGCATGTTCTCCTGCCAGGGGTTCCTGCATTTCCCTGTGCTTGGCACGCTCAGCATCTTGCCTTCTCAGAGATTCCCTGCCCACGAGGAGTGCCCTTATTCATGAGCCTGCTATATCCCTTTGTGTAATGAATAGTTCTTGAGAGAGCTACGTCAGGGCTGTGAGATGATTAGAAATGGCCCCTGTCCCCAGAAGTCACCCAGAAGATGAGAATCAAGTCCTTGGATCCTTGCAGGGGGGCAAGATGCTATCATAGGTGAGGTCAGGATGACCCAGCTAGCTTACTCATTATTGTAGAGAACCATTCTGGGCTTCACCCTCCATCCCTGGCCCCGGTATTCTGTTCCACAGAGCGTCCACAGGGAATAGCTCCTTCAGTTCCTTGTTCTTTTTAGAAGAATCCTGCAGTCATGTTGCAGTGTAGAGGCACTCACGAGTGGCAGGATGCCAACTTCCAAAGAGGAATGTGGCGGCAACTCCAGAGTCTACCTTTCTTTCTTTCTTTCTTTCTTTCTTTCTTTCTTTCTTTCTTTCTTTCTTTCTTTTTTTTGGTTTTTGAGGTATGGTCTCAATCTAACCCAGACTGGCCTAGAATTCACTATGTAGTCTCAGGGTGGCCTCGAACTCACAGCGATCCTCCTACCTCTGCCTCCCAAGTGCTGGGATTGAAGGCCTGTGCCACCACGCCTAGTGAGAGTATTCTTCTTCTTATTATTATTATTATTATTTTGGTTTTTTGAGGTAGGGTCTCACTCTAAACCAGGCTGACCTGGAATTCACTATGGAGTCTCAGGGTGGCCTCGAAGTCACGGCAATCCTCCTACCTCTGCCTCCCGAGTGCTGGGATTAAAGGCGTGCGCCACCACACCCAGCTGAGAGAGTATTCTTTTAAAGACGGCCCCCCATCAAACTCACACTTACCACTACCCCCTCTAATACACAGGACACCTATGCTGCTTGCCACACAGAAAATGCATAGACTCACCCCTGGGAACATCTCAGATGTTGGGATTGCATGCAGCCAGCTTTGCCAGCTCCCGCCCTCCATATGCCCACCTCAGCAGCCAATCACCGCTTCACCTCAGGTCCGCAGGAGCTAGGTCAGCTGTGGGCACTCACTGTGTTCCCAGCTCAGCTCGTCCTCAGCTCCCCTCTACCTTTGTGGCCTATAAAGGGGTGCACACAAGCCTCACCATTCAGAACTACCCCACATCAACGCAGTTTCCCCCCTGCCACCCCCTACACACGCATTTGGCAGTATGTGACAGGGCCAGAACCACAAGGCCTTTGCTATGGTTCTGATTTTATTTTATTGCACCATTAGAGGCTGAGCCTCAGACCTCACACATCTAAGCAAGTGCTCTATACCGACTACATCCCCAGCCTCTTCGTTAAACTTACTACTTGCATTGAAATGGGGTCTTGTTAAGTCACCCAAGCTGCCCTTAAACCTGTTCTGTAGCCCAAATAGGCCTTCAACTTGTGGTCCTCCTGCCTCAGCCTCCCAAGTAGCTGATATGACAAGCCACTAGACCCACTGCAAGGCCCGTTTCTACCCTTGGCTCACAAAGGAAGGCTACCAGCACACAGGCAGACTCATAAACTGAATTCAGTTTATTAGAAGTTCAGTCCTTGGATTGGAGGAATATTTTGGAGACTGGAAATAATAAGACAAAAGACCATGTTTTTAAATTGTTTTTGTTTATTTACAAGCAGAGAGAGAGAGAGAGAGAGAATGGGCACACTAGGACATCCAGTCACTGCAAATGAACGCCAGATACATATGCCACTTTGAGAATCTGGCTACATGTGGGTACTGTGGAATCAAACCCAGGTCATTAGGCTTTGCAGGCAAACACCTTAACCGCTGAGCCATCTCTCCAGCCCCAAATAGCTTTTTGAAACCCTTGAGGCTTATACTTCTTCATGGTATTCTTTTTAGATTTTTAAATATTCACTTATTTATTTACTTACTTGAGAGAGAGCAGATAGAGAATGGGCACAACCAAGCCTCTAGCCACTGCAAATGAATTCCAGATGCATGTGCCACCTTTTGCATCTGGCTTACATGGGTACTGCGGAATTGAACCTGGGTCCTTTGGCTTTGCAGGCAAGTGCCTTAACCACTAAGCCATCTCTCCAGCCCTCTTCATATTATTCTTAGTATCAGATTCCATGCTTAATATGTGCAAAAGGCCCAGTCAAGGCAGTATAGCACTTACTGGTAAGAGCTTGGTTCTGCAGATGGAGAAACTGGGCCATCCAGGCTTCCTTACCTGTGTGACCTTGAACAGTTGGAGTAGAGGTCTTGGTCACATACAAGTATATTTAGTTACCTGACAAAAAAATGCATTGGACTTAGATCCTTAAAAGTATGATAGCAGTACAAAGAAATAAGAACTGGCATGGTGGGATAGAGAGATGGCTTAGCAGTTAAGGCATTTGCCTGCAAAGCCAAAGGACCCCAGTTTGAATCCCCAGGAGCCATGTAAACCAGATGCACAAGGGGGCGCATGCATCTGGAGTTTGTTTGCAGTGACTGGAGGCCCTGGTGCGCCCATTCTCTATCTACCTCTTCCTCTCTCTCTCACGTTCTCTCAAATAAATAAATAATGTTAAAAAATATAGTTAAAAAAAACTTTTTTAAACTAGCATGACTTCATATAAAGGTGCAGCAGAGCTGACCAGATTTGCTCATGCACAAGAAGTGACGGGAGAGGAAAGGATGATGCTCACATTGGTGATTGGGGTTCTGGAATGGAGAGCTGGCTGGATGGGGTCTCGAGAGGCTCAAGTTTGGGGGGAAAGTGATGGGACATCTTCAAGGGACAAACATACACTTGAGATGACAGCTAGACTTCAGCAGGAATCTGTCACTGAGGACATGTCAGAGGTGGCCGTTTCTTCACCATCAGGGTATATATAGTTGGTTCTTGAGCCTTGTGATGCAAGATTTCCCATGCAGAGTCCACAGTGAAAAGAAAGGGACACCCTGGGCCTAAGTGCAGCCCACCCATGGGGTCCAGAGAAGAAAGCAGTAGAGGGAGCTGGGAGTGCAGAGTCAGGGTATGGGAGTGGGTGGACAGCTCCGCTTGACCGCTTTGTGGGCCTCCATACAGTGCTTGCTGGGTCCACTTGGGGCCTTGGAACTTCAGACCTATTGGCCACCGTGAACTCAGTATCCCTGGAGGATGTGAGAAACATCTGATAGAGAATAGCTCAGCACACCTGTACTTTTAATGGGATTTTGGCAACCAAGAAAGTCTTCAGCCAGACATGTTTCTAATGGAAATGGTTTCCAGACCAAGGCTTGGGGGAAGCAGGCAGCCACCCCAGCCTTGAGAATGCTGGCTTCCCGGGGGCCACCTGGAAGCTATGAACCCTATTGGGTCACCTGTGACTCTCTTGGTCACTCTGCTCTGTCTGGAGAGCACAACAGCCTGGCTTGGCTGTTATTGAATTTTGCTAAGCTAAAAATACAAGGTCTGCCCTTGTGTGGAAATGGGCCACACATGCAAGATTTTTGTCCTCCACGGGGGGCTTCTAGAGGCTGAAGGCGCTTCTGGGCCCTGCATGTGGCCTTCCCTGAGTGACATTTTCCCTGAAGTTCAAAGGCTGGGTCCACACACTGCGTCTGTGGATCAAGGTGCCCCGCTGGAGGCCAATTCCAGCCCAGCATGAGCTTCTCTGCTCCTGGCCTCCACTCACAGTCCCTTTCCCCTACGCTCAGATGTCAGACAAACTACCAGTTTATTAAAGGACAGCCACAAAGTCTTAGAGAAATCCAGCTGTTTCCAATGGATTTCTCCCACACACACAACCTTTTTGCATTCTTTGTGACACACCATTGTATAGACTACAGATCAGTGACTTGTGCACGTGAAGTTTGCTAGTTTAATATTTAAAGACTTTATTTTTAGAACATGTTCAAGGGCTGGGGGTTTAGCTCAGTAGTAGAACGTTTGCCTAGCGAGTGCAAGGCCATAGGTTTGGTCCCCAGAGTTGAATTATATATATATATATATGACACAAAGCCAGGTGTGGTGGTGCACGCCTTTAATGCCAGCACTCGGGAGGCAGAGGTAGGACGATTGTGGTGAGTTCGAGGCCACCCTGAGACTACACAGTGAATTCCAGGTCAGCCTGGGCTAGAGTGAAACCCTAACTCAAAATTTAAAAAAAAAAAGAAAGAAAGAAAGGAAAATGGAGCACTTTTAGGTTCACAACAAAATTGAAATAAGGGTGTGAGGTTTTTCTTCTACTCCCCCACCCCACATGCACAGCCTCCCCATTTCCCACCCTGGCACCCACCAGAGGATTAGGACTGAGAGACCGCTGCTGACACCCACCTGCCCATGATTTGCATTACAGTCTACTCTTGGCTTCATTCACCCTGTGGTCTGGGCAAACACACAATGGCATGCGTCTGTTATTACCCAGTCTTCGCCACCCAAAATTCTCTCTGTGCGCCACCTGTGTGGCCCACACTCTCCCTAGCCACGGGGGGGACAATGTTCATGCAGGTTAGCTGGCAGAGTGTGTTAACCTGGGGCTCACACGGGCGCATTAGTAATTACTTTCCTTGAATGTCCATATGTTACAGGCCATTAGGTTGTCACCGGGCCACTGAGCTTTGAAATGTGTCCTTGTGTCCCCCGTTCAGATTGGCTGCTTCTTGCTCACGCCCTGCAGACCAAAGTCCCCTTACTCCTCCTTGGCTCACCCAGGGGTCCTCGTACCTTTTAAACAAATGCATTGGATGACACACGATGTGTAGGGTTTACGACACATGCTCACTGAGTCAGAAAAGTGACCACCTTGGTAATATTTTATTTATAAAGTTACATCTCACAGAGCCTCCTCGGTCTGTTTTTAAAGCACACATGGACAGACGAAGTACGGAAAGCAGGTGGAAGGTGAGCTCCGGAAAGAGCTCTTAGTACAAAGCTAAATCATACATGGAGCATCTGTCCCCTCCCCCAGGTGAGGGCAGGTGGTCTGGTAGGAACAGCATGTCAGGATGACCCTGAAAAGTCGGTCTGAATAGAAGAAGGGCTGAGCAGTAGAGGGGAGCACTTTACCATCTCTCACAAGGGAAAGAAAGCACCTCAAATGCACTACAGACTTGGTGTGAGGTTTCCACTATTACAAAGGACCATAGACAGCCTGGATGCCGGGAGACAGGCAGCTCCAACAGCCTGGCCTGGGGGCCAGCTTCTCGGCTGTGGGGCTGGCCGTCCTTGCACCCAGGCTTCCGTCTCCCCATGCTCATCTGTAAGACAGGTTAGCAGCAGCATTTTCCTGATCAGAATGTTTTGAAACCAAAGAGATTAATGTATATGATTAGTCTGTGTTGAACATTTGTCACTGCGATGAGAGAGCTGAGGAATATCCCGTCGTCCTGTCATAGGCCCCTTGTGACTCCTCTCTGTGGTCACTTACTGTTTCAGCGGGTCACCCAATGACATGTCTAACCCGAGCCCAGCCCAACACTTGCCCTCAGATGACATTGGCACCATCTTTGTTTATTTTTATTTATTTATTTGAGAGTGACAGAGAGAGAAAGCGACAGACAGAGAGAGAGAGAGGGTGCACCAGGGCCTCCAGCACTGCAAATGAACTCCAGATGCGTGTGCCACCTTGTGCATCTGACTTGCATGGGTCCTGGGAAATGGAGCCTTGAGCCAGGGTCCTCAGGCTTCACAGGCAAGTGCTTAATCACTGAGCCATCTATCTCTCTAGCCCAACATTGGTGCTATCTCAAGGGAAAGTTGCTCTGTGAATACAAAGAGGGTCTTTTAAGAAAGAAAGAATCTTCACTTTTTGATGCTGAGACTGTGTACCCCTGTTCCTGTAGGTGACAGTTTGGGAGTGATGCATGCATGTAGTTTTGTTTTTTAAGACACCTGTGTTCTGTTGAAAGAATAATTATACTCTTGAAATGCCTTGATGTTCATAAGTATCTCTCTGAGTGACTCATTTGGAAGTTCATAGTCTGGAACTGTTTTGTAATATTACTGGAATACTGTGAGAGGGAGGGGCTCCCTCATGTAAAAAGACATTTTATTAATCAAATTCCACTTGTCTTTTTTTTTCTCTCTCCCTCTCATTTCAGAACGGTTTGATCACCACTGTCCCTGGGTAGGCAACTGTGTGGGGAAAAGAAACTACAGATTTTTTTATATGTTTATCTTATCCCTGTCTTTTCTGACAGTCTTTATATTTGCGTTCGTTATCACGCACGTCACTCTTCGTAAGTATGCTGGCGAAATCAGATTACGTATGTAACCATTTGCCTGACTTTGGTTTTCTGGTCTAATTTTTTTATTTCGATATGTTGATCATTTCTGGCTTTCTCTTCTCTCTCTGTCCCCTGTATCCTTCCTCACTTCCAGCCTGCCCCCTCTGCTTATCACTTCCTCTGTCCCTCTTCATCCCTCCCTTTTTTTCTACACCCTATCCTTCCAAAGGCAGTTTCTAGGTCGCACCTAGACCAGATGTCACTTCTAGGACTTTCCCCTTGAAACACCTGTCCCGTTCCAACCTTAATGATGTCTGCTGAGGGAGGAAAAAAAATCACATTTCACAAGAAGGTCTTCATGACACAATGATAACCATTGAATAGGCGAGCATGTTTTCTTCTTAACACAATATCTACTGATACATGATTTTCTTTAAATTTTTTAAAAAAAAAAAACCTCCTATAGAAAAAAAAATATCTGGGGATAAAAACTGGGGCTTTCTTGTGCACACACACCTCTATGTGTTTTAAATATGCACTTAACAAGATATTAAATTACCTGCAAGAACATGAGCAAATACTGCTGGAATACAAAGAAAGTAATTTTGGGCTGGAGAGATGGCTTAGCGGTTAAGCGCTTGCCTGTGAAGCCTAAGGACCCCGGTTCGAGGCTCGGTTCCCCAGGACCCACGTTAGCCAGATGCACAAGGGGGCGCACGCGTCTGGAGTTCGTTTGCAGTGGCTGGAAGCCCTGGCATGCCCATTCTCTCCCTCTCTCTATCTGTCTCTTTCTCTCTCTGCCTGTCACTCTCAAATAAATAAGCAAAAATTAAAAAAAAAAAAAGAAGAAAGTAATTTTATTAAAAGTGAGATAGGGATGAAAATTATCTTAATATAACTACCCAAGTAAACGGCAGTCCTTTTTACTAGGTTTTCAGCATCAGACATGAATTCCCTCCCATGGGGCATGCGGTCTAATCACAGGGTACTTTGTTGCCACCATGACAGACATGCCACTATCGCACTTGTGGGCACAGCTTGCCTATGTGGCTTTGATGGTTTGTTTGTTTGTTTCATTCTCCACTATGAAGGTCATATTCTGAGTTTCTGTTGCCTCCTAGTCACCCACTTTCCTATCGTAGAGAATGATGAGAAGGAAGTTCATTGACTTTGGACTATAAATGCAAGCCTTTGACCTTTCAATATCGTGTCATTAACAGCACCAGAGGGCAGCCTTACCTCTCATGCATATTCCTGAAACATAAGCACCCATTAATGCCTACACAGCCTCACTCCAGCATGTTTCTGGAAATACCTGAACAGAGAGGCCTTACTTCCTCCCATGGCAGTGTTCAGCCCACAAATGGAGCATGAGGAGGCTTATGCAAATCACTTTTCCCACCCTTATGTCTGGGTGGGGTCCATGTAGGTGTTGGTGGGTGTGGGGGGTGTGTGTGTGTGTGTGTGACTCAATTATAGTAACTACATGAATTACCCAAAGTTTCCCAGATACTTTGAATCCCCATAATTGCTGATCCTTTTGATATATAATACATATGACACATGCATGAAGGTCGAAAGTTAGCAGGCTTGCCAAAGAAGATGAGAGTCTTCTTCTGCCCCAGCTGCAGCTGGTGAAGACATCCTTTCTCTCGGTTTTCCGAGTCCTGATATGGCAGAGGCGGAGTCTGTGGTTCATACGTAAAAGAAGCACAGAGAAAGTCAAGAATGTTGCATATATTTTCAAGGAGATCCTTGTTTTCATAGCAGAGAATAGATATCAATACTCCAACACACACATGACGCTAAAAATTGGTATTTTTATCTTATATTCTTCCGCAATCTTTGACAAGTTCAAAATGCTTTCATATATACTAGCAGGTTGTATTGGTGGCTTCTCCCTACATCCTGTATCTCAAGGGCCAGTTTTTTGGCTTGCTCAGTTATATGTAAATGCCAGTAACAGCTACACACATGTGCACAGACACTTTCACACTCATGCTTGCTCACCTCTGTACACACGCAGTGAATTCCACGGCCACTCTAGAGTTGGCCGTGACATTCATTTCTCTTTCCATCTTCACGGAAGCGTCATTCACCCTGATTCCAGCAAACCAGAATTTACTGTACTTCAGTGCTTAAATATTATGACTAATCTAAAATTCAGAATTTATCAGCCTGCAAGATGTATTTTGAACAAAACAAACAAAGCTTCTCCTTTCCCCTTTCCTTCACTTCCAACAATCTTCACCAAACATCTGATCCCCACACACACACCTTTGGCTGGGCAATGATGCCTTCAGAAAGGGTTCACAAAGCCCCTGCATCCCCAAGACACACACCATGGGCAGAGGGAGCCACTGAAAGTAGCGGCCAGGGTGTAGGACGTGACAGAAGTCTGTCATCTCTAAGCTTCCTAAAAAGCTTAGAGAGTCTGGGTTCCCTTACAGGCCAAGGAAGGTCTAAGCAAACCATACGATGTGAGTGTGAAAGAGAAAGAAGTCATTTCTTTTGTTCTAACTTGACCTTGAGATTACCTTTGCCCTTGACCTACAGCTTTGCACTTGCTGGCTGTGCCGCGCTGGCCTTGGGGAGATTCAACAGGAAGCCTTCAACACCTATCTTGCCTGATTAATAAGCAATGCAGTCCCTCTTTCGCCCCGCTTTCCACCACATACAATGTCTTTATGCCCCCCATGGTGGGCAGTGGGCACAGAGGGAGGGAGTTCCTGGAGAAGATGGAGTCAAGCTCCCTTCATCCTCCGCATGGTGGTACATGGTTGGCAGTTACAGGGAGAGACCTGGGGCTGTGCCACTCGCTCACCCCACAAGATGAGACTGCCAAGTCCTCTTCCTCATAGGCTGTTATTTTTTTAAAAGAACACATAAGACAAACAACAAAAAAAAAAGTTTCTCATCTTTACTCAAGCCCCTAAAACAGTGTCATCTCGCACAGACAAGTTCTCAGTACAGGGCCTGAACCCAAAAGGATTTAGAGTGAAAAGCAAGAAGCCAGTGTCTTCTCGGCCTGGTTTGTAAGCCCGCTAGAGTCAAAACTTAACAAGTGTGGGGGAAAAACAGAAGCGGGGGGGGGTGGGGGGCATCTAGTATTCTGTTTTCCTATGAAAATGAAGAAAACAAAGGAGTAATCAGAACTGTAATTGATGGGAAAGGACGCAGACACCCATCTGCTTTTATTGAAAAAAAATAAAATAAAAGTACCCTGCAGATGTTGCATCTAATTATGAGGCTGCCATTTTCTGGTTGAAAAAATTGGAGTGGAATCTCAAACCCTGATCAGTAAACTAGGTGCCCGCGTTGGCGCTTAGAAAATGAACTATTTAATTGCTCTGTAGGCCCCGATGACTTACGTAGATGCATGTGTTTGCAGCGGCCGCTGGCTCTGCAGGAGAGCGGGCGAAAACTGAGTGTTGCCTTCATTCCCACAGGTTCACAGCAGACGGGATTCCTCAACGCCCTTAAGGACAGTCCTGCGAGATATCCTTTCTGGTGGTTCTGCTGACGGGATCAGTAGCTCACTAACACCTTTAGTCTTACCTCCTTGGTTTTTTGTTTGTTTGTTTTGTTTTAAATATTTTACTTTATTTATTTAAGAGAGAGAAAAAAAAAAGGCAGAGGGAGAGGATGGGCGCGCCAGGGCCTCCAGCTACTGCAAACGAACCCCAGACCCACGCGCCCCCTTGTGCATCTGGCTTACGTGGGTCCTGGGGAATCGAACCGAGGTCCTTTGGCTTTGCAGGCAAGCGCCTTAACTGCTAAGCCATCTGTCCAGTCCTTACCTTCTTGTTTTTGACCTTGGCTTTTCTTCTCCACCTCCACCGCCTTCCCACCTTCACCTTCCCACCTTCCTCAGAGCAGAGGCTGTGGGGAGGGGCCACTATGGCCAGTGAGGCTCCTTACCAGGGGCTGTGAGCCCCAGCCTGCCCCCAGCAAGAGATGACAGGAGAACTTGCTCCAAAACCAGAACCAGGGCAGGCGTGGGGGCGCACACCTTTAATCCCAGCACTCGAGAGGCAGAGGTAGGAGGATCGCCATGAGTTCAAGGCCACCCTGAGACTACATAGTAAATTCCAGGTCAACCTGGGCCAGAGTGAGACCCTACCTCGGGAAAAAAAAAAAAAAAAAACACAGACAAAAACAAAACCAGGCTTTCGGTGCCTCATCCAGGTGGACTCAAAGTTAAGAGATCCCTTTGGCAAAAATCATTTTACTGAACGTCTACCATGTCCCAAACCTGGGGGTTACAAAGTTGAAGACAACCAGCTCAAGCCTTCAGAGTATATTTAATTCAGAAGAGCCCGGGCTATGTGGAAAAACAAGCACACAAAACTCGCCCACTTCTTACCTTCTCCGTGAATGTCTGTAGGTGCCCACGTCTGGTCTCTGTGATGTCTTGAAGCAGAACGAGTGTTTGGTGCCATAGAGAAGACACGCACGATGCTTAGGTGGGGCTGGAATTTAAAGACCATGGCACCTGCTGCTGGGAGTCAAGACCAGCTGTGGCTGGTGGCCTCCAGTCAGGTCTTTGGGTTCTGGGAGGGTGTGAAAGGATGGGAGTACATCTAGCAGGGATGGTGGGGAAGCAGAAAGGGTGGCAGTAGATGTAGGGAAGCCTCAGCCGGGTCGGAAGCCGTGGCAAGTGTATGTCAGGGAAGGCGCCAAGCCTGGCCTCACGCACTTCCTCTCCAAGGATCTGCAGGGTGCCTGGTAGACTGCTGGGTATCAGGAAAGGGCAGCACCCGGGGCTGCTCTGGATCACTGGCCCTTGGTTCACTTACGTGGTGAAGCGAGGAGGCCCTGTGGTAGCCAAAAACTGGTGGGTGGGACGGGGGGGTCACACTGAAGGCTGTGATATAGGTGGGTTTCCTTCATCCACTGCATGCTAGGGAACTAGGTACAATTTTGGCATGTAAGTGCTGTCATTAGAGCTTTTTATTGACTTAAAAAATATTCATAGCCAAGTATGGTGGCATATGCCTTTAATCCCAGCACTTGGGAGGCTGAGGTAGAAGGGTCCCAATGAGTTCAAGGCCAGCCTGGGACTACTGAGCGAGTTCCAAGTCAGCCTAGGTTACAGTGAAATTGTAGCTCAAAAATAAATAAATAAATACATAAATAAATAAAGGACTGGAGAGATGGCTCAGCAGTGAAGGCGCTTGCCTGCAATGCCTAATGACCTAGGTTCAGTTCCCCAATACCCACGTAAAGCCAGGTACACAAAGTGGTGCATGCATCTGGAGTTCGTTTGCAAATAACTAAGTAAAACATTTAAAAAAAAAGAAAGTGTAAGAAGTTAAAAATGAAATTGATACAATTTTTAAAAAGAATATCTTGCAACAGTGATCACACAGGGTAAAACAGTGAGTGATGTGATTACAAAAGAAAGCCACCCCCACCGCCCCCCTGCCCCCCCACCGCCCACCATGGTGGAAAGCTGTCACAAGGCAAGAAACAGGAGCCTAGCGTTCATGGCCTAGGGATGGCCCAGGGAGAGGAAGGGGGTCCTGAGGGGGTGTATTACTTGGGCTCAGAATGTGTGTGCAGGGTTCCTCACGTCTTGGTGGACCAGGACGCAGAGACAAGGCCAGACTCAAGGAAAGCCTGACTACATCCCTCAAGGCCTGTATCCACTACTTAGGACCTATGTCCCAAGGATTCTGTCACCTCCCAAAACAGCACCACCAGTTGAAAACCAGGTATCCAACAAACGCATGAGCCAGTGGGGGACAGTTCACATTCAATCTGTAACAGAAGGTTCTGCCAAGAGGGTCACAGGAAAAATGGGGGGGAAAGACTCTCTCTCTGTCTCTCTGTCTCTCTGTCTGTCTCTCTCTCTCTCTCTCTCTCTCTCTCTTTCTCTCTCATAGACACCCCTCTTCATCAGGCCATAGGAGTTTTGCAATACTTTGTAGTTAGCTGCATGTCAGATGGAAGGAGGTGAGAATGCCACAGTCTTACAGGAAATGCAACCTGACCTGTCGTGAGTGCCAGGGGCCCACATGGCTGTACTTTCTTGCAGACTCTCAAAGGTAGAAACCCTCAGGATCAGATGCAAGGACAGCCCCAGGGCTCTGGGCATCCTTGAGGAATTCCCCAGAGAGGGGCTCCTGCCATCCAGCATCACGTCAGTGTAACATAGCGTTAACATCCCATTAAGGGGATTACAGTCATTTTTAATCATGACTTATTGTTTAGCTCTCCCAAAATGAAAAGGGTTTCCTGTGGCTGGTAAATCAAATGGTAATTGATTCTGCATTTGTGGAGGCTTTCCACCAAAGCCTCTTTATCCCCCAATTTGCATTCATTGCAACGCTTACCAGCCTGAAAGGCACCCACCACTGCCTAATGAACATCGTCTGTTTTAATGGAATTTAATAGGAGGCTAACTGGAAAAAAGGCCACCATGAAGCATGATGGGAGATAATGAAGGGAGCCCAGAACTTTGCTCTCCTGTCCCTGCTGATGGCTGTTGAGACTCAGAGGGAGCCTCGGAAACAGAGACAGACGTCCCGTCCCTAGTACTGCCTACAGCTGCACCCGAGCTGGGAAACCAAGACACATCCCAGGGTCATCTTAGCAAGAGCCGTGTTCTCCTGACAGCGGCCGGGCCCCACTCGGGGAATGGAGGCTGTGGGGTTATATGTAGCATGCTCCCCTGCCCTGGTGGAGCCCTTTGGAAAGGCTGTGAGCCCTTCCGGAGGTGGAGCCGGGTTGGAGGACGCGTGTCACTGGGGAAAGGACTTGAGATGTTACAGTACCACCCTTCCTGCTGTCCCGCTGGACTTCTAGCCAATGTGACATGTGACATGCCGGTTTCCTGCTCCTGCTAAGCTCTCGGCACCATAATAAATGGTAAGGCTGAATAAACGCTGTCCTTCCCTAGACAGCTTCTGGCTGTCTGTTTTGTCCCAGCAAGGAGAAAGTAACTGGTACAGAAAACCCAAAACTAATGGGAGGGAGGGAGTCTCATAAAGTATAAACTTTCCATTGTATTAGGTAAGATTTCAAAGCAGGCAGGAGGTAGTTGGGGGTTGAAAGTCACCCACGCAATACAAGAACATGTTGTTATATTTTAAAAATAAATTCCAATTGAAAGGCGACAGAAAGGGTTGTCCATGGTGCCCCTCCCCCCCGCTGCCAGTTTTTGTTTGTTTGTTTGGTTGGTTGGTTTTTCGAGGTAGGGTCTCACTCCGGCCCAGGCTGACCTGGAATTCACTATGTAGTCTCAGGGTGGCCTCGAACTCACGGCGATCCTCCTACCTCTGCCTCCCGAGTGCTGGGATTAAAGGCGTGCACCACCACGCCCCGCTCACCACTGCCAGTTTTTTATATATGTTCCAGTGGTCTTCATGGAACTAGAGTATGTACATGGGCGCTCATGCTATCTGCGCGTGGTTGAGGGGTTGCTGGTGACTTTAAAAGAATCCTAAGTCAGTTTTTACTCACTGCCTGGAAATATTTCCACAGCACTATATAGTCTACCTCGTTCTCTTTCTGACTGCTTGATTGGATTCCAGAGTGTAGATAACTAATTGAGTCTTTTGACAGATAACTAGGTATCTTCCTTCCTTTTTTGTGTACATAGTATACAAGGTGTGGGTGTGTGCATGTGTTTGTGCTGATGTGGTGCCCCGTGCACTCACCTACAACATCCTATGGGCTCACTGCAGTGGCTGGGGAACACCAGGGGTCCCCCTTTCCATCATTCACCCCCTGCTTTTCCTCGCAATGGAGTCTTTACTGATTCTGGAGCTTGCCACCCATGAGCCCCAGTGATTCTCCAGTGTCCACTTCCCAAAGGACAGTGGCTATAGACATGTGCGGCCATACCCAGCTGTTTAAATGGGTTCTCAAGATTCAAACTTGGGTCATCTCAGGCTCTCATGCTTGCACAGGAAGTTCACTTTACCCCTGAGCCATCTTTCTAGCCTCATTTCCTCCTTTTATTTTTGTTTCTACTTAAAAAGTGAGATATTACAGCAGAGTGTGGTAGCATACGCCTGCATTCCCAAGAGTCAGGAAGTTGAGGCAGGAGGATTGAGGGTTCTGGACTACAAAGTAAAAGCTGTCACCAAAACAATTAAGCAGTAAGTATTTATGTAGTTCTTTGTATATAAATGTTAGTATTTCTCTGAGATTGGCAACTAGCCTGTGAAACGTCTGAGGTGAAAGTTAAGCATAAGCCAGGCATGGTGGCGCATGCCTTTAATCTCAGCACTCAGAAGGCACAGGTAGGTGGATTGCTGTGAGTTCAAGGCCAAGACTACATAGTGAATTCCAGGTCAGCCTGGGATAGAAAACGAGATCCTACCTCAAAAAAAAAAAAAAAAAAGAGAGAGAGAGAGAGAGAAAAAAGAAAAGAAAAAAAGAAAGATAAGCACAGTTTAAATGTTAGGTCTTGGGCTAGGGCGATGGCTCAGTGGTTAAAGGCACTTGCTTGTAAAACCTGGCAGCCTAGGCACATTCCCCCATACCCATGCAAAGCCAGATGAACAAAGCATCACATGCGTCTGAAGTTCATTTGCAGTGGCTGGAAGCTCTGGCATGCCCATGTGCACTCTCATAAGTAAATAAATAAATGTTAAGCTGGCCAAATCATCTGTAAAGGACGTTAAACCAATTTCCTCTCAGCTGTCACCACAGCCTCCACCAACACTAGGTCTTATCACCTTGTCATTTTTGCCAATTTGAATGGAGAGAAAAGCATCTCGTTTCGCTTTCTATTTTCTGGATAACAATTCACGATTTATTTTTTTAATCACAAAGTGCCCATCCATAGCCTTTATCCACTTCGAGCTGGCTGTTCTTTTTCTATGAACATATAGAGGTTCTTTATGTATTCCTAAAATAACCTTTCAAATATCCTTTCTCTGCGTGTGTCTACTAATCCATTACTTACCTTTTAACCTTTTTTTTGTTTAGGTAAAAATATCCATCAGAGGCCGAAGTAGGAGGATCTCTGTGAGTTCGAGGCCAGCCTGAGACTATGTAGCGAATTCCAGGTCAGAATAGGCTAGAGTGAGTGAGGCCCCTCACTCAAAAAGATTATATATATATATTCATCAACAAATTCAATCTCTAAATCTTATACTGCTTGACTCTTGGTTTTGTGTCTTAATTCTTCACTCCAGAGTTATACAAATAATTCCTTTGTTTGCTTCTGATACTTTGATCTTTTACCTCTTTGTGAGTAAGTTTGTATGTGAGCTGAAATTCTTTTTTTTTGTTTTTTTGTTTTTTTGTTTTTTGAGGTGGGGTCTCACTCTAGCCGAGGATGACCTGGAATTCGCTATGTAGTCTCAGGGTGGCCTCGAACTCACAGTGGCAATCGACCTGCCTCTGCCTCCTGATTGCTGGGATTAAAGGTGTGTACTACCAATGCCTGGCTGAAATTCTTTATCGTTCCCAAATATTTGCTGGCATGCCCAACACCAGTTTCTACTTGACTCTGGCAATTCTCATTCTTCTGTTTCAAAACATTTGCATGTGTAAAATGCTGAGGATCCCCACAAGCTTTTGTTTATTTTATCTAGTGTAGATGTTTCTCTCTATCCTGATGGAAATTAAAATACACTGGTAACACTCAGTTGATGCTCGGGTTGTACACACAGAAGTGAGGACAGTACCTCTAGGTGGTTGGACCCTGGAGGCAGTCCTCACAGAGGGGTAGGGAGGGAAAGTGGACCTGAAAAACCACTGGGGAGTTCACAGGAAGACAGTGTTGACCTGGAGGGGCCCAAAAGCATTTAGGGGGCCCTGTGGTCCCATGGACACCAGTCTGAAAGCGTTCTCTCACAGTTAACTGTCTCCATCCCAATGCTGTGAGCCCTGTCTGAATTCAGTTCCATTCCTCACTGCCCCGTGCTGTTGGCATTTTTCTTTCATGACTAGAAGCCTCCATGTGCCCACACCCTCTGGCAGCTCTTTTGCAGAGTTTCTGACTGTTCTTGCACAAGTTGTCCCCTCGATGAGTCTCAGAGCAGCCTGTTTGTCAGATTCCATTAAAAAAAAAAAAACTCCAGTTGGAATTCTGATTGGTGTAGCAGTTACTTTCTCATTGCTGAGACAAAGCACCCGACCAGGAGCAGCTTATGGAAAGAAAGGGTTTAATTCTGGCTGACAATATCAAGGGGAACTGTCGGGAGCATGGCAGGAGCAGAACCCAGAATCACAGCTTCACATCAGCAGGGAAGAAGTCGGGTGGGGGAGATGACCAGGAAGTGGGGCTGGGTTATAAAACCTCCCCTGAGGCCTCCCCCTGGTGACACACACTTCTTCCACAGTGCTACCCACTGGGGATTAAGTCTGCAAACAAGGCTATCTTTACTGGACATTTTACATTCGAACCACCACCGTTGGGATCCTGGCAATTTTCTCTGTTAATTTTGGGCCCCTACACACCTTAACCACCTGATAGAAACACACGCAGAAGAAGATTTGAGGGAAGGCTGCGGTCACATGACAGTGTCGAAGGCTCTCAGTTCCTGCCTCATTTCACAGATAGTGTCTGCATTTTACACCTGGCAAAATTACCACCCCCAGCCTAGCTGCGGCCACGTAGGCAGAAGATGGGTCATGACACGATGGCAGAGACATGTTGATTACACACAGTGGCTCCAAGGCAGTGAGACCAGTGCCAAGTTCTAGTGTCACCTTTGGGCTCAGCCTTGCCACCACGAGCCCTGCGGGCCACAAAGTGGGTGATGCAGTCACATCTTGAGGACTTGGGAAGGATTCTTTTTCCCTTAAAAGTCTGGGGTCCAGGCTCAATTCTGTTCTGTATGAACTGCTATGTGCATTCTCACAAATGACATAATCTCTCTGAGCTTTGTCCTTCTCATCTGTAAAATGAAGGGATTCAGCTAAATCAGGGCGTCTTAATTGGAGGTCCATGTGTATCAGTGGTGGGAGGAGCTTCTAGGGAGTTTTTGCTTTCTTGAAAATACTTTATTTAGGACTGGAGAGATGGCTTAGTGGTTAAGATGCTTGCCTATGGAGCCTAAGGACCCATATTCAATTCCCCAGTAACCATGTCAGCCAGATGCACAAGGTGGTGCATGCATCTGGAGTTTGTTTGCAGTGTCTGGAGGCCCTGGGCATGCCCATGCTCACCCTCTGTCTCTGTCTCAAATAAATTTAAAAATATATATTTATTTAAGGGAGAGAAAGAGGCAGACAGACAGAGAATGAGCACACCAGGGGCCTCAAGCCACTGCAAAAGAACTCCAGGCACATGCACCACCTTGTGCATCTGGGTTTATGTGGGTACTGGAAAATTAAACCCAGGTCCTTGGGCTTTGCAGGCAAGCACCTTAACCATTGAGTCATTCCTCCAGCCCCTCTGTGCATATTTTTCAGAGGAGTAGGATCCTAGAAAGGTGGAAGGCCCAGTTCAGTGATTTCTTACCATTTATGATCCCCACCCCCAACCGTGAGGAGTTCTAACCATTCCGCCCAGCTGCAGCTCCAAGACCCTGCCACCATCACTCTGCCTAGATTGCAACCTTTTGGTGATGCAAGGAGAGTTCTGAGGTTCTCCACATGTTACTCAGGCACCTCATCTTTTTTCTCCTCCTCAGCTCTCTTCCACCCTTGTGCGTAACTTCCCCTTGGCACCCTCCATTTTTCTGTTTCCAGTCACACACCTATGACAAAGGCTATCCATTGCCTCTTCCGCAGCCGAGTTTTCCTGAATTTGTCTCCCCTCTGGTCACTCTGTCCTTTTTCTTGGACTCCACCTTTGTTTTCTAGCCAGTGTGGGACATGATGCCCAGTTGGGCTGTCTCCTCAGCCCTGCTGAGGAAAAAAGGAAGGGGTATCGTTGAGTCCTAATCACCAGGGAGGTTGTCTGGAACAATACCATTTGTTCTCCATGGGCAGCACTGTCTCTCTGTTCCTCTGTACACACCATAGCTTCCCCCCCCCCTCCCCACCAGGGTAACCTTAGATGCAGCTGAAGGGTTGCCCAGCCTTGGGGCAGCTCTGGGTAGGGGATGCTTCCCTGCACCTGTCTTGTATCCTTGGGGTCCTCCAAATCACCTGCTACTCCACAAGCAGATGCTCTGACCTTCTATGTTCTATGTCAGCCTACACACAGGTAGGAGTCCGCTCTTTCCTCCTGTTTTGTGTGGCAACCCCACGCAAAGAGAAACATTCGTCATCAAGCCCCCATGTCAAATTATAGTACTTCACTGGGCAATGTATTCAGTTCTGTCATCTAGGGGGAATTATTTCCAACCTGTAACATTAGTGGTGGCATAATCACAGCCCGATCTATGCATCTCCGTCCTTAGAGACAGACATGAGGAAGGCACAAGGTTTACTATCCCCAACCTGTAATTCATTGCTAGGAGAATGTAAAAAATATATGTTTATATCCTAGATCCAGCCCTTGATGAATGAGTTTTTTTTTTTTTTCCTGAGAAACATCTGTATGATGTAAATAGGATTTTGTAAACATTTGTAGACAGGCATCTCATCTTGTCAAACTGCCACTCTTAGGTGATTGACACCATTAGAGAAGGCTGAGCTTCCCCCTTTGACAACACGTCATGTAGAGTGTCTGTCTTCCTCTCACCGCCCTGTCCCAGTGACTGAGCCAGGAACCAGCTGAGGGGCTGAGAAGGGGGTCTCTAAGTGAAAGCACCCCACCCCAGCTCCACTCTGAGAAATGACTCCCAGTTGAGAAGCATGAGCCTTTCTCCCCAACTTCAAAAGCTGAGAACAGATGGTCCACAGAGGCAGGAGATTCTGGACTTCCAAAGCCATCCTACTGGAGGAGGGCACGGTCCTCAGCTCCCAGAAGACAGAAGCAGAGTTGCATCAAAGAGTCATTTAATACAGAGTCCTTTCATCAGAGGCCTAAGCACTTTCCGACCTTGGTTCCACCACGAGTGGGAGGTGACGGTGAAGGAAGGTCACGAGAGAGAGAGCAGTCAAGGGCACTGTCCACTATAAAAAAAAGTAAGTGGGGTCTGGAGAAATGGCTTAGCGGCTAAGGCTCTTGCCTGCAAAGCCTAAGGATCCATGTTCCTCTCTCCTGGTCCCACGTAAGCCAGATGCACAAGGTGACGCAAGCGCACAGCATCATACACGCACACAAGACGGTGTGCGCATCTGGAGTTGGATTGCAGTGGCTGAGACCCTGGCATGCCAGTTCGCTCTGTTTCTCTTTCTTGTCTCTCTCTGTGTGTCTCTCTCATTTTCATAAAGGTGTGTGCCACCATGCCCAGCAAAAAAATGAATAAATAAATAAGAAGTAAGTGGTAGTCGGAAAGGTCACCAGTCATGCACAGAGCTGTGAACGCCTCTGCGCTGGGGAGTTGTGGAGAGCATGACGTGGTTCCTGTGCTGAAAGAGGTGTCTGGTTGGATAGAAGGAGAGAATGGAGGGTTAGGCAGGACAAGAAGCCCAGACCCACCCTGTGGAGGTTCCCATCATACGGCCTCGCTGGCGGCCACGAGAAGGTCCTAACCCCCCGTCACCGTCACCGTTGGCCTCCTTGACTCGGCCACTGTGCTGGAGGCCGTGGTGTGCTTCTTCTCCGTCTGGTCCATCGTTGGCCTCTCAGGGTTCCACACGTACTTGATCAGCTCCAACCAGACAACGAATGAGGATGTAAGTTCCTGGCTGTGTGCCACGTGGGCACGTGCTTGGGGGGGTTGCCTTGGGAGGAGAAGGAGCAAAGCAGGGAGAGGCCCCCCTCTCACCCACCCCGCCCCAGCTGTGAGGCCTGGAGCGTAAGAAAGGCAGTGACACGCGGCCGTGGTTCCCACGCGTCTGTATCAGACGTTGCTTCATTCTCCTTTGCTTTGTGACCGTGTATGTCAGTCAGACAGTAGGATGGAGCAGGTGACCCCGGTCTGACCCTGGGGGCTTCTTTTTTTAACTTTATTTTTATTTATGTATTTGAGAGAGAGAAAGAAGCAGAGAGAGAGAGAGAGAGAATTGGCGTGCCAGGGCTCCAGCCACTGCAAAGGAACTCCAGATGTGTGCTCCCCCTTGTGCATCTGGCTAACGTGGGTCCTGAAGAGTCAAACAGGGAGCCTTTGGCTTTGCAGGCAAATGCCTTAACTGTTAAGCCATCTCTCCAGCCCCCTGGGTCTTTTGCAAGTCCTCTTGAATAATTTTGGAAGCGAGGTGTCACACTTCCCCTAACAGAGAGACCGTGGCACGCTGACATATGAATGAATCTAACTTTCATGCTTAGTATCTCTGTCTAGTTTATGGAGAAAATTGCTCTGATCCAAAGTTGAACTTTGAGTCCAGGAACATCTGCCAGTATGGAATGTGGGTAAAGGGGAGGGAGGGAGACAGGAAGCTGCTTCCAGTAAGCGTGGTCCTCCTGTCCCTGGCCTAGGTTCTCACACAGGTCTCTGTACACAGACGTCTCAGAAGAGGTCTGGTGACCTTAAACAAAAGCTAAGAAATTTTGATGGTAAAGTACATGAGAAAAACAGATTACTAAAGCAGCTCTTTTGACTTGGTGACTACAAATGTTAGAATCTGGAGAAAACAAACAAACAAAACCCTTCACCAATACTGAGGCTGAATTCAAAGTCTACATTGGCAGTTAAGAGTCAATTAACATTTTTGCAGTTACCATCCCTTTACTGACTACATAGGGGTACAAGATATGAATATGAAAGACAGCCTTCACTGGTTTCCCTGAGAGACCTTTTAGTGACATAGTGTGATCTAAAACGAAGATTTTTTTTTTTTGTCCCCAAAGAATGTAACCCTCTCTCTCCCTAACTTAAGCCACTGAGGATATTTCCAAGTTTGAGGTCAACAGCCATTTTACCTTCTAGAATATTACCTCAGTGTCACCTGGAAAAGGACTGAGTAAAGATTCTTTGCCCTGCTGGGGATGGAAGCCATGCCCCAGCACAAGCTAGGCAAGTGTCCTATCAGGAAGCGATACTGCCAGCCTCTTGTTTTGACTTTGTTTATAGGGCTCTCATCATCCAGTTTGTCTAGACTGCGGAGCTGACAGGCTGGATATCATGTGCTATTGATGCTTCTTCTATTTCAGATCAAAGGATCTTGGTCAAACAAAAGAGGGAAAGAAAATTACAATCCCTACAGCTACGGAAATATCTTTACAAACTGCTGTGTTGCCCTGTGTGGACCCATCTCTCCAAGGTGAGACTCAGATAGCATGCTCATCACAGAGCTCGAGAAAAACCGAGGCCTTGTCCACGTTAGCGCAGCCACAGAGGCAGAGGCCTGGCCCCGCCCGGTGGAGCGGACCACACCACAGATGACCACCACTGTTCTGCATGCGCCGTGTGGACATGGCCTTAATGAGATAGACACCTGGCTTCATTTGGCTCCCTTTTTTGTTTGTTTGTTTGTTTTATTTTGTTTTTGGTCTTGAATGAATTTAAGTTTGGGGAAAATTCCCTACAGCTCAGAATGGGAAGAATGAAGCGTGTGACCCTATGAATTATTGAGTGATACTGAACGCCTGTAACAAGCAGCGACCTGTGGTTAACATAGTGAAGGAACCAGCACCCATCTGTAGGAAGCGACGAGAAAACCTGTAGGAACAAGTGTTGACGTGACTGACACTCAAATACCTCCCAGGGGAGACAGATCCGGGTGGAGTAGCTGAGATCGTGGAGGTGGCACGGGTGATAATAACCACCGCAATAACTGGCATGGATTGAACTGGTGTTTAACCCTTCTCTAAGTCCTTTACACGCATTAACTTAGTCAGTGGGAGAAGGGGTCAACAGCCTTGCCGTGTGTCCAAGGCCATTCACTGCCATACTCACATCACGGTGGTCCCATTGGGTAACTAGACACGGGTCTTCTTTCAGCTTTGGCTGAGAACTTTAGGAGTCCACTATGCCTCTCTCACCTCCTAAGCTTGGGACCCTTCAGGACCCCTGCTCCTCAGAGGCTCCTCTGGGACCCTGGCAGGCAAGGGTCGTCAAGGCCTCTGGGAAGGGGCCACCTTGGAGAGGGGAGTCAAGCCCGCCTGGTCGGTGCCAGCCCCTTATGAAGAGCTCTGGACTCCCCAGGCCTTCTTCTCAGCCCCTTAGGTCAGGAAGTGTCTCCCAGGCACTGGGGTTCTCACTATTCTAGACTATTTCCGATGAGGTGGTTTGTATGGGATGGGCTTTGAAGGGACCTTGGGGGAACGCAAGAGTAAAGAACCAAACCTCAGGCTGGAGAGATGGCTTAGTGGTTAAGGCATTTGCCTGCAAAGCCAGAGGATCCCAGTTCAATTCCCTAGGACCCATGTAAGCCAGATGCACAAGGGGGCACATGCATCTGGAGTTCATTTGCAGTGGCTGGAGACCCTGGCATGCCCATTCTCTCCCTCTCTCTCTCTCTCTCTCTTCTCTCTCAAATAGATAAATAATATATACATATATATGAAAAAAACAAACCTCAAATCTGGGCGTGGTGGCACATACCTTTAAACCCAGCACTCAGGAGGCAGAGGTAGAAGGATCACAGTGAGTTCAAGGCCACCTTGAGACTACATAGTAAATTAGAGTGAGACCCTACAAAAAAAAAACAAAAAAACACCTCTTTTCCCTTATCTGAAACACACATGTGGAGAGCTAGAGAAATAGGTCAGCTGGTAAAGTGCTTGCCTTGCAACCGTGAACGCCTGGGTTCAATCCCTAGTATCCACTCAGAAAGGTAAATACATGCAATACACATGTGAGTTCGGGAAAACAACTGAAAACTCACGTTCTGTGCAGATCTCTTCTTACTCCTGGGTCCTGGGTTTGCACATGTGTAGATTGATGGGTAACGTCATGTTGCCACCAAAACGACTTCTTTCACCACTGGATTGCCTTGTGATTTGGGCTGGATTGGGTTGGGGTCTGGGTTAGGGGTGGGGATATGGCTCATTGGGTAAGAAGGCTTGCTTCACAAGCATGAGGACCCATGTTCAATCCCAAGCACCCATGTAAAAAAGCTGGGTGGGGGCTGGAGAGATGGCTTAGCAGTTAAGCACTTGCCTGTGAAGCATAAGGACCCTGGATTGAGGCTCGATTCCCCAGGACCCACGTTAGTCAGATGCACAAGGGCACGCATGCGTCTGGATTTCGTTTGCAGTGGCTGGAGGCCCTGGTGCACCCATTCTCTCTCTCTCTCTCTCTCTCTCTCTCTCTCTCTCTGAAAAGAAAAACAAAAAGCTGGGTGTGACCACACAAGTCTGTAACCTAAGCTCAAACGGGGACAGAGGCGGGAGGATTGCTGTGGCATGCTGATCAGCCAGTGTAACTGAAAAACTCCCAGTTCAGCAGGAGACCATCTCAAGGAAACAAGGCAGAAGAGTGATCGAGGAGGACGCTTGATGTCCTCCTCTAGCTCCCACATGCACGCGTGTCACCGCACACACATGTGCATACGCCACTCACACTACACGACACACATGCACCAAATATGACAGAATCCAAGTCCCTCGGGTCAAGCACTTCTTCACAATGACCTTCCCCTTGGAACTGCTTGAACAGCTTGCTAAAGGGTAAGCTGAGGGTCTGGAGCTATGGTTTAGTGGTTAAGGTGCTTGCCTACAAAGGTGAAGGACCCAGGTTCAATTCCCCAGGACCTACGTAAGCCAGATGCACAAGGTGGCGGATGCATCTGGAGTTTGTTTGCAGTGGCTAAATGCCCTGGTGCGCCCATTCTCTCCTCTCTCTCTCTCTCTCTCCATCTATCTTTCTCATAAATAAAATAATATTTTTTAAATTTAAAAAAGTAAAGGGTAAGCTGAGGCCTTCGGGTACATTAAAGCATTTACTTGAGCAGGTGGTGATCATAAGTGGAGGGGAGTCTCCAGAGAGGGCACAAGGAGGCACGCGTACGTGAGCAGAAGGAAAGAGGACATTCTGGATTGGTGACAGCAGATCAGCAGTCTTGTTTGGGGTCATTTTAGAGATCAGCTGGTGGTTTCTGACTGGAGGAGATTAGCGTACATTTGTTCATGTACGGACCCAAGGTGCTGGAGTGGCCTCAACCTCGTGGCCTGCCATGGAGTTGTTTAAACACACTTGGAAAGGTGAAGGGTGCGCAGGGAAGGGGCCCAGCTCCCCTTGCTCTTCTTACAAGCTCCTGGGGCTGGCCCCAGGCGACAGGAAGGGGGAGTGCTCACATTGGCTTTTCCCTCAAGTCCCTTTCTTGCCTTCTCATCCCTCTGCCCACATGGCCGGGCCTACGAGCGTGCATATTGGCCAGGACTTTGCTTGGACAAGTTCCCCAGGCCAGTCCACTGAGCGGGGCCAACTGCAGAGCTGCGTGTCCAGAATCCCATGCTTGAGTTACCTCTGATGAGTTGTAAATGAGGCAAAAGATGTCACGTGCTCCTGAGCAACAGTCTTCGTGCCCCCAGCAAGAGCCTGGGTAACAAGGCACAAAAATGCGCATCCTAAACTCTGAGCGCTGCCCGCCCTGGCGTGTGGGAGGGACCACTGGAAATGGCCAGGCTTGTGGGACAGGAGTATCTCGTACAAGGCTGGCAGGAGGAATGGTCAGCGCAAAGCCCTATTTGGGCCTGTTCTGAGGCTCAAACCAGGAAAGTAGAATTCACTCAGTCAGTGCTGAGCATCGCTGTGGGCAAGTTGCTGTTCTAGGTGTGGGTTCACATGAGAGAGGTGCCATGTCACGGACCTCATGGTCAACAGGCCAGTGGCAACAGTAATTGTTGATGGTTTGGAGGTAAATTCCTCCCCAGCCTCGGGTGCTTGTGCCTAATCTTCCTCCTTAGTGCCCAGCTGATGGAGTGTTTGAGAGGTGGAGCCTTGCTGGAGGAGGTGCGTTTCTGGGGACAGATCCTGAGGGTTGATGAGCCCAGTCTATTGTGTGTTCAGCCAGTTCATGTTGCTGTTCTCTCTATGCTGGAGATGTGTGAGTCTGTGAGCCAGTTGGCGACTTTTCTCCACCATGATGAAGCTTTCTCTCCAAGCTACAAGTCCGAAATAAGTCCTCTCCTCCCATAAGCTGCGGTCAGGTGCTTGCCCCAGAAATGACAACTGCTACAGTAACAGGGATGGGAGTGACGTTTGATCTATTCTAAAGAATGAGTAGGGGCTGGAGAGATGGCTTAGCAGTTAAGGCAGTTCCCAGCAAAGCCAAAGGACCCAGGTTCGGTTCCCCAATACCCACGTAAAGCCAGATGCACAAGGTGGCACAGGCATTTGGAGTTTGTTTGCAGTGGCTAGGGGCCTTGGTGCTCTCTCTCTCTCTCTCTCTCTCTCTCTCTCTCTCTCTCTCTCTCCCTTCCTTTATCTCTCTCGCACAAATAATTAAAAAATAAAATCTTTGTTAAAAATAAGGAAGAATAGGAATTAGGGAAGGGGACAGTACTGTATTGTGACAGTCCTATGATGAAGAGAGAGAGAGAGAGTCTGGCTTGTTAGGATCAATAATAAAAGGCTCACGTTCAGGAATGAGGTGATGCCATGACAAAAGGAAGCTGTTGGGTCTGGAGCAAGTGGCAAGCATTTAGACTGGCTCCTGCAGCCAGTACCACAGGCCTCCTTGAAGGTAAAAGTGACCGCTGGGGACATAGCCCAGTGTTAGAGCATGTACAGGGGCCTACATTCCATTTCCAATACGCGAGCGGTGAAAGTGACAGAACTTGGTAGCTTATTTTATACGAAGGGTGAGTAAGCCTTATTCCAAGGTGACCAGGTGGAGACATCACAGAAAGTGGGACTCCAGGCGCAGACATTTGAATCATGTTTCTGTCTTTTTTTGAAGTTTTTTTTTTTTTCACTCTCTTTCTTGTGTTTGTTTCTCTTACGCAGCCTGATCGACAGAAGAGGGTACATCCAGCCTGACACGCCACAGCCAGCGGCGCCCTCCAGCGGGATCACCATGTACGGGGCTACGCAGTCACAGAGTGACATGGTAGGGATTGCTTGCACTGGGGCCACTGTTCCCTGTGAAGGCTTCTCTTCTGCTGACTTGATCTCGAACCCAGTAACAAGCCAGGCACCTAGAGAAGCACCCATTGGCAGGTGGGGCAGGAGGAGACCCATGTCACTAACAGACTGGCCTAAGGGAAGTGAAATGGCCAGATTGGACAGTGGTCAGGGAGGCACTGTGGTTGTTAGGTCTGTCTGGCTCCTTGTATAAAGGACACACACACACACCACCATCACCACCACCACCATCATCATCATCCCTCTCCCTGCCCCCATTCCACTGAGGACCCTCCTCAGTGAGGTTGTTGGTCATTTCTATGGGATCATGAATGCATCTGTCAGTCTCTGCAGGGAGAGTGGCAGAACAATGCCTCAGAATACTCTTTCCCTCCCTGTGGCTCTTCTAGTCTTTCCTTCTCCTCTTCCATAATGTTCCCTGAGCCTTGGCAAGTATGCTAGAAGTCTCCTTTAGTACTGAGCTCTCTACAACCTCTGATTCTTTGCTTTGATGAGTTTTGAGTCTCCTCAGTGTCTGCCGCCATCTCCCTGGAGAAGGTTGTCAGGCTAGCAGTGAGAGCAGTGCTCGTGTTTAATCCTCCACTTCCTCCATAACGTCTCCTGGGCCTGGGAAGACGTGATAGAGATGAGTTGTCTCGAGCTGGGCAGTGGGCTTTCTTGTACTAATGGACCTTGGGTCTCCCCAGTATTTGACTCTATCTGTAAAAAGCATTTTTTCTTCCAACCAAGAGTGAGAACAGCATGGATCAAGGGGAATAAGCATAGTCATTTAATAGACTTTGTGACAGGCATATCCTCTCATCTTAGCCAAAGAACAGTGAGTGCTTCCCTGTAGAGTCTGTGACCTACATTTCTATGGGCTTCTGACCTGGTTCTCAGAACCAAGCATGAATTCCCTCAGACGGAGCACGTCTCATATAATCAGAGAACAATTGATTACCCCCGTAGCCTGTGTGCCACTATTGCACAGGTGTGTACATCTTGCCTGGCTGGTTGATTTGTAGCTTGCAGGGTCCCCTGCTTGTTCATGCTGCCGGAGATCATTACCCAGCAGTTCACACAGCACTTTCCAGAACTATGAGGTTAGTCATCAGGGTGCTGGCTTCCTTCTGGGCTCCTGAATGATCTGTCTTGCTGCCCTGTGACTGCAACCTGTGGGGTCTTCAGCAATAGAGTCTACCATTTAGATATTTTATTCATTCATTCATTCATTCACTCATTCACTCATTCATTTATTTGAGATAGGGGTGAGAGAGGAGCAGACAGAGAAGAGAGAGAGAATAGGCACACCAGGGCCTACAGTCACTGCAAACAAACTCCAATCCCACGTGCCACCTTGTGTATCTGGCTTTATTGTGGGTCCTGGGGAATCGAACCTGGGTTCTTTGGCTTTGCAGATAAGCATCTTAACCACTAAGTCATCTCTCCAGCCCTACCATTTAGATCTTCACTCACTGTTATTTATTTATTTATTTATTTATTTATTTATTTATTTATTTTTGGAGATGCTGATTGCCCCCAAAGGGCACACAGCCATGAATGTGCAGATCTAGAGCCTATCTGAGGAGTCTGACACCACCTTCACTGTAGACGCTACACACCATGCTCCGAGCCTTCCTCAGTCCAATGCTTAAGATATGCCCTGTAAGAAACTCCCACTAGAGTGTACACTTGTCTCTTCTCTTACATGGGCACATGCAGTCACCATGTGTCTCCTCCCATTTACCCAGCAACTTCCCAGGGCAGAACATCATGATGGGAACATGTTCGTTATTTCTTGG
This sequence comes from Jaculus jaculus, assembly GCF_020740685.1. Lineage (NCBI taxonomy): Eukaryota > Metazoa > Chordata > Mammalia > Rodentia > Dipodidae > Jaculus > Jaculus jaculus. Next base: position 9,208,923 of record NC_059110.1, on the reverse strand, counting down.
AAAACAGGAAGCAGACAGAAAGAGAGAGAGTCTTGGAGGCCTCTGTGGGACACATACTTGAGTTCCCTATTTTCTTCAGGCCAAAGTTTCCAAAACCTCCCGAAATAGAGACCACCAGCCAGGAACCAAGTGTACAACATATGAGGAAGTGAGGGATATTTATATTCAACCATGACAGGCCAGGACTGTGGGGTGAGGTCCCTGAGCCAGCATGTCCAGCCATCTTGGCAGCTGTTCAGAAGGCATCTCTCCCATGTGGGGGCGCTGTGGAGTCAGCCAGTCATGGACTTTTCAATGCCTGCTATAGCTCTCTTGAAGAGGAAAAGGGGAGTGAGGACCAATTGTGCAGACCAGCCACCACTTACCAGATAAGTGAGTTTGACAAGTTGCTTAACCTTCCTCTCATTAATATCCTCATCTGGTAGAAGAAGCAAGTGAATTATATATACATGAATAGCACTTAAAATCTTGCCTAGCCCAAGCACCATGAAAGCATTAGCTAATAATATATTACCTCCCTGAAATCTATACAGGGGGGCCAGTCCAAAAGAGGGGAAGCTGTGACCCTCGGCTCCTCATCCTCCTCCCACCCCATCTTGCCCCACAGATCTCAAACTGACTAGGTCAACACTTTCTGCAAGGTCCTGGTCTTCATGACCACTGTCTCACTCTCTCTTTTACTTTTTATTGACAATTTTCATACATGTACTTAATGCATTTTCATTATAATCTCTCCCTGCTGCCTTCTTTTGTCCCACATCTTGCACTCCCCTTCCAACTGAACCCCTTCTTTTTTTCCCAACTAGTCTGTCTTCTATGTTGATGTCCTTTTTTGTCCCCCCTAACCATCCATGACAGAATGTTGGTGGACCCAATATTCTGCAGGTAGCAATGGCTGCTGTGAGGTCATGAATGCAATGGCCGCTCCGTGTCCAGAAGACAGCGTTCCAAAGCCTTCCTCCCATCCTCTGACTCTTACCTTCTTTCTTCCCCCTCTCCCTCAAGACTCCCTGGATGAAAGCATGGCAGAGGTGCTCCACAGTCCCTGATTCTCAGCACCCTGATGAGTTTTGAGTCTCCCCAGCAGTCACCACCACCATGCATTGCTCTTCTCATTTGTTTCTTATATTTCTGGTCACTTGGTCATGAGGAGGATCATTTTTATATATTTCTGAATTCAGTTTGCCTGTATTTTATTAAGGAATTTATACCTTTATTCATAGGAAATATTACCTGTAGTTTCCTTTTCTTATAGAATCTTGGCTGTTCATATCAGGGTAATAGTGACCTTCTGGAATGGACTGAGAAGTATGTCTTCTGGGTTTTTTTGGAAGGGTTTGTGAAGAATGAGTGTTAATTTTTTGGGGGGGGAAGCCTGGGAGAATCCACCAGTGAAGGCTTCTTGAGGTGTTTTTCAATCTTGTTTTCTGGGCAGTTATTCACTTTCGACAAGTTATGGGTCTATTCAGGTTTTCTGTTTCTTGTTGGATCGACATCAGTAATACTTACCCTTCTAGGGGTGTGTGTATCTCCTCCATTGTATTCACCAATCTGTCTGATATAAGTCATATTTTATTCTGAAGATAGATGAAAGGAGAGCATTTTGAGGTCTGAAGTTACTGCAAATAGAAAAAGACAGTCGGTGAGGCCAGGCATGGTGGCGCACGCCTTTAATCCCAGCACCTGGGAGGCAGAGGTAGGAGAACTTCCGTGAGTTCGAGGATAGCCTGAAACTACAGAGTTAATTCCAGGTCAGCCCAGCCTAGAACAAGACCCTACCTCCAAAATAAATAAATAAAAAGAAAAGAAGAAATGAGAAAGGAAGGAAAGACAGAAGGAAGGGAGAAGGAAAAGGCAGTAGGGTCTGGAGATATGGCTCAGCAGTTAAAGGTGTTTGCTTGCAAAGCCTGATATCTCAAGTTTGATTCCCCAAACCCCACATAAAGCCAAATGTACAAAGTGGCACAATACATCTGGAGTTGTTTGAGGTGTCTGGGGGCCCAGGTGTGCCCATAGTTATCTCTCTCTCTCTCTCTCTCCCTCTCTCTCCTCTCTCTCAAATAATAAACAAATTTGTATTTTTAAAATAAAATGACAATAATTTGTAAACATTGAGGGAAAGTTAAATAGATTTCAGTGAGACTAAAGAAGCACAGGGAGGGGCTGGAGAGATGACTTAGTGGTTAAGGCACTGGCCTGCAAAGTCAAACCACCCAGGTTCGATTCCTCAGGACCCACATAAGCCAAATGCACAAGGTGGTGCATCTGGAGTTCATCTGCAGTGGAGGAAGGCCCTGGCACACCCATTTTCTCTCTCTCTCTCTCTCTCTCTCTCAAATAAATAAAAATAAAGATAAATTTAAAACTAATTTTAAAAAGAAAAGGGGGGGTGTTGAGAAGCTAAGGACATGGTTCAGTGGTTAACAGCACTTGATGCTTAAACATGAGGACTCTCGGGACTAGAGACAGCCACATTCAACACCCTGAATCCTTTCAAACAAACAACAAGGCTAGGCATTGCTGGGCGTGGTGGCACACACCTTTAATCCCAGCATTCGAGAGGCAGAGGTAGGAGGATCGCCATGAGTTCAAGGCCAGTCTGAGGCTACAGAGTGAGCTTCAGGTCAGCCTGGGCTAGAGTGAGACCTTAGCTTGAAAAAGCAAAAAAGAGAAGGAAAAGAAAAAAAAAAAAAACTTGGCATGGCCACATTTATCTGTAATCTAAGTCTGCAGGGGAAAGGGAGCCGAGACCAGAGAAAAGTTAGGGTTCACGGACAGACAGCAGCTCCAGGTTGAGGGAGAGACCCCATCTCAAGGAAGTATGCAGATCAGCAATAAGAGGACACCTGACGTTCTCTTGCCTCTTCTACATACGCATGTGCATGGGGCATACATGTCTGTGTACACACATGCATACACCACACATCACACATGCCACACACATACTGCACACACACGGGAAAGAAAAAGGTAGGTTTTTGTAGAGCTGAAATCCTAGCAAAGTCGACTCCAGTGTGGGTCACAGATCCTCCACCGCTTGTCTTGTCTTCTCTCTCTTTGAGGAGTGTTTTGGCCAAGTGTGTGCACACTCTGCAATTTCTCAGGCTGTCAAGATTTGCAAAAATAGGTTGCAATATTCTAAGGGTGACAACAAAATGAATTCTTCCGGGGCTATTGTCATCCTTTCCTCCACTTGCTTAGGCTGTGTATAACACACAGCCCAACACCAACCATCGGGAGATGAGCCAGCCCAGTGGGGCCCAGCTGGCAGGAGCCCACAGCCCTCCAGGCTGTCTGGTGTCTGCAGCCCTAGACAGCTGGGCATCACCCCTCCTGCATCTCCTTCTCTAAGAGTGGCTGGCCCTCCTGCTTGCCAAGCAGCCCATCACCTTCCTAAGGACTTGCTGTTTTGGGGGAGGGGGGTGTAGTTAGAGCTCACAATGAACTTTCTTCATGAAGATACGGAAACAAATCTTCCCTGAGCTTTCTCTCTAGCTACCTGCAAGGTTATCTCCCTCCACCCCTCAATGTCATGGGCACGTGCACATAGGCACTTGTCTAGATCATCTGTCCCCAGTAGCTGCTCCTCTTGAACTTGCACTGATGAGTCGAATGATCACCTTACTCAGCAAAGGCTGGGCGGTTTCCAGGCTTCCCCCTCCCCACACCTTGACTGACATCACTAAAATCCTGCTCTGAGGTGCCTCTTTCCTCACCCCATCTCTGCTGACCTCCACACGTGCACCATGAGGCATGCGCACCCACATTCACACCACAAGCACGTATGCATACATACATGCATGTAATAAATGTTGAAATCTCACACGTTAGCCGATTTTTTGTTTGTTAAATCTGGATTCGCTCTGTCTTCCTAGCTTTCTTTTCAATCATGTCTGCCAACTCTATCCCCACTCCCTTAATTAAGTTTCCTGGTCTAATTGGATAGGAGGGAGGACAGCAGAATAAGGTGACTCTGAAAGGTAACTGCAAGCTTTGCAAATAGATGTAAGAACTTAACGCAGCGGGGCTGGTAGAGAGGACAGGGGGATCAGAGCACCAGCTGAGGCACTTCGGAGCTCTTACTCCAGTCACTTAGTACCAAGAGTCCTCAATTCGGAAACTGTAAAGTGAAGCAAGGGAAAAGGGCATCCACCATCCAGGACCGGGGTTAGAACTCACTGAGATCCTGTCTATGTTTGATCCTCTCATCCATTTACAATAGAGCACCCCGCACATAGTAGGTGCCTATTAGACTTTAATTAAACATTCCCCTTCCAGGAGCTTGCTCATTGGAGAGTGTTTTTGTTTTTGTGTTTTACTATCTTTATTTATTTATTTGCAAGCAGAGAAAGCTAGAATAGAGACAGAAAGAATGGGCGCAACAAGACCTTCAGCCACTGTAAATGGACTACAGATGCATGGGCCACTTCGTTTTTCTGGGCTTTCCGTGGGTGCTGGGGAGTTGAACTCGGTTCATTAGGCTTTGCAGGCAAGTGCTTAGCCGCTGAGCCATGTCTCCAGCCCCCATTGGAGGGCTTTAATCAAATATTAGCCTGCTCCTGTCTTCTTTTCCTCATTCCTTTCACACTCCACTTTTTCCAAGAGCTCCATACACCCTGAAGGTGGAAGTAGGAGCTACAGGATGGCTTTCCTGGCTGGGGCAGCGTGACAGTAAGGTGCCCTGAAGTCCCGCATGCTCTTGATGAAATCAAACTAGCTCCTGGGCCAAGAGACAGAAGAGGGAGAAGTCACCACTGGATGGTATCGGCAAATACCTATGCACTTTTCCAGGGATAACAGAAAAAAAAAAAAAAAAAATCTGAGGCCTGGGAAAATAATACATCAACTCTAAGATGTAAAAACTATAAAATCACATTCGTAAATGCTTCACGTCTATGTGCCCTATCAACTGCATTAGCTGTTAAACTTAGCATTCAT